>NW_024070188.1:89339859-89376325 GCF_014754425.2 Oryx dammah | reverse complement strand
GTGTGGGTCCCTCTGGGGAGCTGTGTGGGTCCCTCTGGGGAGCTGTGCACCCCTCTGGGGAGCTGTGTGGGTCCCTCTGGGGAGCTGTGTGTGCCTGCATGTCTGTTCATCCCACTGCAAGCAACTAGTTCCCTGCTAACAGTTTAACTCCTCCAGTTTTCGAAGTCTGCCTTCTTCCAAACTTTTAAGAATTTATCACACAAATTTTCAGGGAAGTCTCGTATTGTGCGATTTCCCAGAGTAACATGAACACATTTGCCCTGCAGGGTGTGGGTCAGAAGCGAGAGCCGCCATCTGCTGCCTCCAAAGGTTGTGAGAGACTGGGATTAAGTCACACCTGTTCCTCTAGAAACGTGAAGACAAACGCTAATAACTGTCTCTTTGCAGTGGATTAAACTCACTCTTGCCTGAAGACTAACACAATCTACAAATTGCTAACCTACATGAATTTTCAGTTCAGTTGCTCAGTCACGTCCGAATCTTTGCAACCCCATGGACTGCAGCCCTCCAAGCCTTCCTGTCCATCGCCAACTCCCAGAGTTCACTCAAACTCATGTCCATCAAGTCGGTGATGCCATCCAGCCATCTCATCCTCTGTCGTCCCTTCTCCTCCCGCCTTCAGTCTGCAGATTTTAAATCCCTTTATACGTACAATATTTTGGACATAAAAGCAGCTGCGTGGTTGGTAATTTCTCTCTCAATTACCTTTACCGAAAGTGAGTGCAAACACAGGATGAATCATGCGATTCTTTTTCCCTGTGTGTTACTGGCAGGGAGAGGGGAGCTGCAACAAGCTCCCTGCACAAACCACGTCCACCAGAGCCAGAACATCACCTCCGTCCCTGTGTGCAGAGGAAGAGGGTTTGTTCCCTGGAGGGAGGCTCCTCCTGCAGAGGCAGGTGAAAGTGAGGCATCGCGTGAGACCATCCTTGGCTGGTCGGTTACAGAAGTGGGAGATGGGACGGCGGGACACTGGTCCTCACAGTTTAGCTCACAGCAGAGCAGTGGAGGAGAGAAGGGAAGGTCTGCCGACTCCGGCGCCGTGTGGAGGGCCCCTGAGACCCGAGACACGGCAGGGGGACAGTCCGTGGCCCGGAGCGTGAGGGACTGGGCTCTCCGCTCTGCAGCTTCTGACAGCGCAGCCTCGGAGGTCTGCCCTGACCTCCCCCCGCCCTCGAGCCACAGCCCCGCTTCCACTCGGCCAGAACACCAGGCTCCTTCCTAGTCCAGGCTCTCCTCAGCTAGACGTGGAGCTGGAGTGCTGTTTCCTTCGCGCTGACGTGCCCCAAACACGTACAGCATGCCCATCTCAGGCCCTGGGGTCCCGGCATCCCACCTGGGGCCCCAGCGTCCACAGGATGGGTCCCCACACCTGGAGTTCCTGCAACTTCACTGACCTCACTTCCCACCCCCACACTCCCACCTCAGGACAACCTGCCTTAATTTAAAAAGTGCCTTTTTCTTAATTTTTACCTTTATATGCAGTTCAAACGTTAACAACATTAAACAAAAGTAATCAGAAAAGTTCTTAAATCACGTTTAAAAAATGCATCTGCAGCTAACACACATCTTTACAGAAAACATATCTTCATAAACATCCCCGCCAGCTGGGAATCGAGTGTCTCGTCGAGACGACGGTTCAGACTTCCCTGGTGTCCGGTGGTTAGGAGCCTGCCTGCCGGCGCGGGGGCCACGGCTCCATCCCTGGTCCAGGAGGTTCAGTCCAAGGCAGAGCAAGCGAGCCTGTGCGCTGCGACCTCTGAAGCCCTCGAGCCCCAAGCCTGTGCGCTGCAGCCAGAGATGCCGCAATGAGAACTCAGCACCGCAACCAGGGAGGAACCCCTGCTCGCCACAGCGCGAGAAAGCTGGGGAACCACGACGGAGACCCAGCGCAGCCGAAAATGACTAAACAGCAGGATTCACGAAGAAAGAAGACGGCAGCGTGGAACCAGGAGGCCCCCGCGCTGCAGGAGAGACAACCAGGATGCCTCCGCATACGTTTCTGGGCTCAGTGGTAAAGAATCTGCCTGCAATGTGGGAAACCTGGGTTGGATCCCTGGGTCGGGAAGATCCCCTGGAAGAGAGCCTGGCAACCCACTCCAGTATTCTTGCCTGGAGAATCCCATGGACAGAGGAGCCTGGCGTGCTGCAGTCCATGGGGTCACAAAGAGTCAGACATGATTGCGCGCGCATGCACACACACACACACACACACATGCACGTTCATACTTTAGGACACCTATGTGGGACACAGGGAGTAAGCTCATTCTCACAAAAGGCCCAAAGGAAAAGCACAAAAGTTTCCAACCTTAAGATTAAAAGCAAAATCACTACTCCTGTGTATCAGCTCTAGCTTTTTATCTTTTCTAATATTTACATATTTTATATATTTATTTTCATGTTTTATACACACTTTTTCATTCTAAACAAGCAGGCTTGAGGCTGTGCTTTGATTACTTAACATTCAGTAATACACTGCTGAGCATCAGAGCTTGGCTAAAGTCCACGCCTAAGGGCCCCGGGAAGTTATTCTCCTGGAGACGTGGTCAGAGGAAGTCAGGCTCAGAGAGCCCTCCTCCTGGTGCTCTCATGCCCGAGGCTCCTTGGGCTGGACATGCCGCACTCAGGCCTGAGGTTTAGTTCTCCTTTGGGTGGGTCAGCTGAGCCCAGCACGTGCGCCAGGAGTTGGCACCAGCTGATAAGTTCAGTGGGATACGTACTCGAGAGACAGTGTGTGTCCCCGAGCCCCCTACACTTCTCAGGGACAACAGCACGTCCTCAAACACTTGTGTGATAGCCGTTAGCCATACCGCCTGTGAAAAGCAGCGCTTTTACCCTCAAGGAGCTTATAAATAAAGCAGTGGTGGCGAGAGAGGGGGGCTGATGGTGGCCGAGGTGGGAACCCGCTTGCGGGAGGCGCCAGCTCCTCGGCTGCCACGCTGGGCACTGTCCCCAGGGAGCCAGGGGACGGGGGCCTCTGAGGACACACGTCCCCATGATACGGTGTCCTGACCTGCAGACGCCCTTCCCAGGATGAGGGTCACTGGCGATGGCTCCCGACCCACGGGCTTTGTCCTCCCCTCCCTGTCTCTCCGGAGCACAAGCTCTTGAATGATCCCTGACCGTGAAACGGGTTCGTGGAGCGTCTTGAAGACCACAGAGGAGGAGTCAGCAGTGACTGTCTTCTCTTGAAGCCTGGCACACTGGCACCGGACGTGACGTGAGGCGGTGTGGGCACCTCCCCCCACTCGACGAGACAGACCGCGGGGCCACGGCGGGGATAGAGCTCGTCCTTACCAGAGAGGGGGCTCCTGAGGAGACGTGGCCGGGTCCACGTGGGGCTGCCTGCCCTCTGGAGGGGCTCTGACCGCCAGGCCCAGCTCAGTGCCCCAGCGTCTCTCGGAGAAGCGAGGTCCCCGTGCCTGGGAATCGTGTGTGTCTCTTTACGACTCAGGAGAGAGCGGTGCTGCTGTGCCGGGTACAGAAGCACCGCTTCCCGCTTCTGGGCACAGGCACCTCTGTATTCCCGGCCCGCTCTCCACCAGTGCACCCAGCGGGGCAGGCAGGTGTTGCTGGGAGCAGCTCTGAACTATTCCCTGAGACTCGGCCACCTTCCTGCGGGGGCTGAGCCAGGGCTGCCCCTGGAAGGACGGCTGCTGACTGGCGAGTGTTCTCGGGCTGGGAGCGCAGTAACAGTGACAGGTTCTCACTGCAGCCCCAGGGATGACGGCCACGTGCCTGGCGGGCACACACATGGTACCACCCAAAGCAGCCCCTGCCCCAGGCCGGGGGCCAAGGTGACCTCCCATGAATGAGGAATGGCGGGTAGAATCTCGGCTGCATAAGCAGACAGAAGCCTGGCTGATCCTGGCGACCCAGGGGTGCAGGGAGGTCTCTGCCCCAGGAGCTCAGCATGAAGACAGCCGCGGATGCGGCGCCCCTCACCCCACAGCCCAGCACCCGCCCAGCCTGGCCGGAGGAAGGAGTGAGCGGGCGGCCTGGGCCCAGTCACCTGCAGGCCACGAGGCCTGGAGGCGGCTCGGGCGTCCGGACAGAGGCCAGCTGCTCTCCTCCTGCCTCCCCTCCAGGGGACAAAGCTTCCTTCCCAGACTCCCGGTTCATCTCCTTCCAATGCGTTGCTCTACAGCTCAGCCCTCTCACACCCTTTATGAGCAACTGAAGCAAGAGCTGGGCTAAACAGCCACGTAGCTGGCCTGCGTGTTCTCACACCACAAACCCGTAAAAAGCCCTTCATCTCCGCTGTAAAAAATAAGCCTCTGCTCTACGACGTGCTTGTAAATTACACTTTAAAGCACCCATGACCTTGACTGGGTTTCAAGTGAGGTTTCCTTTTGCTACACTTTTAAAATATTAAGAGTGAGCCAGTGTTTTCATAGCCGCCCCAGAGCGTTCAATCAAAGGCGATTTCTGCCGACTCTCTAACTGCCAATCAGCGCCTGGGTCTCTGCAGCAGAGACGGAGCCTGGGCTCAGAGGTCCGCACCCTGCCCTTCACGTCCGCAGAGGCTCTGTGCCTGCCCTGGCTTCCCTCCCTTCCTTCTGCCGGCTCAGACCCCCCATCACAGCAAAGTCTGCTGAGGAGAGGGGGGAAGGATGGGAGGGGGACGGGGAGGGGAGAGGGACGATGAGGAAGGAAGGAGGAAGCGAGGGACAGGCACACGCAGAGTGAGAGAACTCCGCCGTGCAGCAACCGCAAAACGGCGCGACGGTCCACAATGCAGTCGAGGAAACAGAAGGTGAAGGGCATGGCCAGGGATGCCCAGCGACCCACCAGCCAGGCTCTGGGCCCCCTGGGTTTTAATCACCCAAATGCATGGGACGACCACCTCCTCAGAGCCCCAGCACGGGAGCAAAGCTCGTGAGATGACAGAGGGGCTGTGTGTTGCCTGGGAGGGGAGTGGGCTGTGGCCGCCCCCACTCACAGCCCCAGCCCCCCACCCCTGCACCAGGCAGCAAGGGGAACAGGGACCTGCCCCATCTCTGCACCCTTGTGATTCGGGGGCAAATTTAAACCAGGCACGAGGGATAAGAGGGAGACGCCCCCCCACCTCCGGTTAAGTGCCCTCCTCAGCTGCTGTGCCAGTCACTCGCGTGCAGACTCTCTGCTCTGCCGAGGCACAAAGTGGATGCCTCCAGGAATCTGCTCGAACATCTGCATCTCAGGACCAAGTCAAGCCCCAGCTTTGATCAGTTTCAGTGCAAAGGCTAGTGTGAACCTTCACAGATAAACAGAGTAAGGAAGGCTGCCTTGATAATTTTTCTGGTTCTTCCCTACAGAATGGAAGCAGTTATGTCCTTGGCAGGATTTGGGCAAGTCACCAAAGGCTGGGTCTTAGAGAAGCAGAAGGTCGGGTCACATTTTGGAAGTGACTCAAGCAACATGTCTTGGGTTTTAGGGTTTTTTTTTTCCCTCTATGTCCAGACTTGTCACTCAGAGCCAAAAATGGTGAATTCAGTCGACAATTTGATGAATGAGACAAGAAACTACAGCTGAATCTAAACAAAGAAAACTCTATACTGAAAGCATCCACTTCTGAAACCTTTCTAGGGTGAGGGTGCCAAGCCCCCTGGACCTGCCGGTCGAGCTGGGTCCAGCTCAGAGTACACGTGCGTGAACAAAAGCACACGAGGGTCGTTTTCTCCTTTTAAAAAAAAGTTTGCCTCTTCCTTGTATCACTTCAACTCTTTGCCTGAAATTCTTCTCTTTGTTTGAGTCACAAATAGCCTGACAACATTCCAGACTTCAAAGCTGTTCTGAGGTTAGTGACCAAAACTTTACAGACCCCACAGGACTCGCTGCCCGATCTTACACTGTCCTCCGGGTGGGGCTCGGGGCCACACTGACCACAATCGTCCCCCCGATGGAAATTCGCCACTCTGCTCACCAGCCCTGCAGCTCTAAGTCTGACCTCTGCTCCACTCTCTGTGCCAGGGCCCCCCACGCCCACCCCAGCCCTCCAAAGCCTCAAGTCTGCCCAGGACCCTGCATGCCAGAAGCCTCAGCCTTCCTCCAAGCTCCTGACAACAACAAAGAAAGACTGTAACCACAAAATAAAGCTACTTGATACCACTCCCACAAAAGACACTTTAAAAACATACTTCGCCCATGTCTGACTCAGTGACCAGCAGTGTTTGAAACTATGGCCCCAACAACACGGGGTTTCCTGGCTTGACAGAGCGATGAAGCTGGATCCAGGGAGTGAACAGTCCAAAGAGGTCTGCGCTCACGCTCGCATTTCCATCAGAAAATGTGTACTGATGTCCTTCAAAGGAGCATCATTTCTCTTGAGACTAAAGCTCCAGGCATCCATGTGGACCATCCCAGAGGGGCCAGTGGGCTGGGTGGGCGGAAGCTGGTGGAGCTGGAAGCCCCTGTCGCGGCGGCGGGGGCAGGGGCCGCACCGGCAGGGGCTGCACTGAGGCTCCCCCTCAGCGAGCAGAGCGGAGAAGTGAGTCTCGGGTTTGTGCAGCTGCGTCGGGGCCCTCGGGTCACGTACCAGGCAGACAAACTTGCCAGGGCGCCCTGGTGGGAGGCAGCGCCCCAGCAAGGGCTGCGTCCTCAGATCAGCGCGTCCTCTGGGGCCCAGGGCTCAGTGCCAAAGGTCCACTCCACGGAGCAGTGCTCCCGCATCAGGATACGCATTTACGGAACAAACGCTCGGACTTATTCTCGCAGACCTTGTGGGACAGCTTGGAGCGAAAGCCCTGGGCATTTCTCACCAGAACCTGTCTGCTGAACCTGTGAACATTCTGTGTGGAAGAGTCTTGCTTTCAAAGCTGCCTTAAAACAGATGAATTCACAGCTTTACCTGTATCAGTCGCTCAGTCGTGTCCGACTCTTTGCGGCCCCATGGACTACAGCCCACCAGGCTCCTCCGAAAACGGGGGTGGGGGGTGGGGGGTTAACACAAAGCACTAATGAAGATCCAGAATGAAGGCTTATAAAACGGAAGGCGGCATGGGGGCTGGACGCCCCTCGAGCACCAAGGCGCCCCTGAAAGGCGGCCTGGGGATGCAGCGGGCTGCAGGGCTCTGTGCCCCGAAATGCCGCTCACAGAACTCCAGCCCCGACGGGACCACGTTCAGTGCCCGTCAGCTCTGCCCAGGAGGAAACCCCTCTGAGTGACCCCACCACCGCCGAGAGCCTGGACACCGTCGGAAGAGCAGGTCACATCCTCCGTGGAGGCTCAGCACTGCCTGTGCCGCAGGGAGATGGCTCTGTGGTCTGGAATATAGACCCTCCCCCCGGGAGCCCGCTGGGCGCCCCCCTCCCCGGTCCCCCAGGAGCCCCTGTGCCGGGCACCCCCCCTCGGTCCCAGGCACCAGACCGGCCCTCCTCAGCTCAGGACCCTCACTTCTCAACGCCTGTGCCCCTCATCTCTCATGAGCATCTGAAAAGCCCTCGGTAATGGGCCCTCTGAGTCCAGCATCACACAACGTCTTGTTGGAACAAAGCTCAGAAACTGACCAAGAGCCACGCGTTTTCTAAAGGGCGGAGGGAGCCAGGAGGGAAGCCATCGGCACTGGGGCCTCTGCTGCGCCTGGAACTCAAGCAGAGGCGCGGACGGAGGCCTGAGCGCGCCTGACGCGCAGGGCGAGACCCCGCAGCCTGCCTGACGCTGACGCTGCGCAGGGCGAAAGCCCACAGCCTCCCGGGGCCCCCCAGGCAGCCCAGGGGCCCACCGTCGGCCGTGTTTGGTCTAGGAGCCTCACCCTTGAGAAAGGCTGCGAGCCCCCGCCTCCCATTTCAGTCACAGTCCTCTCTTAGAACCGCATATTCTGAATGCGTCCGGAATGATTCCTCGTCAACTGGTGCAGCTGCTACAGAAACAGGATCCACATTCCTCGACAGCTTAAGACGAGACCTGTCCGGCAATCCCACTTCTGGGTATTTATTCCAAGAAAATGAAAACCCTAATCCGAAAGGATGCATGCATCCCCGTGTACAGAGCAGCGCTATCTGCAACAGCCAAGATGCGGAGTTAATGTAAGTACCTGTCCACAGATAAACGGGAAGAGAAGGTGTGGTGTGGACATACTGTGGAATCCCACTCAGCCGTAATAAAGAATGAACGTTTGCCATTTGCTACAACATGAATGGTTTTGGAGGGTATTACTCTTAGTGAAACAAGCCAGGCAGAGAAGTCAAATACCATATGGTTTCACTCATATGTGAAATCCAGAAAGCAAACAACCAAACAAAATAAATGAATAAACAAAAAGCAACCCCCAGATGCAGAGAACAGGCTGGGGAAGGGAAGGGGGAGGGAGGAACAGGTAAATGGTCCCCTGTGTTGTGACCGGTGGAAACCCCACATGGTGGGAGAGCAAGGCCGGGCAGACAGAAGTAGAAATACAGTGTTGCACACGTGAAGCTTACACGATTTGATTATCCAGTGGGAACTCTTGATTTTTTTTTCTTTAATTAAAAAAATAATAAAATCACAATCCTTTTTTGCTAACTAGGGGAGATGTCCATTACAGCCTGGGCAGGAAGGGGTAGCATTCAGTGACCTCCCGCCCACCCGTCAGCCTACAGGGTCCCTGAGAGGAACGTCCCCGTGAAGGTGGCTCAGCTCCACGCTCAGAAGACCTGGGAGGTGGCGGTGTGCGTCAGCCCTTTTCTCTGAGGAGCAGACTAAGACTCAGAAGGGAGAACAGCCTGCTGGACAGTGGCCACGCCAGGCCCCCCGAATCCAGGTGTGTGAGGGCGGTGTGTCCTTCTCCTGGGACCCCTCGGTCTATGTCACGGCGCCTCTGCACCCAGCACTTACCAAGGACACCGTCCTGGGCTCACCTGCCCGTCATCTCTGAGATGTAGGAGTTTGTCCCAGAAATGAAGAATCAGGCAAAATACTTTCCAGACCTCTAGGCAGGAGGCAAGTCTGTCATGGTTTCTCAAGTTTTCACCTATCAAGAGATTTCGTATATACACATTTCTCCACGTTCAAATGATTATCTGCAAATTTATCCAAGTTTATTCTCCGGCTCATCCACAGCCCTGCTTTTTCTGGGCAAAAGAAATAGAAAGGAGCCTGGCCAAGGAAGAAGGATTGAAGGCATCTTAGTTCACATTCTTCGGAGAGAAGTGGGGGCTTGATTGGCTTGTTCCCTCTCTTACACGAACTCCTAATGGTTGGAGCAACCTCCGCTCCCAGGGGATGTGGGTCCAACTGGACCAGACCTGCCAGGCTCCACCTCTGACCACCTGCTGCGTCTCCGCAGGTGACAGGGGCCAGTGGACCTGCCTCTGGCTCACAGGCTGCAGGAAGAAGGTGTGGCATCAGCGGACAGATGGGAGTCTGTCTCTAGGGGGCTCCCTGAGGAAGGGCCCTAAGGTTTTGTCTTCAGTTTTCTCATTTCCTAGAAACCTTTGCAGCGACGTGCCTGATGAGGACGTGAATGCTCTCAGGGTAAGCTTGGAGACAGCACATGGAGGAGGTCGTCCCTAACAGGCTGGAGACAGAAGTTAAAAACCATGATTCAAAGTGAAGGGGGCATCCTTTCAGAAAGGTCACATGCACGCTTCTCACCTGGATCTGCAGTCGCTGACTGTAACCGGAAATCCCATCCTCCTTAGAAAAGTATGACAATATGATTTAATATGAAAACAAAACCACAGAACCCACATCCACCTCTTCCTGGAATAGAAGCTCTTCCAAACAGGCTCTTAGGCTTATTCATCTCGCAGCTCTTCCTTCTGCCTGGCGCCCAAGGCGCTCATTCTCCCTGAAATAGCATCCACTCTCTGCCCACTTATGTCTTTCCCTTCCTAACAATTCATCTCAAACCCACTTTTCCAGGGACATGAACTGCAGGGGCTGGCGCGCATGGACCTTCTTCTCCTCCGACCTCCAGGCCACACCATCAGCCTCTCGTGCCTGAGCCGAGTTCAGGGCTGACGCTCTCACGCGTCATCTCCAGGGCTTCTGGGCGGTTGGGTGGGACTCGCGTGCTTGCCTCAAGGCCCTGCCACACACCCCTTGGTGTCGGGCCAATCGCACAGGTCTCCGCACCCAGAGAGCCTGCTGTCTACCCCACGCTACCCCTTCCCACGACAGCACAGGCTCTCAGCAGCTGGGGGGCCTCTGAACCGAGGCAGGGCCAAGCACTCTAGCCCTCGCTCGTCAGGATGTGATCATGCAGAGTGACTGTCGGCGTCCCTGACTTCTTCACGTGTCGGTGGCATCGTCAGGAAGACACAGGCTCTTCCTTCTCAACGTCCTGCCCACAAACTGTGATACAAGCAGCCACCCCTGGGGGAGCCTGTGCTCCCTGTGACCTCACCATGGTCTCCGCCCATACCGCACACCTTCACACACACGTGTGTGGGGTCAGCAGGGCACAGCCGTGCAGATGAAAGGCGCCCTGCAGTTATATTTCCGGGGTCAGGCATTGACAACCCCAGGGAGATGGCAAGGTACATGCCCTACATCAGAACAAAATTAGATTTAATAAATGAAAGAGACATCAACATCCAGAAAAAATAAGGGTAACACAGACAGTGGAACGTGAGGGCCAGTTTCACCTCAGCGCCTTTGGTGTAGACGGGCCACTGCGGGGACAGAAAGCCAATCAGAGGGAAAAGCCCAGCGTGGACAGAACAGGACTGAATGGGCCGGAGGTCAGGGCCCCTTCCCACTACTGGAACTGGAGACAGCCTGTCTCCAGGCCCCAAGCGCAGCAGTGCAGCGGCTGACGCCATGGCACTGTGTCTCGGCGGACAGCAGTCTGAAGGCTCTGTCTGTAAGGCCCGCCAGTGTCGGCCCGGGGCACAGCCTGAAGTGGGCAGAGGCATCTCAGCAGCGGGGTAGCCCGTGGTCTGTGCACACGTGCCTCCGGCTAATCCGAAGTGAAGGCTCTAGAAGACCAAGGGTGGGGACAAGTCTCTCGTGCAAACTGTGTGCGTTTTTCTTAGATGTTGATAGACTGAGCTCCTCCCAGACACTGGGGGCCTGGAGTGTATCTCTCCTCGGAGACTGGTTACACAAGGAGCCATTTGCCTTAAGAATCACATAAACTGGGAAGCCTCGTGATAACACAGACCAGAGAGAAGAAGGCCCCTTCTATGGAGGCGGGGGCCAGCTTCTCCTCCAGAGGCAGCTGGCTCTATGCACACACAGAGAACCAGGCAAGAAGGCCTTGCACCTCGAGGGCCATATTGTCAGCCTAACAAGGATTTTTAAGCAGGTATAGCCGGAGTCTCCTTCAGCCATCGTACTCGGAGAGACCCCTGATTCAGAGGGACATGGACCCTCTGAAGATAAAAAGGCTGGAAAATACGTGCTTGCGTACCTGCTGAAGGTAAGCGGCTCTGAAAGTTTGCTAACCATATACCAATAAGTGATCACTCACAGTCATAAAGGGTTGACTCAGAGCCTGTCTTTGGGGCAACGATTAGAGAGCAGGGACCTTGCCGTCTACGGCCCAAGTGAGGCAGATTGCAGCTGACAGAGGTGAGACCCAAGTGGTTGCAGGCATGTTTGTGGGAATGTCATGGCTAAGCTTCCCTGGTAACCATGTTGCCCTGGTAACCACGTTGACACCGACTCTTTTCTAAAATTCACATAAAAGTGCAGCTGCCTCCCAGACTCCAGACCATCCCAAGCGCTCCAAGCTCGGCCTGCAGAAATCTTGCACACGTGGCCAATTCCTCCCAAAGACGAAACATCACAGAGGCTAGTAGCAGGGTTCAGGCACTCCTGTCTCCAGCTCCCCAAGCCAGCAGCAGGGTTCAGGCACTTCTGTCTCCAGCTCCTGAAGCCACAGCGGCCTCGCCCCCACACCAAGGAGGAAATGGTGAGTCTGGTCCAGGCTGTGAGCAGAGCATCGTGCTGTGAGGGGACACAGCTTGGGCCGAGCTGGGGACAGGCTGGTTGCATCCACACTTAAGGAGAAGAGATGCCTCCAGCGTCCGATGTCCTCCTAAGCAGTTAGGAACTCGTCCCTAAGGCATCAGGACCTCTCCGTGTCCCACACTCAGGACTGGACTCGTCAGGCAGAGGGGTTTCTGCACCCACCAGCGCTGCAATTGTTGACTTCTCATTTCCTTTGCATGGAAGCGCTCAGCTCAGCAGGTCCCTGGCTGACTACCAAAGCCGGGTCGGTATCCTCAGCGCGGCCGGGACAGCACGTGGCAGGGCAGTGACTGTGAACACAGGGTCCACTTACTCCTCGCCAGGCACCCCCTTTCCTGGTGAGGAAGCCCAGAGGCTTCTGTTTGTTTCTTCTCAGCTTCGAGCTGCTTCCTGACAGTCAGCAGGCGCTCTGCGCAGGGTGGGCGGGCACAAGGGCATGGCCACCTGCCGGACCCAGGAGTCCTGGGCCACCTGCCCCCAGCCCACCTTCGCTGCACAGATGGCCTTGCAGAGTCCAGGAGGCAAAGGACGCTTTCCAGGAGACGGTGCATGAAACCTAACGGCGAACTGAGACCAAGGCAGTCACTTTTACTAAGAGGAAAGAGCCTGAAAAGAAGACCATCAAAGCCCAATGCCAAGACGGCAGAAATGAAGCCTAAGAACACACGTGAGAGCAGGACCGACTTTCAGTCCAGAGCCTACACTGGCCCGGCCTCCTGTGGCCCCTCCCCCAGAGCATGCTCCGGGGACCACTCCCGGCTCACCCGCAGCCCCGGCCTCCTGCGGCCCCTCCCCCGAGAGCACACTCCGGGGAGCACTCCCGGCTCACCCGCAGCCCCGGCCTCCTGCGGCCCCTCCCCTGAGAGCACGCTCCGGGGACCACTCCTGGCTCACCCGCAGCCCCAGCACCCCAAGTCCTACTTCCTGTCTCTGCCGGGCTGGAAATGGACATCAGGCTGGGGCGCCCTGGTGAGTCACCTGCAGCGTCACCCTTCCCCACGCATCCTCATCTCCAGCTCCATCCCAGACGCCTGAGCCAAATGGAGGAGGGG
Organism: Oryx dammah; assembly: GCF_014754425.2. NCBI lineage: Eukaryota > Metazoa > Chordata > Mammalia > Artiodactyla > Bovidae > Oryx > Oryx dammah. Next base: position 89,363,395 of record NW_024070188.1, on the reverse strand, counting down.
CAGCACAACGCTCCGCATCTCCCAGGGGCCCAGGCGTCCGGCGGCTCTGGGAGCAGACCCTGCACGGGAACCTCTGCACAGGTGGGAGTCCTGCTGCACAGGACGTGAGGGGCTGGGAGTGGGCAGGGAGTCCACCCATTCCCACTAATTCTGCCAAACCGCGCCTCATCAGACCAGACACGGAGGGTGCCCGCTGTGGGTGGGCGTCTGTGTGTGTCTGTGCCCCTGCCCGAGGGCGACAACTTTATAACCATTCTTTCGTGGTTCCCTTAGCAGTGAGTCACTGGGCGGCCAATACAGCCCTTCTCATAATGAGAGCCACACTATAAAGAATTTTGATTCAGTAAGATTCATGTGAATGTGCGTATGCCGAGTACATCATGAGAAATGAGGGGCTAGGTGAAGCACAAGCTGGAATCAAGATTTCCAGGAGAAATATCAACAACCTCAGATATACAGATGACACCACCCTTATGGCAGAAAGTGAAGAACTAAAGGGTCTCTTGATGAAAGTGAAAGAGGAGAGTGAAAAAGTTGGCTTAAAGCTCAGTGTTCAGAAAACTAAGATCATGGCGTCCAGTCCTATCACTTCATGGCAAATAGATGGGGAAACAGGGGAAACAGGGTCAGACTTTATTTTTCGGGCTCCAAAATCACTACAGATGGTGACTGTAGCCATGAAATTAAAAGACGCTTGCTCCTTGGAAGAAAAGTTATGACCAACCTAGACAGCATATTAAAAAGCAGAGATATTACTTTGCCAACAAAGGTCCATCTAGTCAAGGCTATGGTTTTTCCAGTGGTTATGTATAGATGTGAGAGTTGGACCATAAAGAAGGTTGAGTGCTGAGGAATTGATGCTTTTGAATTGTGGTGTTGGAGAAGACTCTTGAGAGTCCCTTGGACTGCAAGGAGATCAGATCAGTCCATCCTAAAGGAAATCTGTCTTGATTATTCATTGGAAGGACTGATGCTGAAGCTGAAACTCTAATACTTTGGCCACCTGATGTGAAGAACTGACTCATTGGAGAAGACCCTGATGCTGGGAAAGATTGAAGGCAGGAGGAGAAGGGGACGACAGAGGATGAGATGGTTGGATGGCATCACCAACTCAATGCACATGAGTTTGAGTGAACTCTGGAAGCTGTCGATGGACAGGGAGGCCTGGCATGCTGCAGTCCATGGGGTCGCAAAGAGCTGGACACGACTGAGCGACAGAAGTGAACTGAAAGTTTCGTGTGTAACTCTGACTGTCATCAACATGATTCCCTAGCTTAAATAGGTGTCACTTGCATAGTGCAGCTATCATTGTGGTAACACCTAAACGATACAGGCCCGGTTTACTTCACATCAACATGCCATCTATAAAGACCAGAGAAAACCCCCTTTACTCGGGGCTGAAGTGAAGACCGAGTGAAGCTCTATGTTGCGCTTTGCGATGGATGCCTTGTGAGTTTTCGACAAGCTCTCCCCAGTACGGACGCCACTGGGCTTCTTGCAGCTGCTGCTGGTTTGTCTGGGGCACCTCGGACCCATCATTCACAAGCCTGTCCGTGCGTTTTTAAATAAGAAAGGAACTCCCCACATCGGGGGAACCTTCTGCAGGACCTACTCCTCAACAGCACGTCATCCCATCTTGGCAAGCCTCCCTCCCACCTTCTCCTTTTACTGCTCAGGGACCTCTGGGCACCACATGAGTCTCTGCTAGCTTCTTTGGTTTCACATACTCAAAGAATTTATATAGACAAGCCCCGGATGCTAGAGCCAGCAGATAATTAAAGAGATCATTTCACCCACATTCACTGATTAGAGCCAAGTCACCATAGGATAGAAGCACTAGGAATCCAAACCTTCTCCGTAGAGGGGGCCTCCAGAAAGGACTGCCCTTCGGGCGTCTGCTAAGGGAGCTGGCGGGAATCTCAGGCCCACGCCGAGTAGGTCCTGCTTTGTCAGAGTTGAGGGAGGCGAGCCGTGGGCCTTAGAGAGATGGCCTTTCACAGCCGACAGCCTTCCTCCACCAGGGCACAGAACCGGCCCGCTGCTGCCACACGGTGTTCTGCACCCCAGTTTCCTGGTAGGGGAGACCCCCGGCAGAGCTACTGAGACAGCACCAGCCTCATGCAGGGGAAAGGCGTTGGGTCAGTGGTGGGGAGACAGGCACTGCAGCAGCTCGCCGGACACAGGGCAACCTCCTCATCTCCACTGAGTTTGGGGGCAAGAGGTCAATCGGACATGATGCAGGGGCAGACGCTAGGCTGGGCTTTCTGGGAGAGTCGGATGTGCAAGAGGAGTCGGTTCACTCAGCAGGAAAGAGTGAGGCCAGCAGATGACGCGGCCTGACTGGGAAAACGGGGTGCTACCAGGAACGGGGCTGTGCGTGGCTGGCTGCCTTTCTGGCTCCTCATGTTGTTCCTTTCTTTTCTTCAAGACTTTTTCTCCACTAGAGAAATTTTAAAAACAAAATTCCTATTCTGTTGCATTTGGATAAACAAATTTACCCTCTGCAAGGTAGCAAGTGGGGATCATTTAAAAGGGTAAAATGTTAAACAAAACTTTGACTTCACTTTTTAGAGCCTGTCAAAGGGTCCTCCCCAAACTGCTGTTTCATGACAGTCGATGCATGTTTCTCAGGAGATTTGAAAAATCAGAAATCTAACATTTTCTGGATTTAAGAAATGATAGTATTTTCTATCAATCATCAGAGGGGGTTGTCTCAGATTCTCCTGAAATGAGGTCATTATACATTTTAAATACATTAATTGATACATTAGCTGATTTAATAAACAAAAGCACAGAGAAAAGATGGATAAGAAGGATGAGAATTCAAAATTCAAAACCTCTTCTGCTGTAAATCACACTTGAAAAATCTGTCTCAGGGATTTCTTAAAGTTAACTAACAACCAGAGAGCAGTCCATTTCTTTTTTGGTCAGAGGGAGAAATCCTTGATTTTTCTGAAAAGAGTTGCTCTTGATTCAACAAATCAGAAGAGAGCTAAGAAAAAATTAAATCTTCCTAGGAAAACATTCTAGAATTTTCTGTGTCCTGGTGGTATTCATTATAGACCAGGTTTGGGGACGTTTCCCACCATCATCGGTCATCGGGGAGTGTCCATGCTGGCCGATGTACAGCTTACACACTTGAGCCCCGTGGTCTCCGGTGGGCCAATTAAATTCTCAGGGAATGAAGTTATCAGGAAGGATAGAGCTCGATTTCTACCATCGCTCGGCCATCCTCTCACTCCGGTCTCTATTCCTAGAGGAAGAACCCATGTCTGGCCAGGCCCCAGCGCGGGTAGTTGGATTTGGCCTGTCTCCACTCCCCTCGCGACTTCCGCAGGGGGGTGCTTTTCACTCTCACTCCACGGTGTTGTCGTTGTGCAGTGTGGGGATCACCACACTCTGCCAAGCGAGTCCTCACCCAGATGGTGTACCTAGGGCATGGGCGCGATATTTCTGACGCTGGCACAGAATCTGGAAGAGGGCTTTTAGAGTGACATCGTGATGTTTGCAGATATAAAGGGAAACTTCTGTCATGCGGGAGTCTCCATTCCGTTAATTTTTCTAATTGCTACAGCATTGCTTTCTTGTTTAAGAGCATCCATCCTGGGGTCATAAAACTGGAGTCTTTGCTCTGGAGTGTTGCCACTGGGTCCTGAGGAGCTGAGTCCCCCAGAGTGTCTGGCCTCTGCCAGCGGCTCCATAGGCTTGAGTTTGTCAAGAAGGAATTCGGTGTTATGAGAGGAAGCTAAAGCAGAGAGGCTGCAGCGCACTTGCTGTGTTGGGATCTTACGAGCAGGAGGACAGGGGGATAGCGGGATGAACAGAGCAGTTCCAAAGCAGGCTGGAGTGCCAGCCGTGGGGGCGTGCGGGAGGAGGCCTGAACCGCCTGTCTGGCAGAGAGGAGGGCCCGGGACCGCTTTCTCTGTGGCCGTGTGCCAGCCAGGCCGCAGGTCCACAGACTGAAGGCCGACAACAGCTACTTGGAACCCCACGGCCCATCTAAGATCAGGATCAAATCAGGGAGTGTGGGGTGTGCTGAGAAAAAGACCAGCAGAACGGCGCGTTTACAGAAGCGCACAGAGCTGCTGGAGAGGTCGGAAGGCAGGTGCAGCTCTGGCTTCAGGAGCTTCCCAGCACGGAGATGGCGTGAAGAGCCACTCGCTACGGAAAACCGAGAACCGGAGGGACCCCAGGCGGGAGGGGCCTTCTAGGCCAGAGCCGTGGGACACCCGCCCCGTCCTCTCCTAAAGCGCAGTTTAAGCAACTCTGAATTCTGGGAGGGCGTTGATCTGGCTATGGCAGGATCTATGAGGACAACGTAAATTAATGCTCAGTTGACCAAAGAGTTCATTCAGGTTTTTCTGTAAGATGTGGGGAAAAAATGGAACGAACTTTTTGGCCAACCCAATAAAAGGGAGTTGAGGCCAATTAAAGTCAATTTTATTATTCTTTCAAGTATATGCCGTGCTTGGGAGGTTTGTAAAATTGTTATTTGAGACAAAATGTTGTAATAAATAGACAGGAATTATTTTTCATAGGATAATTGTTTAGCCATAAATTTAACATATTTAATGGTGTTTGAGAACAGTTTGTCCTCTTGAGTTATTTAAACTGCCTGTGAAACATGACTAACACGATGAATTTGTCTGGCAGATGCTTTTTCACAATTAATACAGATCTAAGCTCCTCTCCCTATCTCTTCAGCACAGTCATAACTCGCAAAGTGACGGAGGCCAGGGCGTAACTACACTAACGTAAGCGGCATTAGTGCTCCCTGCCATCTTAAAGAATCTTCTTAAATTGGCTATTTAGACTTTAAAACCATATACGGCTTTAAAGAAAACAGTGAAAGAAACACAAGGGAGATTTCTTCTAAAATATCCCGGGGTGTATAATGCCGGAGAGGGGTGTTTGCCATGACCCCCACCCTAAGCTTTCCTCCCTTCCATCTTTCGAGTCAGCTGACAGGTCTACCCAACTCAAGCCTTTGAAACAAGCTAGCCTGCCTTTTCCTAACGTTGGTGAGTTAACCTTACCTCACTAACCCTCCTTTACTGTGTCTGTCCAGCTGTCGGAGCTGCAGCTTCCAGGTTTCCTGCATCACGCACGATGCCGCTGTGCCCAGAGCCGCACGTTTACCTGAGCGTCCCTCACCTACTGCAGCTGGAGGCCCAAGCGCCTCGTCAGTGTCCCATTTCCACATCTTTTCTCGCCTTCCCTGGTGGCTCAGCTGGTAAAGAATCTGCCTGCAATGCGGGAGACCTGGGCTTGATCCCTGGGTTTGGAAGATCCCCTGGAGAAGGGAAAGGCTACCCACTCCAGGATTCTGGCCTGGAGAGTTCCACGGACTGGATAGTCCATGGGGTGGCAGAGTCAGACACGACTGAGCCACTTTCACTTTCCGCAGCCCCAAGGCCTCATTTGCTGACACCCTGCCCTGATGATGACCCTGTTCATCATCACGAAGACCCCTGGATGACGTCCACGCGGCTCCCCAAGCCTGGAAGCAGGTGTGATGTAAGAAGCACCTTAGTAACCACCAGGCCCAGCTCCAGGCAGGCCCAGGGCGAGACCCACAGCGGGATCTCCTGGACAAAGCTCAGGAAGATGCCCCTGATGGAGACAGCACACAGAACTGGGTGCAGCCACTCAGCCCACGGCCAAGAACACGCTTTCACAGAAACTCAGAGAACAGTTTCTTGGTTAAGAGGTAAATGAGTGGATTAGCTGTACAGGGACCCCAGGCCCTTTTGTCTCTGGACACACCGCCCCTGGCAGCTCACAGGCTGCTCCCAGTAACAACAGGGTGGAGATCGGCTTCTCCCACATCCCTCGTGGAATTTTAGACGCACACACCCGGTTTGGGGTGGATGATTCTCTAGGGTTGAGATGTGCATTTCGTGGTAGGGAAGCAGGATGTGTGGGTGGGCTAAAGCCAGTGGGGCCTCATCCTGGGGCCCTGATCTGGTGACGGCAGCCCACACAATCAGGGGGACGCCTGGCCGGCCAGGGAGCCCTAGGAGGCTCCTGCTCCTGGTGTGGACAGGGCTCAGAAAGCTGCTTAGAGCCTGCCTGGAGACCTGGCCGGACGGGGCCCATGTGCCTGGCAACAGCTGAGAGAATTCCAAGTCAAGAACAGTGGGCCGCCCATCAGCGGTGGGCACAGGTCGAGCCTGCAGACCGCCTTAGTGAGTGAGTCAGAGATGGCACCCAAAGGGCTATGGAAAGAAAAACGTCTCTCCATTCGCCTGCCCCTTTCCAGCCACACTTTTACCCAACATTGAAGATTTTCACCAGGTCAGACCTCTCACCCCCGACCCCAGGGTGGGTACAACCCGAAGGTTAAGGAAAGATGCTCCCCAGGGTTTATTCAGTAGAATCAGGAAATAACCTCTACACTCACTTCTCTCCATTTGCTGCCAAGGGCTTAATAAATGGAAAAAGTGCCCTTCTTGTAAGTCACTTAACATTTGCAGTGACCTTTATTGTTCTTTCCTCCGCATGTTAAAAACATGCCTTTGCTTCCTCATCTTGTCTTTATTTGTTCTGGTTCTATTGTGGATGAGTAATCATCGCAATTTCCTCCAAGCCTCCTCCAATTTCTCCTCATTCTCTTAAAAAAAAAATGGAGAAAAATATCAACGTAGCTAAATATTCTGATACAAATCTCGCTAAGACTCTGCCAAGTGGCGCACCACCGTTGCTCCCCGTGTCTTGCCTTTTGGGTGCCTTCTGCCCGCCCAGCATCTGATCTTGTCTTTATTTTAAGAAACAGTAAGCAAAGCATTCGTTTCACACTCAGTCCCTCGTGTCTGGTCAGGTTTTTCCCAGTTCCTCGTGAGTGATCCATGTCACATCTGAGATGGAGCCCCTGGTCCCCCGCGTCTCAGGATTCCTGTGTCATGAATCCTTAGGATGGAAATGACTTGTGTGCTTTCAAGTGAGCTTGTATTTGCAACGTCCTTTCCTTAATAAAACTGGACTTAACGGTCCATTTCTTTGTCACGCTTTCTACAAAATGAAATTTTCTTCTAAAGGATTAGTCATCTTATTCAGCTACAAAGTTAATATTTTAAATTTCATATTTAGTCATCAACCTCAACCGGTCAACTCATCAACCAGTCAAAACATAAACTAATGGAGCTCAGTCCCTGTGCCAGGCTGCTCAGAACAGTCCTGTCCATGTCCAAAATTCGACCCACACTTGGACAGAGTGAACCAGCAATGACGCTTAGCTGTAAAGTCATCAAACAGCTCCTAAGAGCAAAAACGTTGTTTAAAGTCCTCTCCTGTGCACGGCACACCTGCCCTCACCTCCGTGCAGCTTAGTCCTGGCCCAGCCCAGGGAGGCAGATGCCAGGGAGCCTCCAGGAGGTGGGCCCAGGAGCAGACAGCCCTGGGGAGAGCCGACCTTGGGCACCCACGGGCCCTCAGACAGAGTGCTCCGACCCGACGCAGCTAGAGTGGAGCCGGGCTGAGGAGCTTGCATTTCCAGGGGTGGAACACTAGCACTGCCTATTGTCTGTGGAAGAGCCCCAAAGCCCAGTCGGCCCAGGGGGAGAGTGAGCCCCGCTCCCTGAGAGCCGAGCATGCTCAGCACAGGCGCCAGTCGGGACGAGTTTCCTCTGGGAAAGTGTGCTGGGCTGACGTAAGGGCCATTTTATGCTGCCTCAGGAAATGAAAATTAATTTTGAAAAGGTTTAGAATCTGCTAAAATATTGCTTGAGAAATTCAGGTGGTGCTTTGAGGGTTTCTGATCAAAGCAGTCAATCCCAAAGGAAATCAACCCTGAATGTTCATTGGAAGGACTGATGCTGAACCTGAAGTTCCAATACTTTGGCCACCTGATGCGAGGAACTGACTAGTTGGAAAAGACCCTGATGCTGGGAAAGGTTGAAGGCGGGAGGAGACGGGGACGACAGAGGGTGAGATGGCTGGATGGCATCACCGGCTCGATGGACCCAAGCTTGAGCCAGCTGTGGGAGCTGGTGGTGGACGGGGAGGCCTGACATGCTGCAGTCTGTGGGGTCGCAAGCGTCGGGCACGACTGAGCGAGTGAACAGCAACAGAAGTGAAGCTCTGCTGTGCCTGCGGTCGCCGCGGCCCTGAGAGAGAGGCTCCTTGGCCGCTGGCTTCCGCAGGCCCTGTGCGGTGGCCTCGCTCATCCTCAGGGAGCCTTTCAGGTTGGCAGGGGCCATGGTCTCCACTGGGCTGAGCCGGGTGCCAGAGCTGAGGGGGCGCAGCTGGTGGCTCTGGTTTGGGGGATGAAGCAGAAATGTGAGGAGGCCTCTTTCAGGCACCGGGAAACCTAAGACCCTTCTCACTCACTCACCATCCTCAGGCCTGAAGCCCCTGAGAGCCAGCAGAGCAGCCCTCAGTGGATGGAGGAAAGAGAGGGGCCCAGGGAGTGAGGTCCTCCCCGTGGACTCACCTGCCCTCAGAGCTCTCTCTACCTGCCCTCCATCCTTGAGCTCTTCTTTGTCAATTGCCTGTAAATACTTGATTGCTTGCACCATAATGATAAGTAACAAAACCAGTGTCTGCCCATCAGAAGAGATTCAATGAAGTAAAAAGCCAGAGGAGAGTGGAAGCCTGATGAGCCTGTTAAAATTGTCTCAGAGAGACAATAAGCCAAAAAAAAAGTGTTTAAGTATAAAAGACACAAACGCACCAGTTAGAGGAAGTCATAAGCTCTAAAGCACAAAGTAACTTATTTTGATTTTACTTATAGCAAAATATCCTTCATCTACCTTTCCTACCAACTCCCTCCAGGGTCTGGTTCCTCAACACAGATAGGGGACCCAGGTCTGAGGCTGAGTGCTCGCCAGGAGCCAAAAGCAGGCACCTCTCTGCCTACTGAGGCCTCTGCCTATATCTCTGCAATGGATGTGTGAGTGGCATCCAACGGCCTTTAGCTGCCACATATGCCTGTGTGTCTCTGCCAAGGAGAGAGGACAGGTGAGTACTCCTCCTGGGCAGAGAGCCTGAGGTCGAACCAGAACAATGAGCTCCATTTGTGAGGTCAACCCCTCCACACTAGCAATCCCACTCACTGAAGACACACTCTGTGCCGCAAAGTCAGCAAGACCACTGGGCAGATCGAAGTCTTCCAGTGTTGCTCAATACAGAAGAGTCAAAAGGCTCAGAATAAGAAAAAAATGGGGGGCTTCCCACACGGGGAGGGCATCAGAGGGCAACGGTCTCCCTGGGGAGCCATGTCCTCCACAGACAGCCAGGCCCGCAGGAGGGCTGATGGGCAGCGTCCTGGGCTCAGAGACACCCCGCGGCTGTGAGCAGGTGATCGGCAGAGCCCTGAGGAGTGGGAGACGCTGAGGGGCCCGGGCCGGCCAGGAGTCAGGTAGACAGATTATTCCAAACACCACCGAGATGAAGGGATGCCAGTGCAAACCAGGCAGGACAGATCTGCAGAGAAGGATGTGGTCTAACACCTTTGTGGGAAGTCTCTCTCGCGCATGAGGTTTTGACTCCTCTCAGTTATGACAGTCAGTCATGTGAGGCACGTTACAGGGTCGAAGAATAACCTCTGAGAGTCGAAACCATGGCCCAGTTCCAAAGAACTGACCCCTCAGGCTGGACCATGGTGCCTCCGCAGGGCCAAGCACTGGCCCCCCAAGATTAAGTGATCACTTCCCCACAGTTAGTGTGAGCCTGGAAGTCCACGCTCTGTCCCACACAGCGTGTGGACGAACACTTGGCAGTCAGCAAACCGCCGGACCAGTGAGCTGTGCATGAGGACAGTATCAGCCTGGCTGGGAAAGTGAGTGACCCTTATTGGCTGAAACTTAATAAAGCTGCTTAAAATGAAAACCATGCCTTTTAAGAAGAAAATGCATCAGCTTTGGGCTGAGAAGTGTCTGCCTGCCCACCATGGTGCTGTATTATTTTGGATACCGTCTTCCCCTCTTGACAAGAACAGCCTCCATCCAGGAGTTATTTTAAGACCTACTTGTTTTTCCCTAATAAGGATAATTATCTTCAAAAAAGCAAAATGATTAAGTGGTCATGAATGGTGCACTCCCAAACATCCACGATTGCAAAATAAGCTGACCTTTTCAGGGTTTGCGTAAAAGGGCTTGCGTGCCCGGGCCTCGGGCTTCAGGGCAGGGCTGGGAGGGCACCTTTGTGGTGGCAGCCTGCCCGCCCTGCTCCTGTTGGCGGGCGGGTGTGGTCTCCACCGCTCTGAGAGTGCCCCTCCCTGTGGTTCTCCCTGAAGGGCTGGGTGGCCTGTCTCTAGGTGGTCCGTCTGACCCCCACACGAGCCCGCAGTGACGTCACTTAGTGTTTCCCAATATTGAGGGTCAGTGGTCCCCAAAGGATGAATGACCGCTCCAGCCTTTCAGCCTGGAGTCCAGCCCAGGTTCCAGGTACTGGCGTCCCCAGGCACAGCCCCCAGGAGGAGCCGCGAGGGGCGCGTCTGTCTGTCGTATGAACTAAGGAAGGTCTAGGTCTCTAACTAATGAAGACCAGAGCTTGACCGCACATTCATTAATGGCATTGACATTATAAGGGCAAAAAGCACACACAGCTTGAGATAGAGGTAAGGCAGTTTCAGATTATCAAAAAGAAAAATGAGCCCCTCAGAGACAAAGAGCAGATGGCCTGAAGCTTCAGCGCTGTGGTTAAGACAGGCGAAAGGGCGGACAGCCGCATGATGAATGTGCTAAATTCATTCTTCCCTGTTAAGAAAACATGCCGTCCACTGGCGCTAAACCAGATTTCAGACAAGGGAGGGGGGCCGGAGGACACCCCTGGGCACTCCTCCTAAGGCCGAGACACGTACACATAAGGCATCACTCTAGGAATCTTCTTCAACGGTGTTTGCACCTTCAGGGTCTCTCTTCCTGCCCTTTCTCACCATCCCCCTCACCCTGCCCCAAGATCCAGAAAGCACTCTGATTCACGAACGTGCACCCCGGTGAGCACTCACACAGAGCTGTGTCAGAGGCCCCTCCACCTGCCCTGGAAGGAAGGTGAGGTGGGAAGTGGTGAAAACCTGAGACCAGCGGCTTGGAGTCAGCACCGGGCAGGCTCCTGACACACACCGGGCCAGGTCCTGCCTTCCCCGCCTCCTGTGTCCAGCGCCTTTGTTCCAGGCGTCGTTGGCAGGGTACGGAGGTGGTCAGATGACCCTCCCGTCTTCTCTGCCTCTGCTCACAGGCAGAGAAACATCTCTTTCAGAATCTAAAACTCTCTTTATGGATTCAACGAAAGTACACATCAAGCAAGGGCGACCACAGAATTTTTCTAAACAACAAGCTAGCCAGAGCACGCACCCTAAAGGAAAGGTGCCAGAGAGAAGATTTTCATGGTCTCTGAGGCTTTGACGAAACAGACACCGTCTGGAGGCATTTAAGGGGAAAAAAAGAAGACGGAAATGAGACAAAACAGCAACAAGCTTCGCAGCATCCTGCCGAAGCCGCTGAGCCCACCCCCGACGCAGGAGCCGGGTCTCTCACCCCACAGTCTCATCAGACGAGCTGTACGGCAGCAACCCAGCTGGGAGGCCATGCCCCTCAGCCAAGGTGAAGTGCACCTCAACACCTGGAAGACCCCCGTCCAGGCGGGACTTCAAGTTAACAGTTGACGTGACCCGTTTTGGTGTCTCACGGACACTCACAGGATTTTTGACGAAAGAGAACAGCCATAAAACATTTCAGTGAATGCTATTTGTAATAATTACAAGGTTAAACACTGCCTCTCTTAATTTGAGATCATTCTTCACAACCAAACTCGCTTGAGCTCCTTCCCCCCAAAACCCGCAGGAAAGTGCAGAGCAGCGGCCGCGGAGCCCAGCCCAGCCGCAGGCGCACTTACCTTGGAGCTGGCGGCTCTTGTACAGGTCCCGCGTTCTGGCAGGATGAGCCCTGGCCGTGTTGTCGCATTTCGGCTGCTCATACCTGAGAGGAGGGAAGGAGAGAGACCAGCTGGTTTCAGACTCTGAGGCGGGCTTGCCCCGGGTTCCCGCTCGCTCACACAGCAGGCTTCCTGGGCCCTGGGACACACGGGGTGTCCGGCCGTCACGTTGCAATGTCCGGGATGGAATTTTGGTGACCTTGCAACAACTTAACGTCTTCTTCACAGTCCATAAGGACAGACACGACACCCCGGGCTCTGTCTCTCCATCCAGTCTCTGCAACGCGTCCTGTGCAGGGGACACACCCCCCAGGACCAAGCGGGGAGGGGTCGGAGGAGGGGAAACGCCAGCATCGGCACCAAAGTGGGGGCGGGGGGTGCAGGCACTCACCCCCACCCTCGAGAAAGCAAAGCTGCAGAGGGAACCTCAGGACTCTAGACAGACACAGCATTCAAGGACCAGCATGTCCCCAGCCTCGCTCACAAAGCTGCAAAAGGTTGCCTCCCTCCATGTTCAAGCAGTAGAAGTAAGAGCTCCGTTCTGGCCCTTCAGAGCTGACAGGAACTGGGGGGCCCTGGCATCGAGCAGGCAGACAGGGTGGCTGCAGGTTACTTCAAGTCAGGGAGCAGGCACTCAGGGAGCCCCAGAAAGGACCACGACTCTGCACTGACCTGCCAGGTGTGTTCCAGACCGCGGCCCAGGTGGACAGCTCGTGAGCATCCCCCGAGCATCCCCCGAGCATCCCCCGTGGGGCCTCCCTCCAGGCTCTTCATAAACGCCCCTCAGGGGAGACACGGACACAGGCCCCCCGCCTCATGGGGTCTCTGACAGTCTCCAAGGATGCCTGTGAGAACCTGCCCTCCAGGGCACCTGAAGAAGCCACGGGGGTCAGGAAGGCTTCCCGGAAAACATGAACAAGTCGGAGCAGGTCGGGGTGGGTGTGGGTGGGACAGTCGGGTTCTGGGGGCTGCTGATTCTCAGGGAGTCAACAAAGCCCCCTCACTCCTCACTCCTGCAGCCCAGTGTCCTTTCCATGCTCTCAGGAGACACAAGATCACGCTTACTTCACAGGGATGTTTCTGACTCTTATTTCCCATATTCCTTGTCCTCCTACCCGAGAAAATGAAAAAAGAATGAGGTTTCTCTCCAAACGGAGAGCTTCTCAGAGGCCCTGCCTGGGGCCCAGGGAGCCGGCTGGCCATGAGGGGCACGTCCAGCCCGGCTGAAACAGAGCCAGGGCACCGCGGGCTCTTCCAGCCCTCAGACTCTGAGCAGCCTCTTTGATACCAGAAAACCTAGCACCCCACTCACGCACACTTAATATGCCTTTACAAAAAGTTGTTTTTGAAATTAAAGCATTCCCGACACACTTTGGGAAACAGTCACATTATCACGTTTTCACCAAAAGCCATTAACACACATTCTTTGAAATGCAGTGGGGTTCAGTGCCGTTGGCATTGAAGTCACGTCACAGGAAAGTGAACGAGGGTGAAGGGACCTGTTACCCACCTGGTGTCCCCTCTCGCACCTGGGGCTGTGACAGGCAGGTGAAAGCCAGAAATTCACCAGGGGGACATTCGAGAAAGAAATTTCATAACTGAGAGATGGCTGACGGCTCACTGTTACGCCTGTTCAATCTGGGAAAACTGAACCCATGCTCGAGATTGAACAACGGCTGTTTCAGACTCCAGGTGAGTATCCGTGAGGCTTGGGAGGTTGGCATTGGTACCCACACTAGAGCTGACACCTTCACAGCCAGCAGCCCGTGAAACGCCAGCTCCAGAGAAAGGACAAGCCAAGTCCCAGCTCCTGACCGAGCAGGCACAGCTGGGGCCAGGACTCCCAGGGAGGCCGACCAGCCAGCTACTCCTGGGACGTCTCGCCTGCGAGGACCTCAGGCACGGGCTGCTCTGTGTGGTAGGATGTTGACTTTTAACACAAACCGTGTCCAGCCTGTGAAAGGCTCAGAGCCAACACACGATGATAAGAAACCACATCACTGCCAACTCCATTCTGAATCTTGAACCTCAAAGCAGCCTGGGAACTAGCCACACTGCACGGTCATCCTGGTTTTGCTCCAAATTTGGGCAGGAGGTCTTAAGAATCCTAGCACTGTGCTTATATTAAACCATGTATGTTTAAAGGGCAACATTCCACTCCTTTTAGAAGAATACCACTCAGTCACCTCCGACTCTTGGCGACCCCATGGGCTGCAGCACGCCAGGCCTCCCTGTCCATCACCAACTCCTGGAGTTTACTCAAACTCACGTCCATCGAGTCAGTGATGCCATCAGCCATCTCATCCTCTGTCATCGTCCCCTTCTCCTCCTGCCTTCAATCTTTCCCAGCATCAGGGTCTTTTCCCATGAGTTAGTTCTTTGCATCATGTGGCTGAAGTACTGGAGCTTCAGCTTCAGCATCAGTTCTTCCAATGAATATTCAGGGTTGATTTTCTTTAGGATTTACTGGTTTGCTCTCCTTTCTGTCCAAGGGACTCTCAAGAGTCCTCCAAAACCACAGTTCAAAAGCATCAATTCTTCAGCACTCAGCTTTCTTTACAGTCCAACTCTCACCTCCATACATGACCACTGGAAAAACCGTAGCTTTGTCCATAGGGACCTTTGTTGGCAAAATAATGTCTCTGCTTTTTAATATGCTGTTTGTCATAGCTTTTCTTCCAAGGAGCAAATGTCTTTTAATTTGCAGAAACGACAGTCTCAAGAAACAGAATCAATACCTTTGAAGACTCAGATAAAACCTGTTGTGTTAACATCCATCACCACGCTTTTCAATGGTGTTTATTTTAACTTATTTTATGTAAAAGAAGAACATCTCTTGATTGTCTGGTTGCCCATCAGATCCCAGGCTCTCTGCCAGGGAGAAATTCGATTTCACATTCACATGGCCAGTGAGACGTGTGGGCCTGTGAGCCAGGAACAGGGCCCTCAAGCAGGTAAGAACCACCTTCAGCCTGATTCCAGCTGGACAAACCCCCATCAGCCGTCAAGAAAGTGGAAGAGAAATCCCTTGGTTCTGGACACTAACATAGCAGCTGGCAGTCAGCCTGGTCCATGCTTAACCCTATAGCTCACTCCGGCTCTCCCCACCATCAGTTAGTGACCAGGTGGGAACCCGCCCCTCCTCCCAGATCATATCCCACCACGCGGGGCCTGGGCTCACACAGGGGCCCGGGATCCAGCTCATGGGGGCCCGGATCCAGTTCACAGGGACTCAAGATCCAGCTCACAGGGGCCCGGGATCCAGCTCACAGGGGCTCAAGATCCAGCTCACAGGGGCCCGGGATCCAGCTCCGGGGGCTCAGGATCCAGCTCATGAGAGCTCAGAATCCAGCATATGGAGGCTCGGGCTTCTGCCTGCCAGTGATCTGGACATCTAAGCCAGTTTTCACTCAAAAAGGCAGAGGGGCCAGGAGATGCATCAGCACCCGGTCGGACTCATGGTTCGCCCTGATGACCATCCCATCTGGAAATCCCGCCCTGCAGCTGCTCTCCGCTCTGTGTGTTTACTGTCCTTGGTACAGGCCTGTAACAAAATGTGTCCTTTGTAATGTAGTCACCTGGCAGGGTGACACAAGGAAAGAGCTAGCTTATAAAGACAGTGCAGTTTATGGCTTCTTACTGTTTGATTTTAAAATCATTTTTCCCCATCAGAAAATACAGAGAATGACTGGTGGGGGGAATGTGAACTGCCTACCCAAAATAGGTCACGACGAACCTCCCTGGAACGGCTTATCTCAGAACGCTACAAGAAAATAGCACTTACGCAGCAGACAGTATTTAAGTAGTAATACAGAAGGCTTTCTGCAAACTTGCTGCCCTTCACAGTAGAAGCAGGGCTGTGAGAGGGCGGGGGAGGCTCACACATACGATCAGATATGCCTTAAAGCTGATGATTTTGACGGACTTCCCAGCATGCAAGACTTCCTCTAAATCAGTTTAACCCAAATCCACTTTTCTTGCTACGGATGGGTTTAGCCATAGTCATATGGTCCAATTATGGTCAATAATCCATGAATTAAATCCACTAAGGGACTTTTGGGAAAGAAATGGCAGCCCACTCCAGTATCCTTGCCTGGAGAATCCCACGGAGAGAGGAGCCTGGTGGGCTACAGTCCATGGGGTAGCAAAGAGTTGGACACGACTGAGCGACTTCACTTTCAAGGGGACTTTTAGGAAAGGTGATTCGGCTCCTGAGAGAGATGGGCTGTGTGTCCTCTGAGAACATGGTGTCTGAATGAGATGCCGGGATCCCTAAAGCTATCTTGTGACCATGAGGGGCGTCTGTCCAAGGGCAGTCACAACACAATGAGGACGTGAGAGGAAAGTTTTGGAGACTCCGTGTCCTTGGTGGTGTCACCAAGATGCAGAATCCACTGAAAGGAGAGTCTTCCATCTCTGCACCTCTTCTTTAGATGACACTGTCCCTCGCTGTTTACGCCCATCTGTAACATTTATCGCCACTACAAATGAAGAGCTTCCTAATCCATACAGCCCATCTTGTGGTCAAAACTGAACTAGATCCTGGCTCTGACACCTGCAATGTGGGGGCCGCATTCACCCCTCCAGACTGCCACCTTACCCCAAAGACAGCATCAGCTTGCTCCTCAAGGACCTGACTAAGACGTCAACATTTTGGGGAGCCCCCAGCCACTCCATGGAAGTTACACCCCAACATTCCCCCTCTCCAGTTCCGGTGTTTTCCTCCAGCGCCGCTGGCGTGGGCCAGCACATGGCTCGCATTCAGCTCATCTGCTCCCGCGCTTGGCTTACCGTCCCTTTCCCTCCACCAGAGTGGGGGCTCCGTGAAGCCCAGATTTTGGTCTCTTTTGTTCCCTGTATGTCCCCTAGGGTGGCACCTGCAGCGTCGAGGGATTCAAACGTTTGGTGAATAGAAAGTGAATGGATACAGGGAGAGGGGGTGTCTCGGAGCTGTCAGGGGTGATACAGGGTGGGGGCGTCTCTCGGAGCTGTCAGGGGTGATACAGGGCGGGGCCGTCTCGAGCTTTCAGGGGTGATACAGGGCGGGGCCGTCTCGAGCTTTCAGGGGTGATACAGGGCGGGGCCGTCTCGAGCTGTCAGGGGTGATACAGGGCGGGGCCGTCTCGAGCTGTCAGGGGTGATACAGGGCAGGGGCGTCTCGAGCTTTCAGGGGTCGCACCCCTTCTGTGCTGAACTCTGTCATGAGTACAACCCGCACTGCATGGCCTTGGGTGCCCGGGGGTGGCCCCGTCCACACCTGGGTGCTGACCGCTGGGGCCTTGTCTGGCCAGGTAGAGTGAGGGGATGCACACCGAGGAACCACAGGGAAGGCCTCCTATGGTGTCAGGAAAAGCCACACCGTGTTGTCAGGGCCATGAGATGCTGCTGGAAGCCAGGATGGAAGCGAGGTGCAGAGTGAGCTGGTGAATTGGAGATGAGGAGAGGAGGAGACAGAGAAGAGGCGGGCAGGGCCTGCGGACCACCACAGCCACCATGGGAGGAGCCCCACAGGCGCCCCCAGCAGGGCACGTGGCCCGCATGGGACCCCACTCTGCTCAGCCACGTCACCACCTCGATCCTGACGGGGTCAGGGTCGCGACAGCCAGCATCAGGGAGAATAAACAAACGAAGCGCAAACAAACGGGAGAAAACCCACACCTCTAATCTGAAGCATCTTCTCCCCAGGGTCTAATCTAAGTCTGCTTCTTGAAATTCAAAGAAGAGGCAGTCCCTCGCTCCTGCAGGCAAACATCGGGGAAACGAGAACATGGTGCTGGGCTCTGATAACATCTGGGCAGAATGAAAGCAGGCTGGATGCTTGTGTTTCCCGTCCAATGGTAAGGTAAGTGTTCGCAGGTTCTGAGGGACGGCTTGCTGAAGCTGAGCTCACCCTCTGGGCCCATATGCACAGGCCTGGCCCTGACAGGCCCAGGACTCTACTGGCCAGCACGAAGGGAACGCCCAGGGGCTCATGCATCTCAGCCTGGGGAACAAACCCCCCAGCTTAATGCACTGTCCACAAGCCAGAGTGTGAAGGGTGCGCAGACCTCGCTCTCCAAGACAGGTTTCTCAGAAAAGAGCTCTCCCTGCAACGCACGCGTGCTTAGGAACCAAAGCGATTTCACACACAAAACTGTGGGAAGATGTGTGTCCTCTTCAGGTTTGAAACCATCTCCTACAACTGCAGCGGAGGGAACCCTGGCCCCCATCCTGGACACTCTCATCGGGGCCTTCTGTGCGCGGGGCAGGCCTCCAGCCCAGCGGCCCGGGGTCCCCATCCCCACGGCAGGGCCCCCACGGAGCCTGGTCTCTCCGATGAGCCAGACGGGCTCCAGGCGTGCCTGGACCTTTCCATCAGGAGACAGCAGCTGCTCACCGTCCCTCCAGCTCCCGGAGTCTGTGTGGTGTCTCCCCGTCCACACACGCGGCAGTCACACTTGAGAAACTGGGGAAGTGTCTTAGGAGACACAGGAGAGCTCATGCCTCAGGGCTGCAGGGGCAGCCAGGGCTCGTGTCCCTGTATGTAGAAGCTATTCTTATGGGCTTCCCTGGTGGCTCAGATGGTAAAGAATCTGCCTGCAATGCAGGAGACCCAGGTTCAATCTTTGGGTCAGGAAGATCCCCTGGAGAAGGGAATGGCAACCCAATCCAGTGTTCTTGCCTGGGAAATCTCAGGGACAGAGGAGTCTGGCAGGCTACAGGCCATGGGGTCACAAAAGAGTCGGATACAACTGAGCGATTAATATGTAGAAACTACTTCTGTACCAATGTATGAGAAGTCAAAGGTCAAGTTGTATACCCAACAGCTGCAAAAACACCCTCACTCACATTTACACCCTTCCCATGATCAGGGAGCACGTCTTCTCCTGGTGCTGTTATGAAATGACTTGCTTTGCTCAAATTCACACAAAACGTGAGTGAGTAGGTTGGGTTTTGTTTCGAATCTTGACCTCAGCACTCTTTCTTTTTAGCTGTAACTTCAGGACACAGATACCTCTGGGCTACAGACAGCCATCTGGGCAGCCAGCCCCTTCACCAAAACTGTGGACTAAAGAGACTGAGGCGACAAGGGACACACTCTCAGCACCTGCCCAGCCAGCCTGGACATCAGAGCCATCCTCCCCGATCGCAGCCTGCGCGAACAGGATGGGAGCACACCCTGCCTAAAGCATCAAGCTCCGGTCCTGTCAGAGGACGTTCTTCCTGGGCCTCGCGCCCACGGGCGTTAACACCGCGCTGAGCAGCAGGGTGAGCTCGGGCCTCAGGGCCTCGAGTCCATGGCGGGCGGGAAGCCTGCGTTCCAGAGCTTACCTGGTGGACGTGCCAGGGATGGGGCGGCCGGTGTCCACCAGGACGCACCAGCAGTAGCCTGTGGACGGGTGACACTGCACCGGCTTGTAGAGGCCGCCGTGGGCGCACTCGGGGATGACCACGTTGTCATTCTTGGGCTGCCTGGCCTCCTCCAGGGCCGACTGCTGCTCCTGGTCGCACGAGGACACTGCAGTAAGGAGGAGACGGGAGTGAGCGCCCAGGAAACAGGGCGGGGCCGGCCAGCAGCGTCCCCACGCCGCTGTGGCTGGCAGGGTGGATGCCTTCCACGGGGATCTGATGTCCCTGGGCTCCCAAGGCCATGGATGGGACTCGGACCCCAGCGACAGCCACGGCCCTCTGCTCTGGGTCCCCAGATGGAGGGAGGGCCGGCAGGCACCCAGTCCAGGGCCACCGA
This sequence comes from Oryx dammah, assembly GCF_014754425.2. NCBI lineage: Eukaryota > Metazoa > Chordata > Mammalia > Artiodactyla > Bovidae > Oryx > Oryx dammah. Next base: position 89,343,795 of record NW_024070188.1, on the reverse strand, counting down.
GTCCCCCCAAGAGGGCCCCAGGCGAATGTCCCCCGCCGCCGTGCCCTGCTTGAGGGCTACCTGAGGCCAAGTCTGCAGCGTGATCAGCCCCAGAGGCTCCGCTGCAGTGCTTCCCAAAAGGGCCGCATGCCCGGAAATCGGTCAAGAGGAAGAGGTGCGCCTAGTCAGGACAGCGTCACGGGTGGTGCAAGGAGAGTGCTGAAGCTCACCCGCAGGAAAGCCAAACAGTCACTCAATTCTAAGAACAAGCATTTCAATGCATAGGGGCTTCTGTCTTCCTGTGTTAATAGATTCAGTTTCTTTTTTGCATTTAGATGTGAGGTAACATAGACCTAGGGAATCCCTGGGTTGGGAAGATCCCCTGGAGAAGGAAATGGCAACCCACTCCAGTATTCTTGCCTGGAGAGTCCCACAGACAGAGGAACCTGGCAGGCTACAGGCCATGGGGTCAGAAAGAGTCGGACACGACTGAGCAACTAAACCACCACCACTGATTTAGATCCATCTTCTGCCCCGAATAGTTGACGGAGAATGTCTGAGAAGCATAAAAGGAGTCCATTTTGCTCAGTGATCCTCAGAGGGTGATGAACTTGAGTCAAATAAAATAAAAGGTGAAGAACACTTTATCCCTCACTAGAAATCCACACGAGGTTTGAAATGTAATCCAGAGAGCACTCGGCACAAGACATTCTAAATGTTCTTGTTCTGCCACATACCTGGCATCCAGAGTTCACACCCGGGAACTAAGCCTTCCCCTCACTGCTGGTCAAGAATTCCAACTGTGGTGCTCGTTTCCAATTTCTCTCCTCGGGGTGGGGCGTCTCTGAGCTTGACCTCAGAGGCAGTCATCTGGGACAGACCTCCCACCACATGAGCCCGCACCCTGGAACCCAGGGTGACCGCAGGTCAAGGTTTTATCCCAGGACAGGCTCTCTCACCTGAGCTGTCTTCTGGGATCGAAAATGGTCTCTTTTGCTTTCATATTTCTCCATAAAAGGGAAAAGAAAACAACGAATACATTGAATAGGTGTGTTTTAAATAAAACCTTTAGAGCAATTTTCTGCCTAGAAAGTAACTTTCCACAGTCTTAACCTGCTTTGAAATGAACTAACTACAGTTGACAGGAATTTTGTGACTGTCGATGCGACGTCAAACAGGTGGGAAAGCTTCCCAAAGCTGGGAAGGGGTGTGCTTCTGGGAGTGCACTGCCGTGGCTGCAGGCAGGGGCCTGGTACTCAGCAGGAAGGCCCCTGACCCAGGTGATGACACAGGGGACACTGTCAAGATGAGAGGTGAACCACACAGTGTGGCCCAAAGACCCTGGTTCCTGAAGGCTAGCTCCCACTCTCATTGTTTCTCCAGCCCTTAATGGGGAAGGAAATGGCAACCCACTCCAGTGATCTGGCCTGGAGAATCCCAGGGATGGCAGAGCCTGGTGGGCTGCCGTCTATGCGGTCGCACAGAGTCGGACACGACTGAAGCAATTTAGCAGCAGCAGCAGCAGCCGGCCCTTAAAAAAGGTCTGGCATATCACAGGCAGATGATAAATCTATGTGAGAGAACTCATAGTGATGGCACTACTAGTTAGAAAACCCCCCAGACTCTTCCTACTCTAGTACGTCCGTCTGCACCATGAGGACAGCCACACATGCGCACTGTTGTGACTGGTCAGCCTGCAGACTGTATCAGCAGATGCTGCTGCGGTTGGACCACGGCACCCCTGCTCACGTCCACAGGTGAAGGTCACCTGTGGGTCCCCCCTTGCTCCCACTCAGAGGCACACACGGAGCTTCCTGCCAGGCTGACCTCAGCCTCCTGGCGATGGACAAGGAAGGTGGGGGCTGTACGGCCATGAGTCCAGACTGATGTTCTGCAGGATGAGCGCGGAGCCGGGGGTGGGTCTACATCTCACAGGTGTTCTGCAGCATTTAATGAGCAAGAGGGAGAGGGGGAAGACAGGGGCCCTTGGACGAGGGCTTGCATTTCTGTTCCTAATAGCAAGCACCCTGGTCCCTGAGACAGAGACTCCGGGTCCTCAGCATCGGTGGAGGAGGCCCAGGCACTACCCCAGCCATGGCCACGGTCCTTAGGGCAGCGTGTGGTCTGTGAGCATCCGGGCTGCAGGGGCTATGGGGACCCTGAGCGGTTGGCCGCCGCCTGCTCCCCAAGGTGTCCATGCAGCTCCATTAAATTCCCTTTGACTATCCGGAGGTGGATATTTTTGAGGGGAGGGTCTGTAAGTTAAGAGTCTTAACTAGCAGAGCTGTGACTGTGAAGCAGGTCAGCGTCAGGATGGGGCGCTGGTTTCCATCGAGTGTCCCACTGCATCGCCCAGCACACTCGGCACACGCTGGCGGACAGGTGTCGCGCTGGCACCGCTCCAGGTGCTGATGTGTCCGCGCAGCAGATGCTACTCTAATTTCAGCTCGTCGCTAATACACGCAAGTAACGGATGCCGCTGCGTTTCTTACAACAGCACCACCCGCTTTCTTAAAAACGTCATCCTCACTGTTTCCTAGAATCCCTGTACTTTTCTGTAGATTCTAGATTTTGCCCGGCAAATAGTTGTTGTTCAGTCGCCCAGCCGTATCCGACTCTTTGGGACGCCATGGACTGCAGTACACCAGGCCTCCCTATCTCTCACCAACTTTAAGTTTGCCCAAGCTCAAGTTCATTGCAAATAGATAGATACATAAATCAAACCCACCCCTGTGTTACACGGTTATCTTAAGAAGGCATTGGCTCCAACTGTAACTGGGAAACTGGCGTGGAATCAAAATGACAGTGACTCGTCGTGCTTTCTAAACTGACAGATGCGTTACTTTAGATCAGATCGAGGCGGGAACCAAGAAGGATGCAGGCTGAGCCACGTGTTTTCAGAGGCAACTGGGTCCTGCTCTTAGCAGTCCTTGGAGCAGCTGACCTGTCCCTAACTGGAGCCCCACACTCAGGAGACTCAGCTGACGCAAGGGCTTCTTTTCCAGAAGGCTCTCCTGGAAAACACATTGCTTACTTTAACGTTCACTTGGCCCTTTTTCAGAAGTTTTATTAGTGAATAGAATTTATGGTGTGATTGTCTGGGCACAAAATGCGTTTCATGCTCCATCCAAGGACATGCTGTATCTATAGAATGGGTTCTGGAACATTCTTGAAATGGCCCTTTTGAGGATTTTACATCATATTTGAAGGCTCATCGTAAGCAAAGTAGGATTGATTAAATTGACCACCTCTTAAAATTTGCTGAGACTGTTATAAAATATGGAAGATATTATTGCCAAGTCAGAAGAGATTTGTGTTTATTTATATAAACATCCTGGCTGAAGTTAGAACTGTTAACTTATACAATTTTATTTGGTAAACCTGGCTCTGTGTGGGGAATTCAGTTTCTCCTATGGGAGAAATGCAGTTACATCTTATGGCCATATGGAAGGAAGCAGATCTTCTTTAGTCAAATTCACGATGGCCCAAGGGAACCGAAGCTAAAGGGTGTCCCATCTCACTGTTTAAAAACTGCCCTCCTCACTGGGACAGCTGAGCTCCGCCCCTTCTGGTTCCACGGGGGCCACACAGGATGGCAAAGAGAAGATGCTCCTGGTGGGGGGGTTCTCTCGGCACAGACACCCTGCTCTGCACAGGATGTCAACTGCAGTGAAGGAAGGAGACGGAGAGCTGACAGAGGGACATAGACCAGCCGTGCATCCCGGCACTGGGGGCTTTCAGTCCCGAGACCCGGGGACCAGGACTCAGGGCACAAGTCCCAGCCACATTTCAGAACATCACCAGTGAGGGCCTGCAACACAGGAGGGAAGGAGGACTCACAGGGCAGGAGGGAAGGAGGACTCACAGGAGGAAGGAGGACTCACAGGAGGAAAGGAGGACTCACAGGAGGAAGGAGGACTCACAGGAGGAAGGAGGACTCACAGGAGGGAAGGAGGA
>NW_024070188.1:89296128-89339849 GCF_014754425.2 Oryx dammah | reverse complement strand
CACAGGAGGAAGGAGGACTCACAGGAGGGAAGGAGGACTCACAGGAGTAAAGGGCACAGAATGGGGGCATTTTTTAGAGAAACTGGAAATGAGAGAACCGATTACTGATGGAGGAAATAGGAAAGAAAGAAGGAGAGACGGTCAAAAGGAACTGGCGGCATAAGGGGGGGGATGGACTGCAGACCACGTGATGGTGTGTGTGGAGGCAGAGGCTCCTGCTGCTGGCCGATGGTCCAGGGCCACAAAGGGGACCAAGGTTGCAGTTTACAGTAATGACCTCACTGAAAGTTAGCTTTGAATCCATGCCAAAGGATGCCCATCAATGGATGAAAATGAACTTTGAGATTCTGGAAATAATTCAGCAAGAAAACAAATAACCAGTGCTCACAAACTTCAAATTATAACATCCATTTTAATGGGTTAGATGAAAATATCTATGCTTTCTCTCCTGTTCAGACAAGATTGGGTGTGTTCGGGATGGTATGGCCTTAGATGTTCTTCCTATTCAGAAGGGCTTTTGCTACACAAGTTTGTCTTACACGAAATGTTGAGGAGCTAATGTGTGGAGGAAGAATAAAGAGAGAAAAGTGAACACAGTGTAGAAGAAATTTTAACATGAGGGAATTCAAAGAAAGGTAAGGCACTGTATCTTTTGAGCAAAACCACTCAGAGAGAGGTCCCCTTTGAGAAGTTTGCTGTGGCAAAGGAAAAGCTGAGAGATTATTTAGAAGTGATGATTGGGTCAAAGAAAGATTTTTTTTTCTCCCTCGTGAAAGAAGCCTGAAACATACTTTGAAGAGAAATTAAAGAAAAAGATATTGCGATGAATGAGCTTCTCATTCCTGGAGAATTAGAAATTGAATAGAAAACACGTGAGACCTGGAGACTCTTCTGCACCAGCGTCCTGTCTTATGGGCAAAGGTCAAGTTCTAGGGCTAGGAGACAGACTCTGGTTGTTCTCTAGCCTTGAATGACTAGCCTTATGAACTCCAGCAACATTCTCACTTCACAGATTCCATACCCCGTGCCATGACTGTCTTGCCCGCCTCTCAGTCACCGTGGCTGCTGGAGTAATGCCTAAGTGGCAGGCTTCTAGGACACTTTAAGGTGTTACTAATAATGAGCAAAAGTTTAACATAGCCCACCCAACAACAACAACAACAAAAAATAGACACAGAAACACAAAGAGCAAAAGGTCCTGTAAAGAGCCAGAGTCATAACCCAAGAGAAAATTTTATGTCTATTTAATATAATAAATGTTTTTAAACCACATCTTTTTTCTATAACCTCTTGTTTCTTTAATACAACACCCGGGCTTATGCTGCATTGTCCTATGCACCTGAACTCTCACGTCAAGGTGTATAACAAAGCCTCGGGTAACCGATGAGAATTAAAACGGATCCGACTTCAGCTGCAGGTCCTGCACATTTTGTGTCTGTAACAGAGGGGTCTGCTCGGATGTCCAAGGTATACATGTGATTCTTCATGCCACCAGATCGCAACATTCTCTACAAAAGGAGAGCTCTCCATTTGGTGTATTAAATCCATTCTCACCTGAGCCTTGGCTTTGCAGACATAGCTCAATGGCTGTCTTCTTGCCCAGTGTAACTAACCTCCTGATGGTACTGTTCACACACGAACATGTGTGAACTCTTGACTACAATTATGGCGACTGTGCTGTGCTTTCTTCTGTAGCAAATTTGACTTAAGCTTCTCTAGTTCCAAGCAGCTGCGTTTGTGCCTTCTCTAATGCTGCGAACTTGTCGATGTCTCTGGTTTTGATATCCATCTCCTGGGTTCCTCATCGTATTTTGAGCAGACTTCTGAGATGCACTTAGCACTTTGGAAATAGTCTGCCTTAGTATTTTTTCACATATATATTAGACCAGAAACACAAATTCAATTCCTATTTGCTTGTATCCATTCTAAAAACTCATACAACAATTCTGTATTTTTAGAAAGCTACTTCTGTAAATTTGGTAGAATGTCCATTAAAATTAGTTTATTTTCCAAACTAGCAGATTTTAGTGACTTAGAAAGTGTTTGACAGATTGTTCAAATAATCTGACAATCAAAGGGAACTGGACAATAAGCAGCCACCAGACAGTTATGAACTTAAGAGGTGGGGGGGAATCTCTTAAATGAAGATCTCTTTAGACAGAGGATGCTTGATTTTAAGATGATGAAGCCTGAAGCCTTTTTATAGGAACCAATAACAGACCACACGCATTCTAAAAGCATGCTCTTTGGATCCGGCTGTATTTCAGAAGGATGCCCACTGCAGGCATCGGTTTTGTGGTCAGCTTCCCTGGGGGCTCAGAGGGTAAAGCGTCTGCCTGCAATGTGGGGGACCTGGGTTCGATCCCTGGGTTGGGAAGATCCCTTGGAGAAGGAAATGGCAACCACTCCAGTATTCGTGCCTGGAGAATCCCACGGACGGAGGAGCCTGGAAGGCTACAGTCCACGGGGTCACAGAGTCGGACACAACTGAGCGACTTCACTCACTTCACTTCGCTTCCCTGCTTACGGGCTTCTCATTAATATTCAGGGTTTTATGTTTCACGTTCCAACAGGTATGAAGTCTGGAGAAGCTTCAACACACTGAAATATTTGAACCTGTGTTCCAACCCCCATGACGATCACCTGGACACAGGACTCTGCCCCCAGCAGTTCCTCTGGGGTCCGCTCACCTCCTCTTGAATCTGCTGCCTTTGCTCTGCACACGGTGCCAAGACTCCTCCCCTCTGGCCACATTCTCCGCGACAGCTTCACTCCTGTTGTGTGCTGTGGGGAGAGTGTCGCCCCGCTGTAGGTTCCCGTCATTAGTTAAGGGACTGGTCCCCTTCCTCACATGATGGTCTGCTCTTGGAACAGTCTGCGTTCCCAGACGTGCCTCATTTCTAGAGAATTATATACAATCACTTCCCAGCAGCAGCAGCGCCTTCGGATGCCTTCAGAAATCACTGCAGATGTGGACAGCGTGCCCAGACGCGATGCTCACGTCCACTCATGTCTGATGGACGCTGGCAGATGCTTTTCTCTTCTCTCATCTCCTTATTTATTCTCAGGTAGAGTCATGCAGAGGCAACTGAGTGGATTTAATTTTCAAAGTCAAAGGGTTTTTATTTAATCCTCTGGTAATCCTTCCAGAAACATGGCTGCACAGTATGAAATGGAGATGAACAGACTGAGTCCCACCCTCCTCGCCTCCTGGCTTCAGGGAATCAATCACAGAAACAAGGAATTGTCTGCCAAACACACTCACCCCAGGCTCCCGCCTCCCAAGGTGGGCGGAGGCACTGAGAGCATAGCACACGGGCGCGCTTACAGAGAAGGGTGACATGTCTTGCAAATTTGAAGCGATTATTTAAAATGCTAGAAACAGTGCTCATAACTCGCTTAGGTGTTGTGATAATATTACACCCTGAGAGCAGAAGTTTTCAGTTACAGTAACCCTATCTGGTTTTAGGCAAAGAAAATTAGGTTCCTTTTCATTACAGTGAACTACTTCATCAATTAAGTGGCAAAACTCTCAGAAAATGGGGATTAGAAGAAAATCTTCTCTAACTGGTAAACAGTGTATTTTTTTCTGTAGTTAACCTCATGCTTAGTGATACAAGATTGAATGCTATCACTGTAAGATGGAAAAGAATCTCATCTCTGCTATTTTTCATTATATTAGAGGTCCCGGGCAATGCCAAAAAAGGTAAGGAAAAGATAGGAATAAAGATTGGAAAGAAAATGTAAAACTGTTTTTAATGACACATGGCAGAAATGTGTACATATAAGGAACTGAAACACCTGTAGAAAGAAACTGCTGGAAATAATAAGTGAATACAGCAAGTGACATACAGAATCAGTGAAATTTCCATAGACTAGCATGGAGGGTCAGAAGACACTTATTTTAAATGACATTTGCAATGACATCAAAACATAAAATAATCAAGAATAAATTTAGGAAAAGACGTGCAAGAGATTGAAAACTAAAAGGCATTTCTGAGAAAAATAAAGGGAATATCCTTAAAAGGAGAGAACAGTACCACATTAATTGATTAGTGAACTCACTAATGTTATCATGTTAATTATCCCCAAATTGATTTATCCCCAAAATAATTTCTTTCAAAATTCTAGAAAGGTCTTTTGTAGAAATTGACATGTTAGTTCTAAACTGTAAATGAAAATTCAAAAGACCTGAAATATCCAAAGCCCTCTTCCAAAATAACAAACGTGGAGAACTAATGTCACCTTACTTGAAAAGTTATTGTAAAACTGCTTATCTAGACAGAATGCTATCCAAATAAGGATAATTTAACAGACTGAGGAGAAAGAATAAACTGTTCATAAGTAGACACAGAAATGTATGCTCAACCGATATTTTACAAGGCACCAAATCAATTCAAAGGGAAAATCTTTTCAAGGACGATTCTAAACAATGGGCTATCTATATGCCAATTTAAAAAGAAAGCCTAACTCACATCATACACAGACCTTTATTTGAGATAGATTGTTCTCAGATGTTCAGTCATGTCCAACCCTTTGCGACCCCGTGAACTATAGCCAGTCAGGCTTCTCTGTCCATGGGATTCTCCAGGCAAGAATCCTGGAGTGGGTTGCCACTTCCTCCTCCAGGGGGTCTTCCTGACCCAGGGACGGAACTCGTTTCTCTTGCCTCTCCTCCACTGCATGAGGGTTCTTTACCACTAGCACCACCTGGGAAGCCCCTGAGATAGAGAGCTAAACAAAAAAGCTAAAAATCTGTAGCCTTCATGGAAGATACAGTAGACTATCTTTGTGACATGAGGTTAGAGAAGGAGTTTTAGAATAGGCACAGAAAACCCTACCCACAAAGGAGATGTCTGGGAAACTGGACATTATTGATATATTTTACAGCTTACACTCACCAAAAGATACTATTAATAAAGTGAGACAGCAAGCCCCAGACAGGGAGAAAATGTTCCTAAAGCACATACCTCTGACAAATATTCAGGTTATGTCAATGAACCCTACAAGTCAATTAAAAAAGACAGATAATCTAATCTAAGTGGGGCAAAGATTTGAACAGACAATTCAAGATGGATAATAAGCATGTGAGAAAATTCCCAGGCATCCTTGGTCACCAGGAAAATGCAATAAACTCACAGCAGGTCCCATGGTGGGCCCAGGAGAGGGGCCTTGATGACACAGACCAGAAGCATGCAGGCTGGTGAGGACGCCCAGCCGAGGGCACCCTCTTGCATCCCTCACCCAGTGTGACATCTGCTCCAGGGGTTCAGTTCAGTTCAGTTCAGTCGCTCAGTCATGTTTGACTCTTTGCGACCCCATGAACTGCAGCACGCCAGGCCTCCCTGTCCATCACCAACTCCTGGAGTCCACCCAAACCCATGTCCATTGAGTCGGTGATGCCATCCAACCAACTCATCCTCTGTCATCCCCTTCTCTTCCTGTCCCCAATCTTTCCCAGCATCAGGGTCTTTTCCAATGAGTCAGCTCTTCCCATCAGGTGGCCAAAGTATTGGAGCTTCAGCTTCAGCATCAGTCCTTCCAATGAACACCCAGGACTGATCACCTTTAGGATGGACTGGTTGCATCTCCTTGCAGTCCAAGGGACTCAATTTCTTCTCCAACACCACAGTTCAAAAGCATCAGTTCTTCTGTGCTCAGCTTTCTTTAGAGTCCAACGCTCACATCCATACATGACTATTGGAAAAACCATAGCCTTGACTAGATGGACCTTTGTTGGCAAAGTAATGTCTCTGCTTTTTAATATGCTGTCTAGGTTGGTCGTAGCTTTCCTTCCAAGGAGTAAGTGTCTTTCAATTGCAGTCACCATCCCTGGAGTAAACAGGACACGCGTCCCCAAGGTGGCGAGTGCAGGACACACGGGGCAGCTTCATTCTTGTGAAATGAAAATGCCTCCTGCCGTATCAATAAACAGGATTGTCACAGCCATCAGTGACCTCTGGCCTCCAGAGTTGAATGAGGGCTCCCCAAACTGTGATCCAGCAGATTCTGCCATCCCACCTCCATGGCAATTGCTGAGAAGCTGGGGATACAAGAAGCCGTCATCAGCCTCTCCTTAGGGTGAACAGCAGACAGGAAGGGCCCAGACAGCTGAGGTTGTTCACATGAAAGGGAAGAATTCAGCGAGCGCAGAGGCTTGTATCTTCCCATCACAGAACACGAAATTTCTTTACTTGATATCTGATCTATGATGTTCAAACTTCCTGCTCCCTTTGTTGCAAACTTATATACAGCCTGACTCCCCCTTCTGCCTCCTTGGAGCAGTTTTCTCAGAGATGCTGAGACGTAGTCTCCTGGGCTCGGAGTTCTGAACATTTTCACCAGATAAACTCTCTGCTTTCAGGTTGTGGCTCTATGTTTTCGGCCAACACTCTCAATATCCCCCAAACGTTAACAACTAAAATAGCCACTTACTGGAAAAGGCACAGATCGTAGTATATGCATACACTATACAATCCTTCATATAAACTAGAGAAAAAAATGGGTAACAATTACAGCCAACAGGAGTGAATCTCAAGCCACTATAACGAGTAAAAGAGGCAGAAATCGGGGGTATATGGTGCTATCGTTTCATTTATGGAAAATGCCAGCCCAGAGAAAGGATCCTTGAGTGGTGGAAATTCAACAATAGTTTCCTCTCAGAAGACCCGACCCAGGAAGGGTCCAAGAGCATTCAAGGGGGAGCCTCCTGTCCTGGGGTGGGTGCTGCTGGGGGGAGCCTGCACCACAGTCTACCTTACTGTGTGGACATGTTCCCAGCAGACAGACACCTAAATGACACGGGAAAAGCCCTTTCACTAAGAGTAGAATTGGGATCCTAGTTGGCATTAGTTGCTCAATTTTGTCCGGATTTATGAAATTCCATGGACTGTGGCCCGCCAGGCTCCTCTGTCCATGGGATTCTCCAGGCAAGAATTGGAGTGGGTTGCCATGCCCTCCTCCAGGGGATCTTCCCCACCCAGGAATCGAACCCAGGTCTTCTGTCTTCTGCTTTGGCAGGCAGGTTCTTTACCACTAGCGCCACCTGGGAAGTCCCTTACATACACACACTACTATATATAAAATAGATTACCAGCAGGGACCCGCAGTATAGCAGAGGGAACTTTACTCTATGCTCCGTTAAAACCGAAATGGGGAAAGAATCTGGAAAAGAGGATATACGTATATGTACACATATGTGTATGTACGACTGAATCACTTTGCTATACACCCGAAACGAGCACAACATTGTTCATCAACAAAACTCCAATAATAATAATAATAATGACAAGGTAATAAGGGTCTCGGGCCTCTGAGTACTGACTTCCTGGGTAAAGACAAGTTTTGCTGTGAGAACAGAGCGTGCAGAATCTGCTCGGGTCCCGTGTCCTGTGGGCACAAATCTGCTCCACAGGAACATCTAAGCTGTGGGCAGTTTTCAGACAAATCTGCTGCAGACAGGACCAGTGAGCCCATCGGCCCCCCAGCTTCCTGGGCCCAACCCTTGGGTCCTGCTCAGTGTTGTCTGCCGGCCAAGCTCCTGTTGCGTCAGCTGCCCTGCAGCACTGTGGGACCAGTGGGCCAGTTTGTTTGCCGTCAGTGCCCTCTGCCCAACCCAGTTACCATGGCAGTCACAGCCTGGAGGTCCCAGAAACACATTGCTTCCTCATCCGATGCTCACACCCATCCTGAGGGTGCTTCTGCCTCTTAATCATCCCACTCAGGATAACTGCACCCTCACGTTCAGGAAAATGATGCCAAGCTGGCCCGATCCATCCTCTCTCCCCATCGCCAGGGGTTTGCAGCTCCTCCCACACTGGCGGGGGGTCCTCCCTGTTCTGTGACTTTGGGCTCAGACATAGGAACTGCATGCTACATGAGGGGGTCTGCAGGCATGAGGCAAGCTGGGGCTGGACACCTGGGTGTGTGTGGGCTGTCTCCCTGGGCATAGGTGTTGCCGGGAGAAGGGCACTCCCAGCGTCTTCACTCAGGCTGGGAGGAGGCAGACCCAGGCCCACGTGCAGCCTGGAGCCTCCCAGCGGAGCCCAGCCAAGATCAGCAGATGCATGAGAAATGAACACTTGTCAGTGATGACAGCTAACATCCTGGGGCTACTTGTTATGACGCAGTAGCTGTCTGATACAACAGGCATTCTGGTGCCAGCCTCAGAGGGCAAAATCAGCATCATCCATTTTCTTTGCATCTCCTTATAGCATTTTCACGATTGTCTCAAGAAATACTCCTGGTCAAACAGCTGAATGTCTTGCTTCTCCAGGCATTTTGCTTCTGCCTTCCACATGCCCACAATCAATGGAACAGATTCAGTTCTCGGCAGACACCACAGATGAGGGACCAGGCCTTGCACAAGGAAGCAGCTGCAGAAGAAGGATCCACGGCACGTGGTGGGCTGCAGGGCAGCAGGGGCCAGCGTGGGGGCCCTGGAGCAGGTAAAGGGATTTCCACAAGCAGCTGAAAGCCTCGTAAGGGTGAGCACAGGATCATGTTGGTGCTTCAAAAGCCCTGGCGGCAAACCGGAGGAAGGACCAGTTCAAGACTGTCTCTGGTCCCTACGAGGGACAATGAGGGCTTAATCTGAGGCCACCAGGCACACCTGATAGAAAATAATGAACCTGACCATTAGTAAACCCAGGTAAAAATGCACGGGGAGTGGCTGGCTCATGTTAGGTGTGGCAAAAACCAGTACAATATTGTAAAGCAATTAGCTTCAATAAACAAAAATTAAAGAAAGAAAGAAGCACACAGGAGACAACAGGGGACAAGGGTGACTGGCTGCAGAGTGAAGGTGGGCCTGCTCCCCGCGGGGCGGGGCTGCGGCCCCCAGAGGCTCTCACGCGGACGCACGCGCAGACCTGGCCAGGACCCTGCACCAACAGGGAGGCTGGCACCTTCACACCGCTTGTGTTAAAATGTACATGAATGCTGTTGGGGTTCATACAATGGACGTGATTTTCTTCACCACAGACACCTACTTGCTGTGTGTGATCACATATCACTTAGTTGGTGGATACTAAAAGGTGAACCGCTACATAGAAAGGAGGTCTGTGAAGTATTCCGAGGTTTATAAAGGACTTCACATAAAAACATTTTGGGGATAAAATAATAAACAACCTGCCAAGTGGGATCTACTTATAAAGAGCATGTTGGAGAGGTTGGAGATTGACAGTTATAACACTTGGTGGGTACTTATGCCTACACATTTTTCAGTATTAATTTACTTAATCACACCATAATGGGAAAGACTGCATATATTCAGCTATCTGTTATATAACTGTAGACATATAACTGCATACTCAGCTATAGCACACATACCTGAACTGCTTTGCTGTAATTCCATGATGTGGGATCGCTGTGGTCACTTTGCAAGCTCAGTCACTGAATCAGAGAAGGTGAGTTACGTTCTCATCCATGCCATCAGGATGACAAGCAGCAGAGACCAGGTTTGAACTGAGCCATCCTGGCCCCAGAGTCCTGGTCTGAGGCCAGGCCCAATCTCTTAGAACTGATTACTTAATTTATACACATGTTGTCTTCATCAGTCATAGAACTGTTTGTGGTTCTGGCCACCTGATGCAAACAGCCAACTGACTCACTGGAAAAGACCCTGATGCTGGGAAAGACTGAGGGCAGGAGGGGGGGTGACAGACGATGAGATGGGTGGAAGGCATCACCAACACAATGGACATGAGCTTGAGCAAGCTCCAGGAGACGGTGAAGGATGGGGGAGCCTGGCGTGCTGTGGTTCATGGGGTCGCAAAGAGTTGGACACGAGTTAGTGACTGAACAACGAGCAACAAATTAAAACCCAGATGCCCAAAGACAGAAATACAATAAAAAGCGCTGTTTCCTTAGAGTCTGACTCCCTAGAAACAGAAGACGGGACGGCGGAAGACCTCGATACTCAGAGTGCAGGTGGAGTGGAACTACTCACACATCCATTTTCAGTAAAAAGTCAAACTGGTGCCCACGGAGCTAAGGTGCTGCCCACTGAGCACACACATTAAGGTGGGTTGTATAATTAACTCCAATGGAAGAGTTTTACGTTTAGCTTTTTAACCCAGGATTGTCGCCATAATGCTTACAGGCCCCATGAGCGTGGGACCCAGGTTTCTGCATGTTCTCCTTCAATCCTGGTCGTAACAAAATGGGGTCTACACATTACTATGCGTACGTCACCAGTGAGGAAACATAGGTTCTGAAAGGCTTTCTGTCTCAGAACGGGAGAGCCAGGAAAGGCCGGTGAGAACTCACACCCACCCATGGCCCCCCAGCCCCCCGTCCTTGGAAGCCGCACACAACGCCAATGCAGGAACATCCAAAAATGGTAAATAGGTAACGTGGGAAGCCCACAGTCAGACACATATTTCCAAAAAATAAAGATTTGGATGCAATTCTTGGATATAATTTCTTTGGAAAGAAAACAGTGACGGGTGTCCATTCTAGTTGATTTCTTCCCACATTTCTTCCCATAGCAACGGACCTAAGTAACTATTTCCAGCCTGAACATGAGACCCAGACCCCAGTGGTGGGGTGGGGGTTGGGCAACAAGTGTGGTGAGTCCCAGTGAAGACCACCCACCCCAGAATGACCTCGGAGCCCCTGATGGTGAACGGTCGCAAACCACACCCCTTCCCGTCTCTCTCTGCAGCTTCTGGATTGTTCTGTGAGTGACAATCACACTAGTCCACTCTTCCCTCCACATGGACCCTGATTCTCCTGGTGCTTCCTGGAACCACCCCCTACACACACAACACTGCCCTGGCCTCCGTGAGTCTCAGCAAGGCCCCACACGGGAGCCTCTCCTGCCACTGCCCACGGACCTGAGACCCAGGCCAACCCTGGACACAGACCCCTCTCTCTCTGAGACAGCATCACCCGCTCCTTTCCTCACTCATGGAACCCTTAGCGGTCAGCAAGGGACAATGCTTCATGGTGCCAAAAACACGCTCTAAAAATACTACCTTCTTTCCCTCTAAATTCTGCAAAATTAGGAGACATAACAAAAGGACACTAAGAAAAGCAGTCTGGTTTTATGTTTGGATGCCTTACAAAAGGAATCAGGACATGTTCCATTTTCCAGAAAAGCTCCACATTAAGACCAGTAATTTAAGCTAATGCAGCTGATTACAAACCTATTTTAAAATACACAATGTCCACTCAGGCCAATATACAGAGGTGGCCAAATTTCTCCAAATTAGTTTTCTTTGCACGTCCAAAAAAAAAAAAACAAATAGTGGGTTTTACAAAACTGAGATGAGAAAAAGAAAACACAACAGCAGCATTCTGACCCCAAAGCGCTGCCTCTGCCCCACCGCCTGCCCTGGTGTCCTGGACACGCCGTGGCCCAGGGAGAGTGCAGAGCCATGCTCCAGCTCTCACCAACTGAGAGTCCTGGGGTTGACCCTCCACTGCCCGTCTCCCTGTCTCCAGGGAGAGGACAGGCTCCCACTGGACTGGCCCTGGGAGCTGGAGTCAGCAAGGCGCACGGAGCCCTGCACCAGGCGCCCCCTCCACATTCTCCCGTGGGGGCAGGATGGGTAAGTGAGGGCCAGATGGAGCAGAGACGCCTGCTCGGAGGTGGCGGCCCACAGACGAGCATCTTAGTCCAGGGTGAGCCCTGTCCCAGGAGATCTCTAACCTATCAGTTCAGTCAATTCAGTCGCTCAGTCGTGTCCGACTGTTTGCGACCCCATGAACTGCAACACACCAGGCCTCCCTGTCCATCACCAATTCCCGGAGTTCACGCAAACTCACGTCTATCGAGTCGGTGATGCCATCCAGCCATCTCATCCTCTGTCGTCCCCTTCTCCTCCTGCCCTCAATCTTTCCCAGCAGCAGGGTCTTTTCCAATGAGTCAGCTCTTCGCATCAGGTGGCCAAAGTTTTGGAGCTTCAGCTTCAGCATCAGTCCTTCCATTGAACACCCAGGACTGATCTCCTTTAGGATAGACTGGTTGGATCTCCTTGCAGTCCAAGGGACTCTCAAGAGTCTTCTCCAACACCACAGTTCAAAAGCATCAATTCTTCAGCGCTCAGCTTTCTTTATAGTCCAACTCTCACATCCATACATGACCACTGGAAAAACCATAGCCTTGACTAGATGGACCTTTGTTGGCAAAGTAATGTCTCTGCTTTTAATATGCTCTCTAGGATGGTCATAACTTTCCTTCCAAGGAGTAAGCGTCTTTTAATTTCATGGCTGTCTCACTCACCTAGAGTCAGACATCCTGGAATGTGAAGTCAAGTGGGAAGCCTTAGGAAGCATCACTATGAACAAAGCTAGTGGAGGTGATGGAATTCCAGTTGAGCTATTTCAAATCCTGGAAGATGATGCTGTGAAAGTGCTGCACTCAATATGCCAGCAAATTTGGAAAACTCAGCAGTGGCCACAGGACTGGAAAAGGTCAGTTTTCATTCCAATCCCAAAGAAAGGCAATGCCAAAGAATGCTCAAACTACCGCACAATTGCACTCATCTCACATGCTAGTAAAGTAATGCTCAAAATTCTCCAAATCAGGCTTCAGCAATACATGAACCATGAACTTCCAGATGTTCAAGCTGGTTTTAGAAAAGGCAGAGGAACCAGAGATCAAATTGCCAACATCCACTGGATCATGCAAAAAGCAAGAGAGTTCCAGAAAAACATCTATTTCTGCTTTATTGACTATGCCAAAGCCTTTGACTGTGTGGATCACAATAAACTGTGGAAAATTCTGAAAGAGATGAGAATACCAGACCACCTGACCTGCCTCTTGAGAAATATGTATGCAGGTCAGGAAGCAACAGTTAGAACTGGACATGGAACAACAGACTGGTTCCAAATAGAAAAGGAGTACGTCAAGGCTGTATATTGTCACCCTGCTTATTTAACTTCTATGCAGAGTACATCATGAGAAACGCTGGACTGGAAGAAACACAAGCTGGAATCAAGATTGCCAGGAGAAATATCAATAACCTCAGATATGCAGATGACACCACCCTTATGGCAGAAAGTGAAGAGGAACTTAAAAGCCTCTTGATGAAAGTGAAAGAGGAGAGTGAAAAAGTTGGCTTAAAGCTCAACATTCAGAAAACGAAGATCATGGCATCTGGTCCCATCACTTCATGGGAAATAGATGAGGAAACAGTGGAAACAGTGTCAGAATTTATTTTGGGGGGCTCCAAAATCACTGCAGATGGTGACTGCAGCCATGAAATTAAGACACTTACTCCTTGGAAGGAAAGTTAGGACCAACCTGGACAGCATATTACCAGGAAGAAACAACAGGGGTGAGGGTGGGAAAATCAAGTGGGTTTCACATGGCCTCGTAGCAGTCACAGCCAAAGCTGGACACAGGCCAGGTCTCCAGATCCACGTCACTGCTATGAAGCCCCAAATAGAGGGAAGACTGAGGTGTTGGGGTCGGTGGTGGCCACACAGGACTCTGGGGGCAACATCCCAGCCCTGGCTCAGCTCCCAGCGGCACGGCTCTTCTGCAAGGTGTTCATTACAGAAGCTATGGTCCGGGTTTGATCCTGGGTTGGGAAGATCCCCTGGAGAAGGAAATGGCACCCCACTCCAGTGCTCTTGCCTGGAAAATCCCATGGATGGAGGAGCCTGGCAGGCTGCGGTTCATGGGGTTGCAAAGAGTCGGACACGACTGAGCGACTTCACTTCACCCTCACTTTTTTCATTTAGTACTGACTTAAGCATCTATTAGACATCCATGGCTTTACAAATTATAAAAAGGCAGCAGAAGGAAATAGCAGGCAGTGATTTTAAAGAGGCAAGACATGAAACAAAGAGAAATATCTTAAGTAATTTATTAGCCTCTGCTTCAACCCATTAAGTCAACTTCCTATACAGTTTGGTTGTAACACATTGCTATTTCAAAAATTAAAGTGATAGCTTTAGATAAAATAATCCAGTGATCATGAGAATACATAATATTTGAAAAACACTTAAATTAAAAAAAAAAACCTCTCAAGTCAATGAAAAGTCTCTTTCCAACCAAGATTTTAGAGACATTTTTCCTTTTTTTCCCTCTTCTAATTTCAAAAACTGACTTTGAAAATGAAGAAAGTACTTGTTTTTCTCTTAAAGCAGAGTCACACAAAAACAGAAAAACAAATAATTTCTAAGCTTCTGGCAAACAAAAACATGCCTTTCAGTTGAGACCAATCTTGGAAAATGTATTGATATTTCTCAAGTTAAGGTCGAAAAGTTATGAGCAGTAGAAAGAGGGGGTTAGAGAGAGTGCTTCTCGATATTCTTAGTCAAGGAGCAGCTGTGAGTAAAGGTGCTGGACCTCTGCCCTCAGCTGGTGGGGTGTCCAGGCTTCTCTGTCTCCCAGCAACTCACCTAATAGGTGCGTGTCCTCTGGCACAACTGAGTGTGCCTTACACTGCAGTCTGCATAGTCTGCTATATAAAATCCACAGGCCTACAAAGTAAAGGCACACACGCTGAGCCGCTTTAGTCGTGTCCGACTCTTTGTGACCCCACGGACTGTGGCCACCAGCCTCCTCTGTCCATGGGAGTTCTTCAGGCAAGAATGGTGGAGTGGGTGGCCATGCCTTCCTCCCTGGGTCTTCCTGACCCAGGGATCAAACCCAGGTCTCCCACATTGCAGGCGGGTCCTTTACCAGCTGAGTCAGCAGGGAAGGGGGCTGCCATGCCCCCTCCAGGGGGTCTTTCTGAGCGAGGGACTGAACCAGTCTCTCGCGTCTCCTGCACTGGCAGGCGGGTTCTTCACCATCAGTGCCCCCTGGGAAGCCCGTAAAGTAAAGGCGGGTCATCCATCCCAAGTCTACAGAGTCTTCCGTGCTGCAAGCACAGCCTCCATTCCTGCATGAGAATCGTGTCCTTCTGCAAAAGCTGTCAGCTGTATATAAGCACCTAGGGCAGACTCAGATGGTGCAGGGAACCCTGGAAACAAACGTCCCATTGAGCAGAAGTGACAGATGCCAAGTTTGTAAAACACCTGAAATCTCTTGTTAGTTAACATAAGCTGCACTTGGCTGTTTTCTTTTTCTTTTTTTTAAGTTTAAAAAATCACCAATTAAGAAAACCCACTTTATGCAAAAGCCAAAACTACAATGAGGTACCACCTCACACTGGTCAGTATGGTCGTCATCAAAAAAACCTACAAACGACAAATGCTGGTGAGGGTGTGGAGAAAAGGTGGCCAGCCTGCCTACGTTGTTGGTGGGAACTTAAGTCGGGGCATCCACCATGGAGAACATGGGGCGGTTCCTTAAAAACTACAAATAGAATTATTAACAGCATACGACCCAGCAATCCTGCTCCTGGCCATGTGTCAGAGAAACGCGCGATTCAAAAAGATGCATGCGCCCCAGTGGCCACGGCCGTGCTACTCACAACCGCCAAGACATGCAAGCGACCTCAGTGTCCACCGACAGAAGGAGGCACAAAGGTGGGGGACACGTGTGCGACAGAACACTCCTCAGCCATTAGAAAATGCCGTCTGCAGCAACAGGATGGACCTAGAGACTGTCATTCTAACTGAAGTAAGTCTGAAAGAGAAAGACAAATGCCACAGATCTCACTTACAGGAGGAATCTAAAATGTGACATGAGTGCGTAGCTCTATGAAATGGAAACAGACGCGCTAACAGAGAGAAAGGCTTGTGGCCGCTAAGGGCAAGGGCCCCAGGGAGGCCAGGAGCGGCATTTCGGATTAGCAGATGGAAAGGACTATGTGTAGGACGGGTGAGCAGCAAGGCCCTGCTATAGAGCACAAGGGACTATAGTCGACATCTCGCAATAAATCATAATGGGAAAGAGGATGAAAAAGAATGTATACATATACACACATATGTAGCTGAATCACTTTGCCATACAGCAGAAACTAGCACAACACTGTAAATCAATCAAAGAACAACAAGATTTTTAACAAAGAAGCATATCCATTTTATAGAAGATATTTGTGGCCGCAAAAGCTATATTAAGTTTGAGGGAAATTCTCAATATTGTCTTCAGGCAACATTTGATACACTGGAATAAATTTCATTCTAGTTAAACACAGAAACTTTTGTCAAAGGTCAATGTGAAACTACCCACAGGACTTTCATGAGAATCCCATTTCTTTCAGTGACCTCAGTCCCTCAGTCACTTCCGACTCTTTGCGACCCCATGGACTGAAGCACACCAGGCCTCCCTGTCCATCACCAACCCCTGGAGTTTACGCAAATTCATGTCCATTGAGTCAGTGATGTCATCCAACAATCTCATCCTCTGTCGTCCCCTTTTCCTCCTGCCTTCAATCTTTCCCAGCATCAGGGTCTCTTCCAGTGAGTCAGTTCTTTGCATCAGGTGGCCAAAGTATTGGAGTTTCAGCTTCAGCATCAGTCCTTCCAATGAATATTCAGGACTGATTTCCTTTAGGATGGACTGGTTGGATCTCCTTGCAGTCCAAGGGACTCTCAGGAATCTTCTCCAAAACCACAGTTCAAAAGCATCAATTCTTTGGTGCTCAGCCTTCTTTACAGTCCAGCTCTCACATCCATACATGACCACTGGAAAAACCTTGACTAGATGGGCTTTTGTTGGCAAAGTGATGTCTCTTCTTTTTAATATGCTATCTAGGTTGGTCATAGCTTTTCTTCCAAGGAACAAGCATCATTTCTTTAACCAATGACAAAAATCACCCCTGTTGTAAGGGGACATCTCAGGAGGAATATCTCCGGAGCCCAGGGTGATGCAGAAGAGAAGACGCAGATGGGCCTGGAGGTGTCCACAGAGGGGATGTACAGCCTCCACGACCACACGGAGCCCGTCTCCTCAAAGGCTCTGCTTTCAATGCAAAACACCCGAACCCAAGCACACTGCAGTCATTCTACTCTGGATGCTACGGACTGAAGTGGGTTCCTCCCCACATCACAGGGCGGGTGGAACGCCCTCCTGTTCCTCCTTGTGCCTGTATTTGGAGGCAGGGGATTTAAGAAGACAATCAAGGTTAGCTGAGTTCATAATGGTCATGGGACTGGAGTCCTCTCAAGAAGAAGAGACACCAGGAGGGTGTGAACCCGGGGGAGAGGCCACGTGAGGACCCAGAGAGGACAGGACATCTGCAGGTCAGGACACGCCTTCTCCCCAGGACCCACATGCACCCGGACTCCCAGCCCCAGAACCGGAAACAAACACCCGCCGCGGCCCACGATGATTTGTTAGGACAGTCCTTGCAGACTGACACACGGGGGGAAAATGGGACCTTTGAGGAAAGCCCAAGGGACCTTTCTCTACTGAAGATCAGCCAAAGAACGACTGAGAACAACGAAGTGTGTTTATTGACAGGAAAGGTTACCAGACAGAATACAGGACAGCAGGCTGGATGAGAATTTCAGATAAAAAGCAATAGTCTAGTCAAGGCTACGGTTTTTCCTGTGGTCATGTACGGATGTGAGAGTTGGACTGTGAAGAAGGCTGAGCACCAAAGAATTGATGCTTTTGAACTGTGGTGTTGGAGAAGACTCTTGAGAGTCCCTTGGACTGCAAGGAGATCCAGCCAGTCCATTCTGAAGGAGGTCAACCCTGGGATTTCTTTGGAAGGAATGATGCTAAAGCTGAAGCTCCAGTACTTTGGCCACCTCATGTGAAGAGTTGACTCATTGGAAAAGACTCTGAAGCTGGGAGGGACTCGGGGCAAGAGGAGAAGGGGACGACCAAGGATGAGATGGCTGGATGGCATCACGGACTCGATGGACATGAGTCTGAGTGAACTCCAGGAGTTGGTGATGGACGGGGAGGCCTGGCGTGCTGCGATTCATGGGGTCGCAAAGAGTCGGACACGACTGAGCGACTGAACTGAACTGAAGCAATAGTTTTAGGATAATCATGTCCCATGCATACCTATTTTCTTCTTTTATAACATTTTCTCTAACTTCCTCTTTTTCCCTTGCTATAATGTAACTTTTGAGCCAATTTCACTAGCTTAAAGAAAAAAGTTCAGGGAAGGAGGGAGGAACCTTTCCAGCAGGATTAACTCCAAATTCCACCCTCAAGGTTCAGGATAGCCAGTGGAAGAGGGCTGTATTTTTGCAGGAAGACCACAGCTCTGGGGGCATGAAGACCTCTGTGAGCCTCTGACGGTGGTCCAGCAGCCCCGTCCTCCCTGAAAACAGAGCCTCCACCCTGGGTGACAAAGGGGGCCTTGATCAGGCAAAGGTTTCTTAGATCAGGCATCAAAGCCATGAGCAACAAAGGGAAACAGACGAGCTGGACTGCATCAGAGTTAAAAGTCTTTGCAATTCAAAGGATATCATCAAAAAAGTAAAAAGGCAATTTGCAGGATGGGACAAAAATATTTGCAAATTACGTATCAGATAAGGGACCTGTATCTAGAACACACAAAGCCTAACAACTCCAGAAAAAAGGCAAATGACCAAATAAAATGGGCACAGAATCTGAATAGACGTATCTCCAAAGAAAACACACAGATAACCAGCAGGCACGTGAAAAGGTGCTAAACACCGTTAGTCATCAGAGAAACGCAAAGCAGAACCACAAGGAGACACGACTTCACACTCACCAAGATGACTGTAATCAAAAAGCAAACAAACAAACCAAAGACCAGAAAGTAACAGGTCCTGGAGAAGATGTGGAGAAATCAGTGCCCTCGTGCATTCCTGATGAGGGTGCAAACTGTCACATCTGCTTTGGAAACAGTTTGGCAGCCCCATAAAAACATTAGCCGTCACCTTATGGTGTGATCCAGCAATTGAACCATGGGGTTTGAACCCAAGAGACGTGAAAACATACGTCCACACAAAAACTTGTGCAGGAAATGTCCATAGCAGCTGACAAACGGAAACCACCCAAATGCCCATCAATCAGCTGGTGAAATAAAACGTGGTCCGCACACACAATGGAACGCTACTGAGGCAAGAAAAGGGATGAGGTGCTGACAGGCACACTACCACTTGTCTGGTACTATGAGCCCCGTGCTAAGAGAAAGAAGCCAGTCACAGAAGACCACGCGTGGGAGACCACACATCTGAGATGAGCGGACAAGTCCATCTACGGAGGCTGAAACGGGTCTGTGCTTATGAGGGCAGAGGGTTGTCAGTGGGGACTCACTGCTAATAAATGTGTGGTTTGGGGGTCTGGAGTGATGAAAATGTCCCCAAAATTAGCTTGTGGTGGTTTTCCAAAGGCTCTGAATTGTACACCAAACGGGTGAACTGTATGGTAGGCAAATTCCATCTGAACAGAGCTGGGTAAAGGCCACCCAGGGCAGAGACGGCCTTAGAGGCTGCAGGAGCGCCAGCTGCCCGGAGGCCGCCAGAGGCCCTGCAAGGGACACGGCCTTCTGAGCGGTGACCCGGGGCTCTGCTGGGGTGTTCCCAAACAGACCCGGCTCTCACTTTTGAAAGCACCACGTGGAGAAAGCTGCAGTGCAGAACCCAAGAGGGGAGGTCTGAAGACCACGGGGGTGCAGGCAGTGACCCCAGCCACACGAGGTGCGGATGGCTCCGCGGGCCTGGCGCCGCAGGACAGGCGGGAAGCAGAAGCCACACCGCGAACGTGGAGCCTGCGGGGCGGCCCGAGGGCCGGACAGGGTGTAGGGGGAGGCTCACAGCACAGAGGAGGCCCGACATGCTCGTGGCCTTGCACTCAGGCACCTTTGGGAAACTTAGCGATTTGTTTTATGTACATGTATAATTACAAACAGAAACTTAAAGATGGCCCAAACTTGACTCTTTGCGACCCCATGGACTGCAGCCCGCCAGGCTCCTCTGGCCATGGGATTCTCCAGGCAAGAACACTGGAGGGGGTTGCCATGCCCTCCTCCAGGGGATCTTCCCCACCCAGGAATCGAACCCAGGTCTCCCACATTGCAGGCGGATTCTTTACTATCTGACCTACCAGGGAAGCCTGGAGGTCTATAATTACAAGCAAGAACTTAAAGATGGCCAAAACCTTGTTGGTAATAGTTAAGATGTGTTTGCAGTGTGATTCAAATTTTCACATGAAAGTCAGCAGAGAAGCTGCTCAGAATGCAGCTTCAGAAGCCCCACCTGAGACGCAGATACTCTCGACGAGACTGAGACAGGGGCAAGCGTTTTAATCAGGGTTAGATCCCAGGTGCCCTGGGGATGCACAGGGGACTGGCAGGTATAGGCAACGCCGCACCTCCCAGGAGCGAACACGGGGCTGGTGGGCAGATGGGCTCCCAGCAGGCAGCCACGCCGAGCAAAAGGCCAGTTAGTCCCTCAGTCGTGCCCAACTCTGCGACCCCGTGGACTGCAGCCCACCAGGCTGCTCTGTCCATGGGATTCTCCAGGCAAGAACACTGGCGTGGCTGTCATTTCCTTCTCCAGGGGATCTTCCCGATCCAGGGATCAAGCCTAGGTCTCCTGCATTGCAGGCGGATTCTTTACTACTTGAGCTATAGGGAAGGCAAAGGCCAACATGTATATAAATGAGACGAACACACACGTGTGTCTGTGTGTAACCATATGAATAACACAGAAGGGAACATGAACTAACCAGTGAGACCTAAACGCAGGACCTAACCGGGCTGTGCAATTAGGATCATATTTGCAGTTTTCCTATCAGCTGTGCTTAGGGCTCAGCCAGGGCTGCTGCACTGAGATCTCAGGCCCAGAGACCGGCCTCCCCGCAGTGGGGCAGACGGGAGAGGAGGCAGCAGGTGCAAGGCCAGGCTAGGCCTCCAAGAGGATCTGCCCCCCGGGTGATTCTCCACCTCCTGAAACCAACCCACAGGCTGAGCCCGGGACAGGGCTGAGTCCCTGCACGGCCTACTGAACAGAACAGTGAGCTTCTGAGCATCTTGTCCAGACACGGAATTGTGCTGCCTTTCTGCCAACACCAACACCCACGCTTCCTGATAAATCTGGCTTGTCCTCCAGAAGCTGATGTCCTCGTGATAAGCATGTGAGGTAAACTGAAGTGTTAAGCAAATCGCCTGGATCTGCTGTTCAGGTAAGTTTTTGCAGTCGTTTCATACATGGGGCATGATGGGCTGGTATCAAATGACTCATTTTTCACTTCCTCGGGGGTCTCAGCCGCAGAATCTTAGTGGCCCTCCACACTCTGTGCTCGGGGGTCTCAGCCGCAGAATCTTAGTGTTCTTCCATACTCTGTGCTTTGATGTAGTTGCTGCTGTCTGTTCTTGCTCAGTCCTGAGTCATATCCAATTCTTTGTGACCCCATGAACTGCAACAATTCCCTGTCATTCCAAACTGTCTTCCAGAGCTTGCTCCAACTCATGTCCATTGAGCTAACGACACCACCCAACCGTCATCCTCTGTTGTCCCCTTCTCCTCCCACCATCAATCTTTCCAGCATCGGGAAAAGACTTCTAATGAGTCAGTTCTTTGACTCAGGTGGCTAAAGTACAGGAGCTTCAGCTTCAGCATCAGTCCTTCTGATGAACACCCAGGACTGATCTTTAGGATTGACTGGTTGGATCTCCTTGCAGTCCAAGGGACTCTCAAGAGTCTTCTCCAAGACCACAATTTGAAAGCATTGATTCCTCAGTGCTCAGCCTTCTCTATGGTCCAACTCTCACATCCGTACATGAGTACTGGAAAAACCATAGCTTTGACTAGCTGGACCTTTGTCAGCAAAGTAATATATCTGCTTTTTAATACACTGTCTAAGTTTGTCATAGCTTTTCTTCCAAGGACTACCATCCCACAGCCTCCAGAATGAAAAATCACAGTCACAGAAAGGTGACCAAAATGACCACATGAATCACAGCCTTGGGTAGCTCAGGGAAGCGATGAGCCATGCCATACTGGGCCACCCAAGACAGACGGGTCATGATGGAACTTTCTGGCAAAACGTGATCCACTGGAGAAGGGAATGGCAAATCACTTTAGTTTTCTTGCTCAAGAAACCCATGATCAATATGAAAAGGCTGTGGTGCAGATATTTTATTAAATACAGAACTAAATGAGATCTTCCTAAACGACTTCTTAGCCTGTTTTTACATCTGAAACACAATAGCCTGATGTATCCTGGCTTTAGGCCCTAATGTAATTTTCAGACAAAACCACAGGAACGCTTCCAGACCAGTGCTTATCTGTACAGAAATGCAGGAGGCAGGCAAACTAGAGGGAAAAGATGAAATCATAAAGATGAATGAAGGTAAGGGAAAGGGTTGCATCTGTTAAAAACAGAGACACGTTTTAGATAAAAATAATTACTTAACACACGCTTGGCTGTGTACAGACACTTGCGCATGTGGAATGAAAATACCTCCCGTCGTATCAATAAACAGGGTTGTCAGCCATTAGTGACCTCTCGCCTCCGAAAGTGAACGAGGGCTCCCAAAACTGTAATGCTGCAGGTTCCGTCACCCCCCCACCACGGTGTGGGCTGAGGAGCTGGGGGAGTGCAAGAAGCCGCCACCCGCGCTCTTCAAGGTGAACAGGAGACAGGATCAGCCCCACGGTGAGGTGCGCAGGAAAGGAGCAAATTCAGTGAGTCCAGAGGCATGCCCTTCCCATCACAGAACGCTAAATTGCTTCACCTGATATCCGATCTCTGCTGTTCAGGCTTGTATACAGCCTGACTTCCCCTCCTGCATCCTTGCAGAAGTTTTCTCAGAGCTACTGGGGTGCTGTCTCCCGGGCTCAGAATCCTAAATGTTCCCACCAGATTAAATAACTCCCTAATTTCAGGTTATGACTAATCTTCAGTTCACACACAGACATACACACCATGGCACCCCCAGGAAGAATCAAAGCCTTAGCGGCTGCATTAACAATTCTCAAACTCCCCGGCCACCCAGCCGGCTCACAGAGGTCACTGTAACTGGCTGTATGTCTTCTTGGCCAAGAGCCAGCCGTCTGTCAGCAGTTCAGATGGCAAGGATGGCAAGACGAGGCCTGCTGGTTGGCAGAACGTTCTTCCGCCGCCCTCGAGGGTGCGGCAAGAAGGCAGGTTTGGGTTTAACGGTGAGAGTCGTTTTCAAAAGGACCCTCCCTTGTTCACGAGCCACATCAATCCTGATTTAGTCTCTGATCCGACTGACAGGAGGATCACAGAAACACCTGACCTGTTAACTTTCTATTCACGAGCGTGAAGTACAAGAAGAGACTTTGTATTTGGTTCACACAGCTAACGAAGCAGTAGTGGACACAACCCCACAAACTCCACCACCACAGAGACACCTTCCTGCAGCACCATCAACCCATCATACACTTCTAGCACCTGAATTCTCCAAGCTGGGAATCCTGCAACCTCTGGAGTGAACACACACACCCACAACTCTCAAAAAATGCCCTCTCACTATTTGCAAAGCCCAGGCCTGATCCCGTGTGTGAACAAGTGGATAGTCACCCCAGTCCTGTTTACAGAGTGGACTCGGACAGCCCCAGCGATCGACCCAGAGCGCCCCCGGACATGCCCCAATACCCGTGAGGTCAGCACACTGTTACCCGTGGAGATGAGATGCTGACTGATGCTCAGAGAGCTTCACCAGCATTGCGGGGCCTTGTGGGAACCCAGCTCAGCCCTGCCCTTCCCAAGGCCCCGGGGGCACTGAGCAGCAGCAGAGGCTGTAACCCAAGTTAGAAGGTCGGACCCGGGGTCTCAGGACTTGGGACAGCCAGGCCCAGGCAGCTCAGCACAGTGAGTCCCGCTGCAGCACACAGGCACCCGCGTCCCAGGGGCCGAGGAGGCGGCCTCGGCCTCGTGTGCGGGGGCCTGGGGTGGAGACGCTGCTGCCTCCCCAGTTCTCACCCCCGCGGTCCGTCCACCTGGCCAGAGTCACCTCCCGTCACATCCCTCCTGGGGCCGCATCCCTCCCCAGGGGGCAGCCTGGCCGGAGGAGGACGGCCAGCACTGTCCAGGTGTCTTCATGGGCAGGTTTCCCAACCCACGGTCAGCCACAGAGGCACCTCAGGAAAGGGGGCCCAGAGCCACAGTGCAGCGAGGGAGCTAGCTCGGTGCACAGTCAGACTCAGGCTAAGCCCCTCCTGGCCACGCAGAGAGTTTGCAAAGCGTGCTTACCCCAAAGGCGGGGGGGGGGCCCGGGGGCAGTGGGCCGTATTATTCAATGACACAGCACTTGCCTGGAACAAAATAATCTTTCTCAAATTGTATTCAATAGCTAAGGTTCTACAGAGGACACCATTTAACATCAGGGCTCACTGATTCAATGATGGATTAAATCTCATTTATACCGAGAAAATAAATAAGTCAAAAGCCCTTTTTTTTTTTCATACAGTGAGAGAACAAAGGCCTGTATGTGTATAACGCTGGTGTATGTTGTCAGCCAACTGAGAAACGATTTGTATACTTTCATTACTGCTTTCCGTACTTATGTTGAAATCTTGCATCCTGATTGTTTAAGCAGTGTTTCAATACTGAAATCTAAGAATTAAATGTAATTGGAGTTACAATTCCTGTTTATAGTTAGGAAACTTGGGTAAATCATCATGTACATTTTAGTAGCTTAGTTATTAATAATACTTATGAGTAACACACGTTAGCGTTCACCTTGAAAAGGAGCTACTTGATTTATTTTAGTATCTTAATATCTTCAAATGACCAACACTTTATAACTTAAGAATGTAGTTGGCGTCTTGATGTTCTGTAAGGTCATGCTTGAAGAATGGGGTAGAAAGGGAAATGAGGAAATAATGTTTTAAAATGTACAAAGAAAGAAAAATATAATTGGTGCTCTTTTCCCCCAGGGAATGCAATTTACCATGATTTAAAGCAGAATCAAAAGATAATCATCTTTTGGCCATAATTTTAATATGTGCAATAAAACAAAAATTATCAACCCTGAATAAAACAGAAAAATGTTTCCACGGAGGGGGTCCCATAAAACTATGGAACATCTTGAGATACTGAACCTCTCTTGGATGGAAAACAGAGCTGTTCTTAATGGTTTAGGAAGGGAGAAATATTTTTCTTCCAAGTGGGAGGAGGGTTTTGGAGATGGCAAAAACTGGGGCCTCTAGTTTTGTTCCAGCTAACATGCAAAACTTACAAAGACCACAAACGAGTAGACCGCTCAAGCCGCAGCTTCTTCATTAGAGCGGGCCCCGCGGCCCACGTGTGTCCCGCCGGGTCTGCAGCCAACACAGCTCCCGGGGGCTCGGGGTGCCGCCTCCAGAGGTCTCAGCGGGGGAGCTCCTCAGCTCAGACTTGGGTTGAGCCGCGGGCAGAGAGAGAAAGCATACACGCTCCCCCGCCAACCTGGGCCTTGCAATAAATAATGAAGCCAAACGCCTGCCGCCCCACGCTGTCACTCTCTGCCCTGCGGGAAGCATCGCCCGCTTTAAGCCTCTGGGAGCAGATGTCGGCGCCCTCGGCCAGGCTGGGCCCTGTGGGCGCGCTGAGACCTCGTAGGTGGCCGTGGCCTGAGCAAGGTGGGGGAGCAGCTCGGCCTTCCCGAGCCGCAGTGTGCACGCACGCGTGTCCAGCTGCTTCAGTGTCCAACTCTGCGCCCCATGGACTGTAGCCCACCAGGCTCCTCTGTCCACTCCAGACAAGAACACTGGAGGGGGTTGCTGTGCCCTCCTCCAGGGGATCTTCCCGACCCAGGTCTCTTGCGTCTTCTGCGTTGGCAGGCGTGTTCTCTACCACTCAGCCACCAGGGAAGTCCCCCAGACCGCAGCCTGACTCCTGAAGTGAATAGATGAGGGGTCCCAGCGCCTCAAGGCCACTGCCAGTGGGTGCTCCTGGGGGCCTGTCACACAGCGCACTCAGGCTACAGCCTGCCCGGCCCTTAGAGCTTCTGTTTCTGAGCAGCCGTGGGAGACGTGGGGCTGCATAGGAAGCAGAGAGATGAGGGGCTGGAGAGGAAGCAGAGTCAGGAGTGCCTCCTCTCCCAGGGCGGGCAGACCCTGGGGCAGGGCCCGGGCGCCTTGTGACCCGCAGAGCTCCGCACGCCTGTGGCACCGCAGGGTCCACACAGGGAGACGGGCCCGCCGTGCCGTAAACTACTCACATGAAGTAAATAGCGAGACAGCAGAGTGCCCTTGGCTCCTTTCTGACGGAAAAGATTCAACAGAGTCTGCCCCCTGCTTGCCGCCCCCCACGGGCCATCCTAGGGGCCCCTGGCCCTTCTGGGTGAGCCCCCGAGGGAGGAGGGGAACCTCCTTGACTCAAAGCCACTCATCTGAACATGATTCTCATCCACACAGTGCCTTCAGAGCAACAGGGGGCTTGGCCGCGGGATGGGGCGCCAGGACGCATTGGACGGGCAGGGAACCATCAGGCAGGGTTCGAGGACCTTCCGGCGGGGTGCTGAGTGGCTGGGGAGCGGTGAGCAGAGAAAGCGCTGCCAGGAGCCCCGTCCAGTCTAGAGGGGCCATGCCTGGTACAGGGGCTGCCTCCCCTCTCTGAAGGGCTGAGAGCGGTGCCCCGCCCCCCCGCCCTGCCTGGGGTCTGGGGGCGGGGTCAACTCAGGCTGTGTGGGACCTGGTCACAAGGGCAGGTCTACACAGTACAGCAGCCCGGAGAGGACAGGAGTGATGCTGAGCACATGCCCAGAGAGAGGGTGTCGGCTGCATGCAAGTGGCGGGGTGGGGGGGGGGCTGGTGGACACGAGCGTGGGGGCCGGTGGACACGAGCCGGGGGTCAGGTAGACATGAGCAGGTAGGTGCGTGCTGGGAGCAGGGACGAGGTGGTCTGCGTGCCCAGAACTGAGGTCCGAGAAGACGCAGGGATGACGGAGGGCCAAGAATGTTTGAAAAGCAGAGAACACAGCCTCAGGAGTGAGGACAGGGAACGGGTGCGGGTGAGGCGGTGCAGGTGAGGCAGAGGCCAGGGCAGCGGTCTTGGAGGCAAGGAGCAAGGGGACGAGAAGGGGGGAGGCGGGGGACTGGAGGGTCAGCAGGCCCCGATGGGGAACCCTGTGTCCCTCCCACCCCAGCCTTCCCTGCCCCGGGCCCGCGAGTGGCGAGGGGTCTGAACTCAGCGCTGCACAGGTGCGCCGTGGCCAGGGCCAGACGTGAGGCCAGAACCCCCCTCACACGTCCCCCGGGAGCAGGGGCCATCCTGCCCCTGTGGTACAGCGGCCAGGGCAGGCCGGGGCAGGCCGGGTGGCCCTCGGGTCCTGCGCTCAGGGGCCCTGCAAGCATCCGCCGCCTCACGTGTGACCACGTCCTCCTCTGAGGCCCGCTGAGCAGGACACAGGCGCAGCCTTGCACGTGAGGTGCGTGCCCACGGCGAGCACAAGAGATGGCAGTGCCTGTCATCATCACTACTGTTCCAACTAACAAACAACTGCACTGTGTTTAATATTCTAGACTGGTTTAAAGGAAATCAGCCAGAAATCCAGGAAGCAGTTAATGTACCACAGGGCAGGAGTGTCAGCTTAATAGAGACATGAGTTCACTTTATATAATTAAACAATATGTCACAAAATCTCTTATTTGGTAAAATTCTGTAATCAAGCTTTGTAACTTCTATAAGTAGAATGATAAAATTGAATATGAGATGATTCAAGAGCATGAGGAAATATATGGACAGTCTCAATTATATATTAATAGAAAGAAATTGAGTGAATTCTTAAAGTAAAACGCAATTTTAGGTTTGACTCACTTATTCATGTATATTGAGTTGAAAAATGAAAGGGATACTTTTCCTGCAAAACGAACCAACAGGAATATTCCATTTATGTTTACACTGAATTTCAATCACTAAAAGTGCAGCGGAGAAACTGCATGTTACTCAGACTAAATCAAGTTCTCAGTTATCAATGCATTTGTTTATTTTTTGTTTACCTTGTTGTTTGCTCGCTAAGTCATGTCCGAATCTCTGCAACCTCATGGACTGTAGCTCACCAGACTCTTCTGTCCATGGGATTTTCCAGGCAAGAATACAGGAGTGGGTTGCCGTCCCTCCTCCAGGAGAGCTTCCCAATCCGGGGAATGAACCCGGGTCTCCTGCACTGGCAGGCGGATTCTTTACCTCTGAGTCTCCTGGGAAACCTCTTGATTCACTTACTTTTAGATAAAAAGCCAACGATATCATCAAAGTGACCGGGGGACACACGAATAAACATTGACTGAGAGCCTCAGTCGTGTCCGACTCTTTGCGAGCAGCTCCGTGAGCAAATTTTCATAAGCTCGGAGCACTTTGCTTCCTCTGTAAGAAGGTCGCTCCCCAAGACTCTCACTTTATGCTCTGAACCGCAGTGACCGCATCCGCAGGGCACCCCTCACTCTGCACGGCTGTGCTCCTGTGTTTGGTGACATAGGTTTTATTCTGTCATTTTAGTTCTAACTCTGGGAGCAGAAACAGAGCTTTTAGCTGACGTAGAGGAGCATTAGAGAAACCAGCAAAGCACTTTCTGTCTGGCTTCTTCTGTAAAGGGATGGAAATGGTGCGGAGAAACAACAGAAATTTGTGAAAACGTGGAAAAACAAAGAGCCACAACTTATTTGTTAAGTAAATGTGTCCACTTCTACCAAAGAAGATTATCAGCAGAAGTATCTTTTAAGTTAAACACAAATGAAACTCTTCTGATACTGAAATCTCAGTGATAATGAAGGTCATTACATAAAACCTATCATTTCTGCCATTTCATCACTGAACTTACTAAAGGAAGTACTGTATTTAACATCTTAAAATTCCACCCAGGGCTGACTTTCTTCAAACCCTCAGAGAGAACACGGTCCTGGACACCGGGGTTAAACACAGATATAGTCCCATAATTTCATGCCCATGTCTATAAATCAACTCATTGTCATTGTTTTGTATTCAATACATTTAGGCTGATTTAAATCAAATTATAGTGTAGGATAACTTGTAAACTAGAATTTCCTGAAACATTATTTTCAGTCCCACTAAATCCTGAAAGTCTGCACTGTTGTTACCAGTTAATTATAATTGACAGGTCACGTAAGCTTGAAAATCCCGTAACAGTAGGTGATGGGCGAGACACAAATACACTTGTTCTACGAACGTATACAGAACCCCAAAAGAGCTCCCCACTGACAATTAAAATTGTTTTTTAATGTACATTTCAAATGACATTTTTACATACTTGTACATTTGTTTCTCAGATTACGCACTGTCACGCTAATCCTCCCCAAGAGGGTTCCAAGATCCACCAGGAAATCTGAAGCTTTCGATGTTTGAATTAATCTCCTGTGCACTGACCTACGTGCACGGAGGCAAACCCAACTAGAGAACCTTTGGGAATACAGTGACAAGACTGTATAACACTAATTCAGTTTCCAAAGTTTGTAAGAGAAATGTACAGGTTAACATCTTTATGCAATAGGAAAATGCGTTGAGATTAATTTCTGAGAAAAAATTTTAAAATTCTATAATATGTTCTATAACTTGGCAAATTTAATAAAACACCCAAATTTGAACTATACTCTGATGGGTAAACCACAGCATATTTGCATGACTCATTGGTGACCAGAGAAAAATATGTGCTCTCCAGGTAACTTCCAGAAAACAAGGCCACTTTCTGGGCCTGTTAACTCAGTCACATAGGTCCCCCTTTTACCTGAATTCTTATTGGTTTTGTTCTGTCGACTTTTAACTTGTTCAGTCCAAAGTGTGGGGTACCGTGATGCCACATCTATTGAACCAAAATAAAACAATAGTTATTTTAATTCATCATGAAAATTCAAAGTCTCTCAAAGACTTCAGCAGGCAACCTAAAAGCGCAAAAAAGTCAGTATGATCAGTAAATACACATTGTACATTAAAAAAGTAAAATATTTATGTGCATGAAACAAAGGGAAATGAAAACGTGCATTTTGAAAAACTTTAGCATATGTCTTTTTTTTCTTTCTTCATCCAAAAGTTCAAACAAAAGCAATGTGAGTCCTGACAGTATCCACTGGAAAGAAAGAGGTCTTGGCAAAAAGCCCCAAAGTACAAAAAAACACCCTCGTGTGGTAAAGATGGATACTTGGGTGACACGCAAGGTCTTCACTCAGGCTAAGTCGCCGACCCTGCGACCCCGTGGACCATAGCCCACCAGGGTCCTCCGTCCATGGGATTCTCCAGGCAAGAATACTGGTGAAGGTTGCCAATCCCTTCTCCAGGGGATCTGCCTGACCCAGGGATCGAACCCCTCGTCTCCTGCACTGCAGGCAGATTCTTTACAGCTGTGCCGCCAGGGAAGCCCGAAAGACTCCGTACGAAGTGCCATATGTAAAACACAAGTTTGCCTACAACATCTGGGAACAAATCTGTGGCGGTGATAGTCACAAATGTGCCTGAGCTTTCACAGTGCGGTCAGGATGCCACTCGCCCGAGAGCCACACTGAAGCCGACCAGCTGGCCGGGGCACCCTTGTCATCTGTGGGCTCTGTGATCTCGGGCAACTGTCATCTGTGAAACGGGGCTCCAAGGGCTTGGTGAGCTCGGGTGATGGAGTGCGTGGCTTCCAGGGCCAGACAGAAGTCAGTTATCATGACTATCACTGTTGCTGTTGGCAAAGCACTTCTGATCTCCGGCTTATGTATTCTGTGTGCTCCTTACATTTGGCCTTCAGACCTGGTCCCTTCTGCCCCAAGAATGGGTGACACAGAGGCAAACGGCTACAACAGTGTTGCTCAAGGCCAGGAGTAGGAAAGCCATCGTTCCCATGACACAAAACTTAAGCCTGAGACGCATCTTTGTCACTTTACAAGGCGGGTCTCAGGCACCACGTGTGATAATCACACAATGTGGAGGATGAGCAGGGAAACCGCGTGTGCTTTTGCAGCTTTGGAAATACATCCTTCACCCTATCCAGATGATAAACTTTCAGCTCAGAAATTTCGCCTCTCTGCACGTGCTGTGTGTGAAAGTCCCATGGCACATGCGGGGGCCCTCAGCAGGGACACGAGGCCTCGCAAATAAAGCTGGACCCAGCCCGTCCCAGGCGAGCCTGAGCACAGAGCCGTGATCTGCCCCCAGGCCCGCAGCACCCCACCCATCTCCCTGCGGACACTCACCTTCCTCGTCTCCTTGAGGCTGAGTCTCCAGCGCTGGAGCTGAGGCATCATCTGAATTCAGAACGGAAAAGATTTGCAAGGAGACTACAATTACGAGAGTAAGTGAAGTGAGTGTGCATAGAGGCTGGACCCTCCGGATCGCATACCCCCCACGATCCACCAAACCACCACCCAGCACGCCGCACCCACGGACGCACACCCACAGGCGCGCGCGGCGCCAAACAAGCCCGCGGGGGTGGGGGAGACATTGGGCAGGAACCCTGGGGGCCCTGAGCGGGCGAGGGGCGGGCTGCAGCCACACGGGCCTGGGGTGGGGGCCTGACTGCTGCTCTGCCCCGTGTTTCTGAATGGAGGGCGGAGACAGAGACCAGGGCCTGGACTGTGCCCCGCGGGTCTCTTGGCACCGCAGGCCTCCTGCGAGGCGGGGGGTGGGGGTCGGGTAAGGGGTGA
Organism: Oryx dammah; assembly: GCF_014754425.2. Classification (NCBI taxonomy): domain Eukaryota; kingdom Metazoa; phylum Chordata; class Mammalia; order Artiodactyla; family Bovidae; genus Oryx; species Oryx dammah. The sequence continues at coordinate 89,308,484 of NW_024070188.1, read as the reverse complement.
GGTCAGGGGACAGGGGGAGTTCAGAGGGAAGGGCTTCTGCGCTGTTTGCTGAGGACCTTATCCCGAGGGCCTTATCCCGAGGACACGGTCTTTACTGACTTAGCTGGAAAGTACCCTTTGGGTTCTCTGGCAATGAAGCCTCTAGAAGCCGCCGGACAAGGAGCCCCCAGTCAGGGATGCCTTAACAGTGCGCACGGTGGGGGGCTCCTGAGAGCCATCCTGCTGTTTTCTCCCAGGCTTGTCTACTCATGGGATTTCGTGTTTTGATAACTTCAGGATCACAGTTCGCAAGTGATAACAGAGAGGAGGGGCAGCCACGTGGCTTATCTGGTGGGCTGTGACCCATCAGTACCCCGGCAACCTGAAGAGGAAAACTGAGATTCCCCATAAGTTCTTTCCAGGGGAAAACCAAAGAGTATTTTTAAAAATTCTTTAACAATCTCTTGAAAAAAAAATCTCGCCATCTGTCAAAATATTGACTAAATGTAGTGTCATTGATTTGAAATATCCAAGTCCAGTAATGATAGCGGCAATAAACTAAGCCTGTGCTGCTACTGAATATTCTGTAATCTTCCAAGAATAAAATGGGGAACACATTTACAACCTCTTCAACATATTTGAGAGTCTTAACATACTGAGAAAAAGTCTTTGCATACTTCTGGTCCTTTGGAATGACAGCCGTGAAGGACTGTGAATGTCCATCGTGGCCGCAGTTAAGGTCCATCAGGGACACAGTTAAGGCTGTACATTTTTGCTGAGGCCTGAGCACGTCATCCCTTGGGGGCCGGCAGCACTAATCCCTGGGACCGGGCCAGTCTGAGTTCTCAGCTAAGAACCAAGGTGAGAGGGGCTTGTCCTTGAGGGACAAGGATGGGTGCCTCCCACCCCCACCCCTAATGCCACCACCAGAGGCCCCCACATCCCTGTCTCAGCCGTCAGGCCCCGCAGCGTGACCCTCAGCCTCCACCATCCTGCTCAGGCCCCCCGAGAGCCTGTCCCGGTGCAAGGAGCCTCCACACCTACTGGGCTCAGCTTCAGACAATGGTGCAAAGTCATGGACAGCTCCGTGCCCTTTACTCTGCCTTCCGGACAGCTTGCCAAATATCTCACTTTCCTGATAAACCAGCTCTATTACTTATATTCGGTATTTCCCCAGACAGGCATGTCTATAGATCAAGGGGTTTCAGTAGAATCAATGTGTAGTTTCCTTAAATCCGTTTCTGAGCCCACATGCCAATTCCTGAGGGATTAAAAACATATATATCCACAGCGGAATGGACCTATATCACCATGAGCGGGATTGAGGGAGCTCCCGAAGTGGTACTTCCCTCCGTTGTTTTTTCAGTATTTGATTATTGTTTCTAACCATGAACACTTACACTTCCCCTTCTCTAAAATAAAGCAGCTTGCCCCCAGCATCTCCGTGCAATCATATCTCCTTCCTTCCTGAGCAGAAACCCTCTCCCTAAGAGCCAAAGACGGGAGCCTGTGCGCTAAGTCACTTCGATTGTGTCCAACTCTGCAGTCCATAGCCTGTAGCCCACAGGCTCCTCTGTCCATGGGATTTCCTGGGCAAGAGTACTGGAGTGGGTTGCGATGCCCTCCTCCAGGGCACCTTCCCTCTTTAGGGACTGAACCCACATCTGTTACGTCCTGCATTGGCAGGCAGGGTCTTTACCACTAGCCTGGGAAGTGGTACCCCAAGATGTCAGTACATTATTTTTATTTCATCTTAAAAATAAATTCTGAATTCACAGATTGATATCAGATGAAAACAGAAAGTGTGTCACTGGGACCAACAGGTGACAGCTAAAAGGTAAAAGTGAAAGTGACTCAGTCGTGTCCGACTCTTTGCCACCCCAAGGACTACACAGTCCACGGAATTCTCCAGGCCAGAATACTAGAATGGGTAGCCTTTTCCTTCTCCAGGGGATCTTCCCAACCCAGGGATCGAACCTAGGTCTGCCACATTGCAGGCGGATTCTTTACCAGCTGAGCCACCAGGGAGGCCCCTGCCAGCTGAGGGAAGGGCAAAGGCCACGGCCAGCAGAGACGGACCTGCAGCTGCAGGGTGACTTCCAAGGAAACGCTTGCTATTTCATCTGGTTTCCGAGGGCACTGATCCCAGAAGAGATGACTGTCATAGACAGAAAAAGTCCCCTCTTTCTTATGCGGAGCAGTGGACGTCTCAATCAGTGCCCCCCTCAACTGCTAAGCTAGAGTCTCGCACCAGCCCCGGAGTCTTCTGCCCAGATGTGGACCTGAGATGATGCTAACTCCATCCTCAAGTGGCCCCAACACAAGCCTGATGGGGACACAACTGGGTCACCCGGTGGGTCACGTGCCCGGCACCTGCAAGGTCCCAGCAATCGTAAGGGCTGAATAAACAACTGCTGAATAAATAACACTTAACAGACTGCTTGAGTTCTCATATACCATCACCATCACTGATATACGCTGACGTTCTAACCTGAGATGTTATTTTAAGGCATAGATCGGATTCGCTGTCAGAAAACATCAAGGAAGTTCATTTTAAGATAGTTACCTGTTTTCCCTGTGCCTTCCCTTTGGGGAACCTTTTCATTTACGGAACCTGAAAGGGGACAATAAGGGATGAAATTATTCTTGGCCCTCAAATGGTCACCACTAACTGTTATGCAGATATTTTATTACATTTTGATTAATTCTCAGGGCTTTGTCCCTTTCTAGTTAACGTATACAAGCTGCCCAGTGCCCTGGGTGACTCTGTCATCTGAAACCACAGCCCCAAACTGGGAAACATCATATCAGCTCCTCCTTCTACGGCTGCCTGGCTCATGACGCATGTGAGACCCTCTAGGTACAAAATACAGCAGTTTCTTCACATGAAAAATATCATAAGAACCTTTTTAACATACATCATGTGGAGGTAGTAGAGTGAATTAGATTTCTTAAAAACTTTTAAAATAAGTTTTGCAACCAAAAATCAATAAAAACTCTGGCTTTAGCTGAATTCTGACTTATGGAAAACTAAGGAACCATTTTTTCTTAAGGGGAGAACATTAAATAGAACGTTAACTCAGTAACTTCTAACAGCATGTTAACAGTTATGTTGCCCTGAAAATCTCATGTTACGAACAGGGACGCTGCCCTGTCTTCCTCGTTAGATGGACAGTTACGGCAGCAAGAGTTTCATCTCATCCTCATTACACCTACTCCAAGGAATAAAGAAGTTCTATCCCACATTCATCGGGGGTTTATCTGCGCATCCCCTTCAGAACATTCCACCCAGAGTCATTCAGAATTACCCTAGTCATATGCAAGGCTAGACTATGCAGACAAAACATCTCATGAAGTGAAACTTGAAATTCATGGCTTGTTTTTTTTTTCAGTTTGGAATTTGAAATACAGATCCGCATTTATACTAAAGATATAAACTTGAGGACATTTGTCTTAGAAGCATGACAGTTCTGCAGTGGGAAATGCATGAGCAGTTGGCTGTGGGCAGAGGTCCTGAAGAACAGGGCATAACTCAGGGGCATGGCTCAGCCTCCCCAAACACTGACGGAAGAGGCGCTGCGGGGTCGGCCCCCACACTCTCAGCCAAGTGTAGTCAGCAGGTTCACAGGAAGGAGCAAGACTCCCCAGCGAGCTCTCACGTGGCCTAAGTGGGTCTGCTGGAGCCACGGCCCCCTCCCATCCAGGCTGCTCCTCGGGAACGCCTGGACCACAGGCCCTCGGAAATGCGCCCGGCTGACAGATAAAAAGGACCAGGATCTTCCTGGCCCATCTATTTGCACAGCTTCCCAGTGGTGGCTGGGACCACGCAGTGAAACGTCACCTGCTGTCCAGGGGCAAAACTCAGGGCTTCCCCCCTGGTGAGAACCCCGAGACAGAAAGCGGGCTCCCTGTGGGGCCGCTCAGAGCTTCCGGATCCCGTTTTGCTTGGTTCTCCCTTCGTACCCTGTCTCTACAAATCCAGATTTGTGAACAGGCTTCAGTTTCTTAGTCATCCGTTTATTTTTATCATGTGTTTCTACAGTCAGTGACTCAAAAAATGTTTTTTGTGCTGACTAGGAAATGACAATATTTCGATAATATTTCTGGAAACAACTATGAAGGTTTGACTATTCTGAGCTAAATTCCGATGTCCCAAATAATAATTGGAAGTCCCACCCCCACCCCCAGGGAGCGTCTCAACTGAATTAAGGTAATATTTTTGTAATCTAGGACCTGCGGTCTCCAAGCTGCTGGTTCGCAGTGTGGTGGGCATCTGGGGTCCGAAGACCAGATTTAGAAAGTACAGGTCCACTCCCTCAGACGCCCTTTCTCTCTGAACCAACCAGTCTCATGGCTTGTTCATCAGCCACCCCTCCAGATTCAACCAGTGTTCACTTAAATCCTCATGAAGTTAATTCTACCTTGTTCTTAAGAGGTGGAAATAATTTTAAGACAGCATCAAGTGTCCCTTGATAACCCACGCCAAATATTTTGCTGCACAGGACTGGGGGGTGAGGCCAGCAGGGCCCTGATTTCCTGTCCAGCTGCCTCTGGACAAAAAGACCTCCCCCTGCTCCCCACCCCACCTCCCAGCACCTTGTCCTCCAGGACCTGGGGGCGGCTGAACACGCGCTCCTCACGGCAAAGCTGCGATGCTAAGTGGAATCGAGGAACCCAGAACCACAAAGCCACTCTTTCCTTCCATTACGTTTTTCTGGAGGTAAGAATTTGCCGAAGAGCTCCCAAGAGCAGGTGATGTTCCAGGAGGGAAGTGCAACAGACGGGGCCTAGAAACATGAGCGTGGACGGCAGTAAGCAGCTCCACAGACCACGGCTGGTTGGCGGAACCTTCAGAGAAGAAGACTCTGCCCCTCAGATTCCTATTTCAAAGGACACATTTGAATTCCTTCCACTTGTGACATCTCATTCCATTTAAATGCTATTTTTAAAGGGTGGCTTTTTTGGCAATTAGGGTATGCATTTCTGGTGGAGAAAACCACAGAAACACAATGTAAGGAGCCGTCGATGGTTCAGGGAAAGAATAATGAGCCTGTAGTCCTCGAGCCCTTGGTTCAAATCCAGCTACACTCAGCAACGCCAGCGTGCAGCCAAAACAGCCCGAGGAGGTGCAGTGTTTGCTGAGAGAGCCGGTGGTCTAAGACAGCTCCTTTCACAGGCACTAAGTGCGCTCTGGACGTGACTAAGGGAGGAGGGTCTGTGATGTGTGCGGCCAGGGGAGCCGTCAGAGGCTTTAATGAGGTCAGCGCACTGCAGGAGGGCACTTGTTTAGCAGGCGATTGATGGTCCTTCAGAGCGGAGTTAAACAAGCAGCATGATTTATCCCTTTCTGGAATCCCAGGGGCAGAGTCACACCGTCACATGGCTTTGCTGCAGCCAGAGAGAGGGAGAGGAGGAGAGCAGGGAGCAAGGAAGGAAGGAAGCAGGAAAGAAAAGAAAGGAAGAAAAAGGAAAGAATGAGCAAAGGAAGGAAAGAAAGAGGAAGAGAAAGGAAGGAAGGCATGTAGGAAGGGAGGGGGGAGGGGAGGGGACAGGAGAGGGAGGGGAGGGGACAGGAGGGGGAGGGAGGGGAGGGGAGGGGGCCAGGAAGGGAGGGGGGCTGGAAGAGCCGAGAGGCTCAGCTCCCCTTCCCTTCCGGATGAGTACTTCTCTTCCCACTGGGACTGCCGACCCTTAACTCTTGGGAGCACAGGTGCATGAAGCCCTGCACCTCGGCCTAGTCCCGCCGTCCTGTTGGGCCCTTCCTCCAGGTAGGAATTCCTGGCTTCTCCCAGGCGCTGTCTGGCTGCCCTGCCTGGTGCTTTCTGGGCAGGACCCCGTGCAGGTGACAAGAATGATCGTGGGAGAGAGGGAGGCCGGGCGCTGCGGGAAGCAGGAAGAGTGTGGGGGAGAGGGACCTTGCCACCCACCAGCTCGGTGCCCTGGCAGGTGTGCCCGCCTGCCTGATGCTGAGTCTCCTCATCTCTGCAAGGGCAGCGTGGGGATTACCTGCCTCTTGGGCAGCAGGAAGCCCGCAGAGAAATCAACACACAACAGAGGCCTCGGGGGTGGCTCCCTTAAAATACCCCAGGACACTCGGGTGTCTGTGTGCTCTTTTTCCTCCTGAAGCCTCTCTCTCCATGTGTGCACGTCCTGTGCATCAGGAGGGCGACAGCCACTCTCAGCAAAGAGCAACCCTGGCTCCACGCAGAGTGAGTGGCCAAAACGTGCTGCCACTGGCAGGATACCCGTGTGAACTGGCCTTTCTGTGGCCACTTTCATTCGTTCGCTCATTCAACATGCTCCGGGGACACAGCACAAAAAGTCTCACCTCCTTTGGACTGAAAGGCATTGGGCAGAAATTACTCAAACAATTCACATGACGACTGAGTGGGTGGTGGATGTCTGCACAGTTGCTGTTGTGTGCTGGTCATCGTTCTATGACCTTCACACACACACTAAGTCCTCTAATGCCAACAGCAACCCTGAAGTGGGCACCCCTGGTAGGCCCAGTGAATGAGGGCGCTGAGACCCCGAGAGTGGCCTAACAGCCCAAGGTCACTGATCAGGAAAAGCAGAGCTGGGGTCCATGCCCATAGTTTTAGCCCACAGAGGAGCTGATGTGGTCTGAGCAGTCGGGGCAGACCTCCTGGAGAAAAAGGGAAGGAGGAAGGCATGAGGCAGAGAGGATGGCAGAGGGATGCAGCACCTGCCCGGGAGGAGAGGACCCCAGGGCACAGCTGGTGCCCAGAAGTGTCTCTGCCACGTCCTTGTCCTTCCGTGCATCCTCTGTCTGCGAGGACACAGCCGGCAGGTGGCTCTCCACACCACGGCCTCTCGGACACCAGCATGGGGACGGCCTGAGCTCAGCCTGAAGGGCCCTCCACCCCCAGGCGCTCTGACGGCTCGGGTCGACCCCAGACCTACTCGCCCACTCTCAGCTGCTGACAGACACAGAGGCTGGAGCACAGAGGCAGGAACCCGCAGGGGAGGAGCGGGCGCTGGGCACCAAGGCCGTGGAAGAGGCAGGAACCCGCAGGGGAGGAGCGGGCGCTGGGCACTGAGGCCGTGGCAGAGTCGGAGTCCCTGGAAGGCAGCCTTTCATGGGGTGCTGGGGGTCACCATGCAGTCAGACAAGCATGCACAGTGACACCCCCAGGCTGACGTCTGATAGATCGCTGTGGCTCCGTGCCCCCGGTTACCTCCCAGAGTGGACGGGGGTGCAGCTCAGTGAACGTTGGTGTCAGAGCAGAGGAAAAGCCTGAAATCAGCACCGCGGGGACCTTCCACCTGCCTGCGAGACAGCGTCAGTGCAGCCCCAGGGCTGAGCGCTGCCCCGGCCTTGCCCGACTGCACCACACCAGCCAAGTAAGGTGAGATGCTGGTCTGTAACCCCCCACCCCACTTTTCAGATGCCTTCAGTGTTCACTCACATCCTCACCAGCTCTCTTCCTTGGCAGGAAGCACCCAGAAATCCAGAGTTTCCCTCCCCAGAGCCCCTGATACAGAGCCTGCCCTCCAGAGTCTAAACCCTTGAGGACAGACTCCAGGGACCCTGCTGTGACCTGGGGTCACCCTCCAAGGCCAGAGGCAGGGGAAGGGCTCCGAGAGAGTGCACTTAGCCAGGCAGGGGGTGAGCAGCCTGACCTACAGGGCAACAAAGGCAGGGTGAGCTGGAGAAGGTGCCAGGGCCCTGCTCCCTCTGCCAGCACTGAAGTGGGCATCCCTGGGGGCCGGGCATCCTCAGGAGCTCACCCCCGCATGCCAGCCTGGGTCAAAGGTGCGTGCCTCTCTGGAGCCAACACAGGGGATCTTGGGCCAGGACCCTGCAGACCGCCCACCCGGCCCCGTGCCAAGGGCCATGGGCATCCCTCTGAGACCCGGTGCCACAGGGTGAGTTCCACCTACCACCATCCCTGCAGCCACCTCTGCCTTCTCAGCATCACCTGCTGGCTGGAAGTGCACCTTCCCTCCCAGATGCCTGAGGGACTCGGGGCAACCCTCCTGCTCAGCGCAGGTCACGTCCTGGTGGTGGGGTCACGACAGGCCCCAGTGGACGGTCAGGCCTCCTCGAGGAGAGACGAAGCCGGGCCCTATGTCCCTCACTCAGGGATGGGGACAGGTCACTCAAGGTCGGCTCTCAAGCAGGCGCCCCACTGCCCAGGAGACCAGCATCCTCACCTGGAAACTGGTCAGGAAGGCAGGACTTTGGACTCCCCTCCAGACCCCCTGGATCAGAAATTCTGGGGTACAGCCCCAGAGTCTGTTATCCAGCTCTCTGTGGACTGAAATTTGGGTTCCAGAGCTCCGAGGAAAAGGGCTTGGCCTGGGCACTCTGTAGTTGTTATTAACAGTGTTGTTACTAATGGATTCTTCCTGTTACCATGAACTCGTCTCCGTCTTGTCTGTCAAGACCCCGCGGCTCCCTCGACCTACCGCAACATCTCCTGTTTTCCTATTTTTACACTTCTGTGGACACAGAATGCAAACAAAGCTGGCCTGTTTCCCCACAGTGAGCCTCTGAGAAGCTGACGGGTGGGAGGAAGGCTGGAGCCCCATCCCGAAGGGGAGAGGCTGTGGTGCTGGGCTCCCTCCTCTCGGGTCTTCTGTCTTCCCTGGTGATGCTGCCTTTGAAAAGCTGGGATTCCTGGTGAGACAGCGTTAGATAAAAGGGATGCTGAGCTCAGCTCTGAGCTGAGCGTCCTGACGTCCCGCATCTGAGAATGCCCTTCTCTAGATGGTAAGAGAGGAAATACGGAAATCACAATTGAAAAAAATTTAGAGGTTATTTCTGATTGACCTTCCGTCAGTGTCCTCTTTAAGGTCTGAATGTCACACACTGCAGTGGCCGAAGAAAACGTTAGTCTCACTCCTGCAGAAAGGTCACTCATGGTCAATAGTATCATAGATCTTTCCAGCGTTTGACTATTGGTATTTAAAAGGTGCTGTTGAAAAAAAAAAGTATTGTTTGCTTAAAAAAAAAAGAAGGAAAATACATAGATTTCTTTTAATTCAGAGATATGGTATACCTCTGGAAGAGATAACCCATTGTTCTTTGTATAGAGATACAGAGCCTGGGACCAGTGAGTTCTAAAAGACTTCTTAGTTTATCTTACAAAGTTTTCTTAAGTATTAAAAAATATGAGAAAAACCCATTTATGGCCTAAGTGTGAAGAGGACAGCTCATAGAAAACTCTCAAAGTAATGAAGGAAGTGATAATAAGCTAGCCACCAAATTAAATGTATACTGAAATAGTCACTACAATAATAGAGTTGATTATCATACAAACCATAAGACACCAGTAAGTACATTTTTCCAGAGAGGAAAAATAATAATACCAAAATGTTGCCCATTGGATAGATAAACAAGGCCAAAGCAGCCTAAACTGGAAAGGAAAAGACAGAGACAGATGGACGCTCCCAGCACCAACGCCAGGCACGGCCGACGCTGCCTCATCAGAGCTGTCTCCCGGCCGGTGCTGGCCAGACACTCACAGGGAGGTCCTCACGCTGACCCTCAGGCTTCCCAGTCTTCCTTGGCACAACAGCCACACACTGTGCTCTTTCCCTTGAATGCTTGACTTAATTTTTTAAAAAATTCTTCAGTGTTCTGAAATTTCCACAATCTGGAACTTTTATTGGAAATTTTGCATAGCTCATATTGTCTATATCAAATTGCTATTTTTTTTTCCCCTCATCTTGGACGTAAGTTTCCTAATACTTCAAAAGTCATCATAACAGTAGGTGTTAGAAGGTAAAATAATATATATTTTTCTCTGAAATATGGCTTCATTAGTGAAATGTACACTGGGGTTGGCAGCAAAGCCCGCCCCACCCCTGGGGCTCACATCCACTTGAAAAGCAGGCCCCTCTCAGTCCATTTTCTACTTCTTAGGACAGTTGCTTGTTTTCACATTTCCTTGCCCATAGCTATTGAAATATTTTATTTTGACAACTATCATTTTTCAGGAAGAGAATTGTTAAGCCTGAAGAAAAAGCCATTTTGAGGGAAAAAAATGTTCCCTCTGATCTGTAACCTTTTCCATTCAGCAAGCAACTTAATGTGCACTTGAATTCTCATAAAGAGACACTTCAGAAGCACAGCTGTGTTGTTGATTTCAATATTGGGGAATTCAGTTGTTCTGAATGTTTCTTTCAAGTTCCTCAGCTATGCAGGGCCCTTAATTTAGTGCCAGGGAAATTCATTCATGAACCAAAAAAACAAACGCAGCTTCTCTTTATAAAGTGAAAGCTTTCAGAAATCAAAAAGATGATCATAGAGATGGGCAGCTCCCCATTCCAGGTAGAGGCTGAAGCTTAAGGCTTGACGGGAAAACCCACAGGCTGTAGTGCAGTTCGTGTAAATGACGTACGGAGAAGCTAGTCAGTCTACCCCAAGGCTCTCTGCCAAGTGTAAGGGGGCCTTCCGAAAGCCGCGTCCAGAAGCTGGTCTGAGAAGCAGCGGCCGGCACGCCCGTGAGCACGGCACACTCGCAGGCGGTGCTCCATCGTGAAAGCCCTGCCCCTGAAGGAGAAGCCCCTCCAGCGCGCCTCGTGGCCAAGGCCAGCCGAGCAAGGCCTCCACTTCGCTGGAGACGCTGTCCCTACAGCTGACTCGGCGCACAGAGGGCCGGCCGGGGGCGGGCCACACTCACCAGCCCGTCACGGGAGCGTCTCTCTGCCACAAGCCGAGGTGCCTCCCTTCAAACACACACCTCAAGCTGAGCTACACAGGGAGATTCTTTGGATATTGTAATGTGAAGAGCTCCTATGAGTAGGCTCAGCTTCCAGTGTCTTCGGCTGCTTTGTACTCCTGCCAGGAGTAAGCTCTTGGCTCGGGTGCACTGTTTCAGAGGAAGATGAGATTAAAACCCCCGAAGCTGTTTCCAAATAATCGAGAGCGATCCGGCTACAAACAGCCTCCCTCAGAAAGAAGCCCTTTGTTTTTAAGCTCATCTCCTGCCTCTAGCAATGTGTGTCTTCAAACCTTCAGAAGGAAGAAGAAAAAGAGAAAACTCCTACAGAGGAACTCCAGGTCAGCTGTGCCTGCAAGGAGACCCAGAGACCCAGCCCCACAGCGGTGCCAAGCATGGAGGAAGGTTTGGTGGGCTCCCTGGGGGTGGCCATACATTTCTGAGCATCCCTGGAGCACGCGACACCCCAGCCCCGGCCCCGGCCCTGCAGACCTGGGGTCTAACCAGTGGGGCTGGGGGAACCATCTCCAAGACGCAAGCAGGACCACCTGCTGTCAGGCCAGGCTAGGCTGGGGATGCGTCTGGGTGTAGCTCAAAGAGCAGCCTTCAGTCCTGAATGCCTCCCAGGGTCACTGGAGCTGGCCCAGAAGTAGGGAAGGACTTCCGCCCTTCTCACATTCCCCGCCCAGCTCAGGAACCAACACGGTGAGGGACAGGAGGTTACTGTTCAGTCGCTCAGTTGTGTCCAACGCTTTGCGACCCCATGGACTGTAGCCTGCCAGGCTCCTCTCTCCATGGGATTCTCCAGGCAAGAAGACTGGACTGGGTTGCCATTTCCTTCTCCACGGGATCTTCCTGACCCAGGGATCGAACCCGGGTCCTGAACTGCACGCAGAGTCTTTACCATCTGAGCCACCAGGGAAGCCCGTCCGACTCTTTGCGACCCCACGGCCTGCAGCATGCCAGGCCTCCCTGTCCATCACCATCTCTTGGAGCTTGCTCAAACTCATGTCCGTTGAGTCGGTGATGCCATCCAACCATCTCGTCCTCTGTCTTCCCCTTCTCCTCCTGCCTTCAATCTTTCCCAGCATCAGGGTCTTTTCCAGTGAGTCAGTTCTTCGAATCAAGTGGCCAGAGCACTAGAGCTTCAGCTTCAGCATCAGTCCTTCCAGTGAATATTCAGGGCTGACATCCCTTAGGATGGACTGGTTGGATCTCCTTGCTTATAAGCGCTGGGAGAGAAACTGTTCTGCCCCTTTCCTGTGCCAGCCAACACGCCCCCCTTTTCCAGGAACCCCCTCCTCTAGATATCTCCCCCCACCCCCATTATCCTGGACGGTGAGCCGCCCCCTCCCCGAGTGCCTGTGGCTTCTGCACAGAACTCCCAGGCCCCCAACAACGATGTCAGCAGAGCTCTGAACAGAGGTGGGCACCTGGCCCAGCAAACGCTTGGTGAGTGCTGCTTGCGGAGATGGTCATTTATAAGAAATGAGGAGTGGGCTTCCAGGGAGGGAGGGTGGAGTGAGTGTTTTCTGAAGGACAAGACCCACGGGAAGGACCATGGGGCCCACAGGATGGACCACCACGATTCCCTGAAGGGACGGCTCTGATCACGTCCTCAGGGGTCTCACCCGGTGAAACTGTCTCCAGGAAGCAGGTGTCCACAGGGGCTAAAGGGACGGCTCT
>NW_024070188.1:89243170-89296118 GCF_014754425.2 Oryx dammah | reverse complement strand
TGAATGACTGTCTCCAGGAAGCAGGTGTCCACAGGGGCTAAAGGGGCCGATTTCTCTCCAGGGGAGCCCTCTGCCTTCTGCAGCTTGTGCTCCATCGAAAGTCATGAGCCCACAGCCAGAAGGAAAGACCAGGCTGGTCGTCCACTCCTGAAAAGCTGTGCAATTACCCATCAGCTCCTGACTGACAGCAGGCAAGGAAGTGAGCTGACCTGATGGAAGCTTATGAAGGTGGGTGAGGGGTCCCAGGGTCACAAGGAGTCACCGTGCTTGGGGGGAGTAGCTCCTTCCCCATGTTGGGAGTCTCCCAGGAGGCCAATGAGCAGCTCCCCGGTCTATGCTAATGAGCCCAAGCATCTCTTCCTCTGCTTACTGGTCCTTTTTCTTTCCTGCAAGTCGCTCAGTCGTGTCTGACTATTTGTGACCCCGTGAACTATACAGTCCATGGTATTCTCTAGGTCAGAACACTGGAGTGGGCAGCCTTCTCTGTATCCAGGGGATCTTCCCAACGCAGGGATCGAACCCAGGTCTCCCGCACTGTGGGCAGATTCTTTACCAACTGAGCTATGGTCCTTAGGGTTTCCTCATGTATAAAATGCTGACCGTTCAAGACTTCTGACTTTTTTCTGCTAGATCGCCTCATTATTCCAGCTTTCTTATTGATTCATAGGAATTTGGGTGCTTCACATTAATGACTTAGAAACACATAATTGTGAAATAAAAGAATCCTTTGGTTTGAAGGTCTTTCGGGGAGGAGTGGACCGGGGCACATGGCAGGCAGGCCCCTCTGTTCCACTGCAATCAGCCATGAGTGGGCATTGCCCGCCCACCTCACAGGCTGCTGACACGTGTGTTTGCACCAACTCATAACACACACATATACGTGCATTCTAAGTGAGCATTAGTGTTTACTGCTAAGTTTTAATACCTTTTTCTGATGTTCAAACTTCTAGAGAAAGTGCTTCTGTGGTAAGTGTGGTGTGAACTCCAGGGTCAAAGACCACTGTTGAACGCTGGCGTTTACCTGATCATAATAAACTGGACGGAAATCACGTCTGTCCTCTACAGAGTGGACCAGGCATGCCAACCCGAGCAGGTGTCAGCCAGCATCCCAGGGGAGGGAGGAGGATGCTCCTGGGGTGTGCGGATGGAGCCTGACCAGCGGGCAGGCCCAGTGTCGAGCACAGGCTCAGCAAAGCGATGCCCGTCACCACGTCCTTCCACATGGTTGGTGAGGAGCTGTCTACAGCTGGGAAGAAGCTCTGATGCGTCAGCAAAAGCCCAGCATAAACTGTATGTGTGTGTGCGACCCATCCTCCCCAGACTCCCTGGCATGGCCTCCACGCACGTTCTGAGCACAGGCGCCTGCTTCCCCGCCCACATTTCTGCAGAATAAAAGCGTGAATACCGCTGGGGATTAGTAGAATCTTTTCATAACTCTGGCCAAGCTGCAAAACCAAGCCACAGAAGTGAAAAGAAAGGTGCTCCTACGAGGAGGGACCAGGTCTCCAAGGAGCCTGCCCCACCCACTCCGCACGTGTCCTCAGAGACACCCCCTCCCTGCCCCATGGCACTTTCCATGCAACAAACACCAGATTCGGGAAGAATCCTACTTCCATACCCATCCCTTCAACCAAAATATCCACATGGACAGTGGAAACAATGGAACACTTCTATACAGTAAAATGTGGCTGCTACCTGGTTGGAAAAATCAATGTGAGTGAACAGTAGGGTGTTTTGATCCTAGAAACGAAGTATTACAGGGAAATTACAAGAAACCTGGCCAACTTCACTCATGGTTTTCTAAGAAAGTGCTTTCAGACACTACTTAATTTTTCAAAAGGTGTCACTAACATCACGGAAACAGGTATGTCTTCTGCTTTCTCCTTCATAAAATAAGGCTCAACGCGACTCAAAATGCTGGTACCTGGTTGAAATGAAATAAGCATTTGAAAGCATCTCTCAGACTGAGGGACACAGAGGCCAACTCATTATGCTAATTTTTTTTTTCTCTTTCATTTACTCCATGAGTTTGTAAAAGAATTATTAGGTGTAAATGTTAGCTCACTAAAAACATATTTTCAGCAATTTTTAGGTATTGGATGACATAACAGTTTTAAAAATAAAGATGTTTTAATTCCTCATTATGCACACCCTCTGGCTTTTAAGTGATGACCAGTCACTTGAAATATTAGGTTTCGTGTCTCTGTTAATTACGTGTGTCGTCATGGTGAAGCAGTTATGAGTTCTGACCAGTGACTTGGCTCCTGGTATAAATGTCTGAACCACGGGCAGAATTTCTAATTATAAGATGCCTGCTCTTCAAACAGAAAAGAGGCTTGAAAGTAAACTCTAAGTACAAATGCTCAACATTTTATGTAAAAATTCAGGAAGGTGTTTCGTATTGTTACGTAACATGTGTTTTTCCTCAGTGAGCTGAATCCGGTAGAGCTGTGGCACAAGGGAGCGTCCTGGTAAACGGTCTGACACGTCTCCGTCACCGATTAATCAAAACTCAAGCTGCAGACCATTTTCAAATAAAAATGATCTGATTCATTTATAACATTTTGGTAAATTATTAATGGAAAACAGGCCCTTTTACAGATTATTCTCCCGCCAGGGTTATTACCTTCAGTACATCAAGCCCACTTATGAGTAATAAAATAACACAAACAAGCCATCTGGAAAGGCATCTGTGAAGAATGATCTGCTTTTGCTTTGCAATCATATACATACAAACCCAGAAACGCTTGCTTCTTTCAGCCAACGAAAACATTTGGTCATTTCGGCTGTTGACCACAGCCCTCGCGGCCACTGCTAAACATTACGAGTCCCGAGTTGCCATAACCTGTGCTGGTTCAGAACCAGATCTTCCGCTTGTTTAAGCTTTCTTGAAAACCAGGGTCTCATAATATCCTGGGCTTTGTCCAGCGACACAAATGTGTCCCAATATTCCCCATAATCCCACCTAAACTGACTTCCTTTGCGGTTGCGAGCAGACATTCAGGAGACGGTCGGCAAGCGGCCAGCCGCGCCAGCCGCGGGTCTGCCGCGCGCGCTGAGGGGACCTACCGGGACAGCGGGGTGTCTTGCGGGCCACGGCGGTGCCGCTGACGGGCCTCCCGTTGGGCGTCACGCACCAGCAGTATCCCGTGTAGCTGTGGCACTGGACCTGCGGGGCAGGGACAGACAGGGCGGTCAGTGCCCGCAGGGGCGCCCACGGCCCACCACGCCCGCGGCTCCTCCCGGGGCACCAGGAGGCCCAGGGCTTCCTGAGGGCTGCGTCTGGACCCCTGGCAAGGGGCCCCACAGTGCCCTGGACCTGGATCTGAGGGCTGAAAGGAGCCGGGGTGTTTGCACCCTACGCCGGTAGTGCCGGCCCGTCGCTGTTCAGAGTCTAATCCCCACCAGCCCTCATCTTACGAGAGGCGGTCCGAGGCACTGAGCAGTCAGCACACTTGCTCCAGGTCTGCCCATCGGCCCGAGGTGGAGTCGGGGACAGGAGACGGGTCCAGCGGCCAGTGAGATGCTCCGTCCTGGCCCCACCTGCCCCCCACCGGCCAGCCTGAATGGATGCCACCCACAGCTCCAACCTCCCTCTGTCTCTCTCCTCCCTGAGTCTTCCAAAGGTCAAGTGATTGCTGTAAAAAATGCACAGAATTCACATTATTGGATGAAATCTAACGTGAAAGTCGGTCAGTCTCTCTGCAACCCCATGGACTACACAGCCCATGGAATTCTCCAGGCCAGAACACTGGAGTGGGTAGCCTTTCCCTTCTCCAGGGGAATTTTCCCAACCCAGGGATGGAACCCAGGTCTCCCGCACTGCAGGCAGATTCTTTACCAGCTGAGCCACCAGGGAAGCCTGACTATTGGCTGGCTCCATCTTGTTTGCTTTTATTCCTATCAAAAGCTAATACGTCAGTTAGCAGGGCTTCTCAGGAATTCATCTCCTTTAATACAAAATGACAATGATAATACTGACCCGTTCCGGGTGGAGAACTGGGTGATTAGACGCTGCCACTGATGGACAAGGTGACCGCGGGAAAGGCAGACACTGCATGTGACCCTGACCTGTGGCCTGGCAGGTGCCCCTCCAGAAGCGCCATCGCACTGGGGCTGGGGTCTCTGCTGTGAGCGGGCCGGCGGGGCCCCGTCCGCTCCCCAGGACAGGAGCGCCTGCTCCGAGGAGGGAGCCCGCCCCGCGGGGGAGAGGCCGCCCACCTGGCTGTACGTCCCGTCCTCACTGCACTCGGGGATGAACACCTGCTGCAGCTCCCTGCGGGCCTGCTCCTGGGTGTACTTCCTCTCGGCCACGCACCTGGACACGTCTGCGGGGAGGCACAGGGCAGGGCGGCGGTCAGGTCCCTGGAGACGCCCAGGAGAGGCACCACGTGGGCGGCCGGGCCGCAGGGGCCTCACGGGGCGGGCGGCTGCAGACGGACACCTGTCCGGGCTCCAGTGTCCCTGAGGGGAGGCCAGACCTGGCGGGAAGAGTCGGGTGTCCTCCACGCCCAGCGAGCCAGGAGACCAAGGCTCCAAAACGCCACTGGGCTTGACCGTAGGGAAAGGCGGACTCTACTTCCTGGACAGCAGAAGTCGGATGGTACCCCTCCGGGCCACGGACAGACTCCAGGACCCAAGGACATCCTCCGGAGCGCACAGCCAGGCCGTGTGCCAAGTAGGGGCCACGTCTGAGAGCTACAGTGAGAATCAGCCCAGGGACACTGGCCCGGGCGTGGGAGGGCAGGCACCCCAGGGGCACAGGCCGTCTGGCCCGTGGCTGCAGCCCAGGGGGCACACCCTGTCTGTGTCCACCCTTGTCCACCCCGCAGGCTCTTCCTTCTGCATCTGAGTTTCTCAGTATCTCAGAGTGACACCAGCTCCTGCGCATCCAATCTCAAGTGGAAAATCCAACAAGACGTCAGATTAAAGTCAAGTGTCTTTATCAGCCCTCCTGGCGCACTGAGCACAGATTTCCACACATTCGCGGTGAAACAGCCTCTGTGATGACTGGATGGAAAACACGGGGTTCCTCCTGTTCCTCGGGAGGATGCCCCTGGGACCCATAAACTAGCAGAAAAGGGAAAGACTGGGGCAGGCCCCACCCAGCTCCGGACGCAGGTGTCAGGAAACACAGCCGCCGAGACGCACCGTGGAGATCGGGTCACGGTGAGGAAGGCGGCCCCTACTCACCTGCTGCATCTAAGCTGGGCACCAGAGCCTGCTCACCCCGACGCTCATCTCGGAAGCCTGGCACGAGTTACGGGGGCTGGGCTGAGCCCCAGGAAGGGCCCATCGTCCCAGGACCGCAGGCCAGCTGAGTCTGTGTCCACCACGGAGAAGGCCGCCCCTGGGGCCGCCTCCACCAGTCTCCCACCCGGGGCCCGCACCCCGAGCACAGGGCTTATTTCTGTGGACTGCCAGCCCACGTAACTCACTTGAATCTCACAAGTCGAAAAGAATGGCTTTCCCCATTTTTCTTAAGTGTTTCCAGATTTAAATTACAAGTTGTCTAGGTCTGAAAGGCCCTCTGGACGCTGAGAGATACTGCTTCAAACGTGTCCACCGCCCAGCATTTTTAGCGGGTGACTCTCTGCTTGCCTGGGAGTAAAATCTCCTGGCCGTGATGAGACGCCATCTGGGGCCCAGCTCCAGGCTCAGGGCTCCTGCCCCGCGGTGCCGGGCCTGAGCACAGATGCTGCTGCTGGGGGCCCTCATCTCGGACCCCAGGCAAGTGCCGCAGCGCCGCCCCTGGCACGACGGGCCTGTGCGCTGGGGGTGCGTCGATGCGGGCCTCATGTCGTCATCTGCGTTCCTGCCAGCACTCAGCAACATGTGGTTTTAATGCAGCCTGTGTTTTTGCTGAGGAGAAAACACTGCTGTGGACTTCTGTCCTCATTTTTTTAGTATAACCTGTGGTTTGACTGTCTAAAAGGAAAAGTGATACGGTTCCCAGCCTGCAAGCTCTCCACGAGGGTCCAGACGAGTTACAAATTACTCCCAACAGCTGCACTCTGGCAGAACACAGCACACACACATACATCGGCCAAAGAACCCATGGGCCTCGCTCCTGTCTCCGATGCTGCCTTCAAAAGCGTGTGGTTTGCCACTGATCGGGGAGTTCTCAAACCTCTTATGTGGACAGAGCGTTAAATTCCGGTTTACGCTGGCACACGGCTGGCGACCCAGGCACGGGGAGCCAGGAGAACTGCGCAGCAGGAAATGCAGGGCCCGTCCCTGAGAGCAAGCCTCTATCTGCCCACCAAACCAGGGTGCCGCTTGCTGGACCACCTGCCACACCCCAGATGTCTAAGTCGGGTGCAGCGGCTGCACTCTTGAGAAGGGTCTCAACCGCAGCCCACCACTTCCACCCTACTGAAATGCGGGGCCAACTCCCAGGGTGTGTTGTCTCATTTTCCTCATTGTTAGAAAACAATTGCAAAGAAAACTCAGTTGCAAAGTAAAAGAGATTCCTTTTCACAAGCGTGTCTACGCATCAGAAGACATCAGTCACAGAGACCGTCACGCTGCAACGCTCACTCTGAACCAGAAATAAACAGCCATGTTCTATAGCAGTTATTCCTAAGGATGCTGTCCTTTAAACAGGAAGCAAATAATTTCTTACTTTGCTAAAATCACTCCAGCTCAGATTAAGCGATTATGGGAAGAGACACATTTGCTGCCCATTTCATGCAGAAGAATTTTGGAGAACAGTCACAAGGGCCCGAGGAGGCTCAGCCAGAACGAGGTCAGGGGTACTGACGTTTACAGGCGGCCCTGAGCTGGACCACCCCGAGCCTCGGCGCTCTTCTTGCGGGGCCCCCATCCATCACACACACAGGACGATGCTGAAACATGACTCTGAAGAAAGGGGATTGTGTTCCCTCTAACTCTTCCTAGGTGAGTCCTCACTCCAGAGAGAGCCGCCCAGCCAGCTCCTTACTGAGGAAGGAACTCGAGGGGATATGGAATTATTTACAGTCCATCTATGAAATCTATGGAGAGGCGACACTGAGTAATTTTCTGGTCAACAGACCTGCTGACTCTGGACACAGCAGGGTGACTACGTGTTGGTGGTTCTGAGCATCGGGGGGTCAACGTTCTGGGGACACAGAGTTCTCTCCGCTGGGTCCCCGTGGCCAGCACAGGGCCTGCACGGACCAGGCTGGGGGCCGATGAAGCAGCCAGCTCTCTGTTGGTAGCGGCCGCAGAACGCTAGCCCAAGGGTGACTGGCTTCTTACTTTATTGGCATCCAATGAAGCAGATCTTGTATTTCAAAAGTTGTAACACTTTACCAACCTGTCATTTTGAAGGCCAGACTCAGAAAAACGAAGAACTCTGTGCTGCGGTCTTTGGGGTAAACGGTGCGGAGCGCCGGGCTGTGACACAGAGCCAGCAGGACACCAAGGAGGCCCCTCATCTGCCCGCCTGCAGCCAGCCAGCAGGCAGCGCCGCGACAAGAGCCCACACATCCTTCGACCAGAGGGAGCGGCTCAGAGCCGAGGAGAAAGGGGCCCAGTGTCCATCTTAAATATGTGTTAGCATTGTAAATGCATGAAGAAAGAAACAAATTAGACAGGAAAACCCAGGGTGCATAATTGGGGTGGCACACAAACATATGAAAGTGTTCAGGCGTTTCTGACATGTTTATCCAGGACACAACTGATCAGAACCCGCTCCGTGAAGACTGACCACGGCGACCATCCGGGCATCACACCAGCACCCCATGCAAGTGGTCTCGGGATCCTTTCGTGTGAACTTTGGCCTCGACCTTTGCGGGAAGGGGACAGCTGAGGTTGCTCTGCGCTTGCCCAGCTCCCCAGATGAACTCTTGGAGGATACAGGTGTTGCTGAAGCAAACAGAGAAGTGTTTTTGTTTTGTTTTGTTTTGTTTTACGATATTTCACAGAGTCCTGTTGTATTTCTGATCCTGGTTTGAACATGAGAGCAACGGCCTCACCTCTTGTGTCTGCTTTCATCGAGAGGGTGCGTCTAACATCAGACCTGGGAGAACCCCGTGCAAGGTTAAGGCCAACAAGCCTGGGGAGAGCTTCTGCAAGGGACAAGTGCTAGCCTGATCAAACTGTCCTGGAGCCACGCGCGTAACAGGCATCTCAGAGCCTGCCTGTGGGTGCGAGGAGTCTGACGAGACATGGCAGGAAGCGAGGACACGGGCCTGGCCAAAAGGGTCTGGCAGAAGAGACACGCACACATATGTACACACACACACGTGCACATGTTCCTGCAGGACACACACGGAACCTCCCTACATGGAGGTGCCTGCCCACATACACACATGTACGTGAACCTGTGCACACAGGCACACACATCACACACCTGCAGACTCCTCCATGGAGAGACTCTTTGCTGAAGAAAATGCTGCAGGTCAACACTGACTTCAGTTCAGTTCAACTCAGTTCAGTCACTCAGTCGTGTCCAACTCTTTGTGACCCCATGGACTGCGGCACACCAGGCCTTCCTCTCCATCACCATCTCCTGGAGTTTACCCAAACCCACGTCCATTGAGTCGGTGATGCCATCCAACCATCTTATTTTCTGTAGTCCCCTTCTCCTCCTGCCTTCAATCTTTCCCAGCATCAGGGTCTTTTCCAATGAGTCAGCTCTTCACAGCAGGTGGCCAAAGGATTGGAGTCTCAGCTTCAGCATCAGTCCTTCCAATGAATATTCAGGACTGATCTCCTTTAGGATGGACTGGTTGGATCTCCTTGCAGTCCAAGGGACTCTCAAGAGTCTTCTCCAACACCACAGTTCAAAAGCATCAATTCTTTGGTGTTCAGCTTTCTTTATAGTCCAACTCTCACCTCCATACATGACCACTGGAGAAACCAAAGCTTTGACTAGACGGACCTTTGTTGACAAAGAAATGTCTCTTCTTTTTAATATGCTCTCTGGGTTGTTCATAACTTTCCTTCCAAGGAGTAAGTATCTTTTCATTTCATGGCTGCAGTCACCATCTGCAGTGGTTTTGGAGCCCCCCAAAATAAAATCAGCCACTGTTTCTACTGTTTCCCTATCTATTTGCCATGATGTGATGGGACTGGATGCCATGATCTTAGTTTTCTGAATGTTGAGTTTTAAGCCAACTTTTTCACTCTCCTCTTTCACTTTCATCAAGAGGCTTTGTAGTTCCTCTTCACTTTCTGCCATAAGGGTGGTATCATCTGCATATCTGAGGTTATTGATATTTCTCCCTGCAATCTTGATTCCAGCTTGTGCTTCCTCCAGCCCAGCATTTCTCATGATGTACTCTGCATAGAAGTTAAATAAGCAGGGTGACAATATACAGCCTTGACGCACTCCTTTTCCTATTTGGAACCAGTCTGTTGTTCCATGTCTAGTTCTAACTGTTGCTGCCTGACCTGCATACAAATTTTTCAAGAGGCAGGTCAGGTGGTCTGGTATTCCCGTCTCTTTCAGAATTTTCCACAGTTTATTGTGATCCACACCGTCAAAGGCTTTGGCATAGTCAATAAAGCAGAAATAGATGTTTTTCTGGAACTCTCTTGCTTTTTCCATGATCCAGCAGATGTTGGCAATTTGATCTCTGGTTTCTCTGCCTTTTCTAAAACCAGCTTGAACACTGACTTAGAGCAACCATACTGTGCCCTGGTCCTGGGCACCGTCACCAGATAACAAAGCCTCCCTGGGAGGTAGAGGGAACTTCAGAGGCCTGCCTTCTTCCAGGGCAGGTCATCTGAAGCCTAGGCAAGCAGTCAGCGATGCAGCTTCCAGCCCGTTTCTCGGCTCTCCAAATGCAAGCAAGGGTTGCTGACCACCGCACGTCCATGATCAGAAAAACCTTCAGAGAGATAGACTTCCTCGTGTTCACCTGACCCAACTCCATTTCAGAGACGAGAAGTCAGGTGCAGCCTGCCAGCCTGGCCTCTCGTCCTGGTTGCATGGTTCCCTGACCTCTGGGAGCTCAGGGTGTGCAGAGGCCCTGGACCTTGCCACCCCAGCCCTATCTCTGCCCATGTGGAGACCCACAGCGGCTCCTGCCCTGGACCAGGGCAGGGAGGAAGGCAGGTGGCACCACACCAGGGCTGCTGGGCTGCACGCCCTGCAGCGCTCTCAGGCGTTACGTCGTGTGTTTTAGTAAAGTTACAGTGAAAGCACCCAGAGCACGTCAGAGAGGGGCTGCCCGGCGCTCTCAGGCCCGCAGAGGCCCACTGGAAACCTCGGCGCTCTCCACGTGTGTGGGCCACGCCTTCCACAGAGTGTCCAGAAACAGAGCTGGACCTGAGCTCTCCCTGCAGGACCAGCAGAGTCCAGGTCCCACCAAGGTCAGCAGGACGTCCCCCGCAAGTGGCCCGGGTCATGCGCGTGAATGAATGCAGATGGTCCCATGGACCCAGGGCTCAGCCTGCCCTGAGCATGCCGAGGTGACTCATCACAGCACCCAACTCAGACAAAGGGCCCGTAAGTGATCCCAAGGCTTCTAGACCAACGGTCACTATTTGGCCGGAGTGAGCGTCCAGGTGTGTGTCACTCAGGTTTTCCACAGGGAGAGAGTGAGGGGTCTGGAAGTCATCACAACCGTGACGGCGTGGGGTCCAACTGCACAACATTTCAGGCCCTCTGTGCTCACGCGCTGATGACACGCATGCCCATCAAGACCCCAACATGGACAGCGGTCACTCTGCGACGGCCATCAGGACAGCACTTGTGAGATTCGGGCAGTGGAGGAGGATGACAAATATCAGGCATTGCTTTGCGACAGTGTTCCTCTTACACGTCCGTCACTCAAAAGACCTGGGTCTTAGACTCTCCAGGAAGCTGCTTTTGTCAGAATCCTTTATGACAGTGTTTCCAGAAATCTCAGAATATTTCCAAGATCTCCTGGCATCTGACTTTTCTTTTTCTTCTTTCTTCTGTTTTTTTAATTTAATGCCAGAGATTTTGTTGAAAAGAAAGACAGTCCCAATGGTCTTCGATCAAAAGAAAAACATTAATGAGTTTGCTGGGTTCTAAAAATACAGACTCCACAAATTTCAAAGAAAATATGAGAAAAACCTACAGGTGTAAACCAACTGCACTTCTGTTCAAGGTCAGCAGAGCATAATATGAAATGCAAAAAACATTTTCGTCCAACTTAACCAAATACTGAAATATTTCAATCGTTTCCAAACTAGAATATCCAAAAGAGACCGGCCCATGAAGCTGTCACCCATCAAATACATGGAAATGTCCTCAAAACACGCAGCTTCACACTCACCAACTTGATACTTGATTCACCAGCCAATTTCAACACCAGGAACAATTTAGGGCAAACGCGGACGGGTCTTGCCATTCCCTGTGGTGGAAGGGCCTTTTGACCTGCTTCTCCACCTCTCACCGTCAGAGCAGGACGCGCGCAAGCTGGGCTGGTGCAGAGCCTCACCAGTGCTCTTGGACAGAGCGGGGCAGCGGCTGCCCACTGCTGCCAGGATGCCCGTCTGCCCACCAGCACCAGGCCCCTCCTGTCCACACTGAACCCCCACCGTGTGGCCCGAGGTGGGCTGGGGGTGTTAGATGCCAGACTTCAGGCGACAGGACGGGGAAGCGACCTGAGAAGCAAGCCAGCCGGTATGAGGGGCCCATCCTGCCTGGGGAGGTCCCGCTCCCGCTCTGAGCCACTTCCAGGGAGAGGCTGCTTATGCAGGAAAAGTCTGCTGCAGATGGGAAACTCCTTCTCTCTGGCCCCCTACAGACCACACTCAGATCTCCAGATGCAGAGACGGGGACTAAGAGCAGATGCCTCAGAGCCCAAGCCTGCTCCTCAGATCTACAGTGTCAGGGGTCTCTGATGCCCGCTTATCTCAAACTGCGCTGTGCAACTGACAGAGTCTCTTTAAAGTGACTTTATATATTTGCTGCCCCCAGTAGCTGAAGCACCAAATAAGCTTGATCTTGAAATTTACAGGTATCTTCACATTTTCTTTATTTTAATCCTTTTGATTTGAATTAAACTTGATCTTAAGAGATAAGTTCTGTTTTTGCCTTCATTGCTGTTGTTCAGTCGCTAAGTCTCGTCCAGTGCTTTGCGATCCCATGGACTGCAGCATGCCAGGCTTTCCCGTCCTTCACTGTGTCCCGGATCCATGTCCATTGAGTCAATGATGGTATCGAATCATTTCATCCTCTGCTGCCCCCTTCTCCGATTGCCTTCAATCTTTCCCAGCATCAGGGTCTTTTCCAGCAAGTCAGCTCTTCTCATCAGGTGGCCAAAGTACTGGGGCTTCAGCAACAGTCTTTCCAATGAACATTAAGGGTTGATTTCCTTTAGGATTAACTGGTTTGATCTCCTTGCTGTCCAAGGGACTCTAAAGAGTCTTTTCCAGCACAACAGTTTGAAAGCACCAATTCTTCAGTGCTCAGCCTTCTTTATGGTCCAAATCTCACATCCATACATGACTACTGGAAAAACCATAGCTTTGACTCTATGAGCCTTTGTCGACAAAGTGATGTCTTTGCTTTTTAATACGCTGTCTAGGTTTGTCATAGCTTTCCTTCCAAGGAGCAGGTATCTTTTAGCTTCATGGCTGCAGTCACAGCAGTAGTTTTTAAACTTCTTCTCCCTTATCTCATTTTTTGTCATAAATTTATGGCATGAAATTTCTTCAGTGAGGTGTGAGAATTCCAACCAAGGGAGTAATCCAGAAAAATTAGGCTGGATCCAAACACAAGTAAGCTAAAAATAATGTTAGTGAAAGGCCATCTGTGTTTAATGCCAACTTAACATCCTGTCCAAAAGTGATGCAAGGCGGACTCTGCAGAGTTCCAAGTGCAAGGTTTGGGAGAGTCCACCCTGACAGACAGACCTAGACAGACAGACAGATGGATGGGCCTCTGGCCTCAGCGTAATTAATCCCTCTCAGACACCCACGGAGAACATGGACAACACAGAGGTTTAATATGGCAGCTTCCTCACAGTCCTCCAACTGAGGGTCTCATGGGAGTTATCGCCAAGAGGATATCTGGCGGGGCTGTCTAAAGGAACAGGGCACCAAAGAGGAACATAAAACTCAAACCTCTCACCACAGCACCTGTCCTCACACGCTAAGCCAGCACAGGCCACTGTTTCTACAAACTTCTCTGCAGGGAAGATCCCTTGACACTTGAGTCTATTCTTGGGTTACTTCTCATTTCTCAGCACAGATACCTGAGGCGTGTAACGGCCATCAGGGCATAAAGTTACATCCAAGTTTCTTCCAGAGTGATGTGTTTAGGGCACACTAATCAAACGCGGGAGGAAGGTGGGTGCTGGGCTGCCCGACGCCCATGGGCAGAGGGTCCCATGAGGTGCCAACAGGAGAGCACCCAGGTCCAGGGAACAGGCAGCTCCATCTCTGTCATGGGGAGAAGTGCCTCGGACCTGTCCCCTAGGCTGGGCAGCACCATGAGAGGAACAGCAGCCAAGCGCGGGCCCGAGGCACCTGCTTCCCTTCGTGTGAGTGGTCGTTGGGCTAACAGCTAGACACTGCAGGACACGGTCTCAAGGGGGTTTTAGCCTGTGTGGTCTTTTCTCCTAGATAATAAGAAAAAGAAAGTTAAATCTCTTTCTGAAAATGACTCTATTTGTGTTTGAAACATGTTTTGCTGAGTCAAACCTTTCATTAACATGGGAAACCTTTCAATGTTTTGCTCTAAGCACACTTGTTAGCTCCAAACCCGCCTCTTAAATCAGGAAAACTGACAATTACAAGTGTAAAATCAGTGCCAAAAAAGAAGAAAAAAAATCCCTGAAAACAGCATTATACACGCCCCACGTGCTATAGAAGGTGAAACAAGAAAGGCTTGAAAGAACCACTTTAAAAAACGGGAGCGAGAAAGGATGTTAGGAGACTCTGGAAACATTCTGTGAAACTTGGATGAATTTGTGTTGCGATGTGTGATGTCATAAAACATTCTAAGCAAAAAGAACATTCAACAAGAATATGATGATTCAAAAACAACTCTTACCATTACGCGCCTGGACAAAGATTCATGAGCAGAAACTCTTGACTTTTTACATAGGAAAACTTGACCAGGCGAAGATAAAGCACATTCATCTTACAGTTATAAGCACATTTATCGTACATTTCAGGGCTTGGCTCTCGAACAGTGATGGAAGGAAACTTACCTTTGCAGTTGCCTCGATAAGCAATTTCTAGCTGGGGGTCTTTGCACTTGGCGCGTTGAAACTCGCAGCGAGATAGGAAGGTCCTCCCGTCGGAGGCGCACAGTGGCTTCTGGGCGGAGCCCCCACAGTCCAAGCTGCAGTCTTTGTCCTTGTCTTGGTCAACTCTCAAAAACTTGGAGGAGAAAAGAAAAAAGAATCCAGACATCTTAAGGAGTGTTCTGGGGGATGCAGGAGGCTGTCTAGGCCACTTAGCGTTGAGGGAGTGTCCCAGAAACACGGTGGGAAGCCTGGAAGCCTCTGACCTCCGGGGTGTCAGTCATCCAGATAACTGGTCATTCCCTGCTCTGCTCAGCGTCGGGTGCCTGAACCTCTAAACGCTCCGCCACTAGCCTGGACGCCTTCCAGGTCTGCCCTGGGACACACGTGCTGTGCTTGCCTCTAAGAGTCTGAGTAGCACTGCTTTTCTTTGAGTCTGAATTCAGTACCCGGTTGACCCCTCCATTCACTATGTTTTGCCATGAGCTTGGAAGTCACGTGTGTCCGGAGCCCCGTCTTTCTGGAACTGGGGGCCAGGTCCTCCCTGCTGGACAGCACCGCACAATCTCATCCACACCCCAGGTACCCCTTCGTGTGGAAGGTCAGTTTCTGAGTAAGTGCTCTGGTTCCAGAGGGAGTTCTTTCCACGAGGTCTGAGGGGCCCTCCGGAGGACCCAGGGCTGCAGGGGTGCTACAGGCGCACAGCCCCTGCCCTGGGGGCCGCTCCTGGGTCCCTATCCTTGCCCTGGCTCCTCTGATGACCTGGACACCCAGCTTCAGAGCTCAGGGGTCTCCCAGTGGGGCTCAGATCTGGCCGCCAGCCCCCACCCCCGCCCCCACCAGTGGGTGGTATCCCCTGCCCCCCTCAGCTTCCCAACCCCCCACACGCCCCACCCCAGTCCTGTCTAGTCCTGCTCACCCCAGACACAACGACAAACCCCAAGGTGAGCCCAGCGCTGCTTTGTGTTGGACGACATGTCACTGGAGCACCGCCTGCCCCACACAGGCCTCTGCTCTGGTTAACGGAGCCACTGAGTCATTGACGGAAAGAAGGTCAGCGCTGAGGTGTGATCACGACTCCACACTGCACGGTGTGCACTGTGGCCATTTGGACGGTTTATCCAGCATGTTTGCCCCATGACGCTTAGCTCTGCTCACAGCGGCCCCTGCCCTGTTCACGCAGGAGCCAGAGGAAGACTGGCAGCGGACTGCAGCAGGAGCTCAGGGGCCTCGGCGACCTGTTCTCTCGTCAGGAAGGAAAAGAAAGAAAAGTCTCACACTCAGGGCGCCTCGTTCCTCAAGAAGATGGACACCCAAACTCGCCCCTTTCATCTCCAAGCGTCCTGCTCGGCGACATGTGAAGACCAACCAACGCCGAAGCTGAGGTGAAGCCATGGGGAGGGAAGGGCCCTGGGTTTGGGGGTCAGCTGCCCAGGGAACCACATCCCTCCTGGGGTCCAGGTGGGGTCCTTGGGAAGATGGGCAGCGAAGACACTGTGGCCAGGAGCCTGTGGGCGACCACGTCTCTACCTGAACCTCTGGGAGCTGATTAAGGGCCATTTCCTAGGTTTCTGGACGAAGGCTCCAGCCACCAGGCCGTGCTCAGCACGGAGCGTCACGTCTGCCTCCAGTGGGGCTCCGGGACGCAGGGGGCAGACTTTCCATGCTCTAATTTTTCCTGTGAATAAGTTCACTCGCTGAAATGATCTATGCTTATTTTAACCAAGGGGCAAGTGAAAAGAGATCATTGCCTTTCCAAGATTTTGCCAAAAAAAAAAAAATTATTTTTCTTAAATAGAGTAAGTACAGAAGCTTTCTGTATGGATCAAAACAAACTGTGGAAAATTCTTAAAGAGATGGGAATAGCAGACCACCTGACCTGCCTCTTGAGAAATATGTATGCAGGTCAGGAAGCAACAGTTAGAACTGGACATGGAACAACAGACTGGTTCCAAATAGGAAAAGGAGTACGTCAAGGCTATATATTGTCACCCTGCTTATTTAACTTCTATGCAGAGTACATCATGAGAAATGCTGGGCTGGATGAAGCACAAGCTGGAATCAAGATTGCCGGGAGAAATATCAATAACCTCAGATATGCAGATGACACCACCCCCACCCTTATGGCAGAAAGCGAAAAGGAACTCTTGATGAAAGTGAAAGAGGAGAGTGAAAAAGTTGCCTTAAAACTCAAGATTCAAAAAATGAAGATCATGGCATCCGGTCCCCTCACTTCATGGCAAATAGGTGGGGATACGATGGAAACCGTGACAGACTATTTTCTTGGGCTCCAAAATCATTGTAGACAGTGACTGCAGCCATGAAATTAAAAGACGCTTGCTCCTTGGAAGAAAGCTATGACCAACCTAGACAGCATATTAAAAAGCAGAGACATCGCTTTAATGACGAAGGTGCGTCTAGTCAAAGCTCCGGTTTCCCAGTGATCATGTATGGAGGTGAGAGTTGGATCATAGAGAAGGCTCAGTGCTAAAGAGTTGATGCTCTCAAACTACGATGTTGCAGTTCAGTCCTTGGACTGCAGGGAGATCCACACAGTCCATCCTAAAGGAGATCAGTCTTGAACACTCACTGGAAGGACTGATGCTGAAGCTGAAGCTCCAATACTTCGGCCACCTGATGGGAAGAGCCTACTCATTGGGAAAGACCCTGATGCTGGGAAAGATTGAGGGCAGGAGGAGAAGGGGAGGACAGAGGATGAGATGGTTGGATGGCATCACCAACCCAATGGACGTGAACTTGGGCAAACTGTGAGAGATGGTGAGGGACGGGGGACCTGGTGCGCTGCAGTCCACGGGGTCAAAGACAGTCGGACACGACTGAGCTACTGAACCAAGAAAAGCACAGAAGCAGGTTGACTGAATTCTGTCACTGCGGAATTTCAACCTCTTTTTCTTTTCGCTCTCCCTGAGACTGATTCGTGTGAGCTAACGTTCCGTCCCTGGCGGCAGCAGCCCCCAGGAGACAGGCTTTCCACACGAGGGATCCCGTCCACATGAAATGCTGCTTGTCTTTCAAAGCTGCCTCATTCCGCTCCTCACAAGCATCTAGTTTTCACAGACTTGTTCCTGTGACTCACAGCTGGCTGGGACCAGAGCAGTTTTGTGCAAGAGCAAGAGAGACAAGGAGAGGGGCCACAGAGGAGCAAAGCTGACTGAAACATCCCGGGGCCTCCCAGGCCCGGCCCACACGGGAGCCTGCCCAGAAGGCGCGCCCTTCAATTCCAGATGCAGACAGGCAATAACCTAAATCCTGCCAGTTTTTACGTAAAGAGGTGCTCTATTTGTATTTCCTGAAACCCTAAGACGAGGAAATGCAGGTGACTTAGGAAAGACACCGTAATTACCATTCTCTCTAAATGGAGGGCAACAGCCTCTCTCTTCTCAGTTTTGAAAAAGTCGAGCATTCAGGCGTTTGGGATTTAACTGTAATTCTTGGTAATTTAATGATGTGGAACAAACAATGGACCCATTCTTTCTCAGAAATGAGAGAACTCATACTTTCTCCCCATTTCTCCCCCTCCCCACTTTTACCAGCAATTAAATTCCAGGGCAGTGAGTGCACAGAGGAAAGTGAGCTTTTCAAGGAGCTGGATTCTTTACCAAACAAAGCCAAGGGAGGAAAATAAACTATACCAATATTCCTCTTCTAAAGAATTCAGTGTTCACTAACGAACGTGGTTGAGGGTCTTCACACGAGTTCCGCTAAGAGGCCCTTCGCCCAGCTTAGAGCGACTCGGTGACACTTTGAGCACCACTACGACAGACAGCCTCAGGGTCCCAGGCCCACCTCTCCTCCGTTCAGGATGCAGCGCAGTCGGCTCGTGGGGGGGGGGGGGCGGCGCTAAGGGGCTGCACGTGCGAATCTGCCTGCAGGTCACGTGGCTGCAGCTCTAGCAAAAGTAGGTCAAGTGTACGTGGACTAAAGCCACGGTCCATATTCTGCTTGATAAATGCATGGGTTTAAACCAGAGGAAAAGTGGGACAAGTGAAGTCATTTAAGAAACAGATTAAACTCAATACGGACAAATTTTTCCCCTGCAATATTGATATGTTGATGGAAGATGCCATCTTTACGAGATAACACACGGCATGGGTTAAATTAAGAAAAACATCTCTGAATTACATAATCATGCAGCTGGAAGATTCCCCAAAGCAAGAACTTTCTAAATAATGAGCCACCGGAAAGCGAACATAGCTTCCAAGTAAGTGTGCTTGCTCGATGCCAGGATGAGGCCCACACACCCGGGAGGGGAGACAGGTCAGAACCCGTGGTGCATCTGGGGTGCAGGTGGATCTGGGGGGCTCGAGAGAGGAAGTGACCTTGAACCACCAAGGAAGGAGGTGGGGAGGACTGGAAACACACACCCTGCTTTAAAGAGCAGCTTCACTTTAGACCCTGAGCTGTCAGATCTCAGGAACGTGCTCCCTACTTTCTAGCGGAAGAGAGAACCAAACCCGTGACTCAAAGCTGGACGAGCGTCTTCCAGCCCTGAGCCTGCAAGCTGAGACACTCCAGGGAAACACAGCTGCTGCGAGGTGTCCTCTGCCCAGAGACAGCCACCCTCACTCATCCACTCTCTCTCTCACTCACTCATTCACTCATTCCTCATCCATTTGCTGGAACGAACATGCACCAATCCATGCGCCTTTAAAAAACACTCTACTTCAGTATTTTAATAGTCTTTGCCTCTGTTTCCCACTCTTCAGGGATAAAGCCTCGCATTTCTAAGGTAGGAAAGAGTCAGGGCCATCTTGAATTGGACTTGCTCAGTGACTGTTGGGGGACTGTCCTCTGTCAGGCGTTTTCCTGGACTCTGCGAGGGTTCAGAGGAGGGCCCGTCCTCGCGGAGATTAAGGTCCAGAGGGGAGCAAACAGCACACAAGGATTCACCAGCCAGCTCGGCCAGTGAGCACCGTGTCGTGTGGGCTGACACAGGCCCGGCAGGCCTCGCGAGGACAGCGTGAGCATCTGAGAGCCATGGGATGGTCTTCTGACTCCTGTGTGGGGATCTGAAGACTCTCACCCAAGAGAGCCTCTGAGAAGACGGGAAAGGGAGACAGCGGTGTGGAGTCCAAGCCCAGAGATCCAGGGGAGCAAACCAAGAGCCGTGATGTCAGGGGGTCTGCCGGGGGTCGTGCTGAGACTGGCCTGCAGACCAACAGGCCAGGAGCGATGGGAGCCCCCTTTCCTGCGACCACAACACTCCTAAGTCTGCATTCTCCTCGCTGCACACAGATGACCCAGCGGACAGTCTGACAAAATGACCCCCACACTACGACAGCCCTCCAGGCCTTGGTCATTAACTGGCAATTAGCAAGGATGCCGTGAACCAATGAAAAGTGGATTCTGTGACGGCCAGACGCTACTCAGGACCTTCAGCACACCATCAGAACCACCAGCATGGCAGCGGGGGGGTCACGTGCTTATCCGCGAAGTGGGAGTAATAGCACTTTCTCTGTTGACCTTTGCGGTAGCCGTGCAAATAGCTGAAACAACGAGACTCGCGCTGCGCCTGAGAAGGACGAAGTAAGCTGCAGGGTGAGGAGGGCGTCTGTGTCTCCACGTGTGCACGGCCCTGCCGGCCGAGGCTGGTGGATCTTCAGGACACACTGGCCAGCACAGAGCCAGTGGACGGGCTTTAACTAGATCCCCCCTTTTCTAATTTGAAAAACAAGCCGGCAACACCGGTGAAAACCACAGACTGTGGGTCTTGCAGAGCGGGATCTGTCTGAATATGTCTGAGATGCTGAGTGAAACAGTATTGAGAACAGGTGTCACCAGCATCGCTTGGGGTCTCTTGGTGGCTTTTCATTGTATTCACGGGGCAGCTGCAGGAATTTAAAAACCAAGGGCAAATGATTGTGATGACGTCTTTCTTTTCAGTTTTTATGACTAGATTTATGTTGTAAACCCAACAAAGAGAGAGAAAGTGGTCAACATTTGTGCTAATAAATGCCAATGGGGGGGGGGTTGGCACTGCAGGGCAGAGTGGGCAAAGGAAGGGTATTGACTTTGGAGACAGGCAGCTGGCTGTGTGACCCGGGACAGTCGTCCTCTTAGCCAAACGATCCTGGCTTCTTCATTGTGAAATGAAGATGATGGTAACGCTAAGGCTTATTCCATCACCGTTATTGTGAAAAGAAGGCGAAGGACGAGGATGAGGACGTGCTTGGAAAAGACATGAAGATGCGACCTGCAGGAAGCCCTCCCAGGCAGATGCTCAACCCCAGGCGTCTTTGCTCTGGGCCACGTTCCCATCCTAAAAGCTTCAAGTCTACTGGATGAACACTAAGAGGTCCTCCCGTTTACAGTCATTTTCAAAAAGAAAATTAGGAGCATGAAGTCGAAAGGGAAGTAACTTAGGTGTCGAGAGGAGGGGGCAAGTTTTGCAGGAAGATGCAGGCAGCAAGGGCAGGTGGGCTCCACACTCAGGGTCCATGGGGAGGGGGCGCTCGTGCCTGGAGAGGGGACCCAGCAGAGGAGCTGGAGCCGGGGCTGCAGGAACCCTGCCCGAAGACCAACACGGCAGCGCCGCCCACCGCGAGTGCGCACTAACACAGGCCCAGGGGACGGAGCACACCAGCGCTGTGGTCCCTGGAGCCTGGCTGAGAAACGGGAGCTCCAGGCACTCTGGAATGAGCAGGCGTGGCAGGGGCTGGCCCACTGAGGAGGAGACAGGAGGTGGGCAGGCCGGTGCTGCCGTCTGCTTTACTCCCAGCCCTGCGGTCCTGCTCTGTCTGAGTGGACACAGACTGTTCAAGTTTTTATAGAGCCCTTGCGGGCTTCTGGTCCCCGGGCCCAGCCCTTCTCTGATCCTCTGAGCTTCAGGCACCCTCCACACAGTGAGCATTGGTTCCTGACCCCACAGCTAGGGGCGGACAGAAGTTCTGCTCCACACCCTGCTCTGCAAATCTCTTCTCTTTCCTCAAAGCCTGTCTTTTTTATCTACTTTCCTTCCCTGCCTCCACATTAATATTTATTTCAATGATGAAAACAGATATCTTTGCTTCTTGTTAGTACTTCTTGGAGATAAGAAACTCTTGGGTTTTGATTGTTCCAGATTTGTGTTTATTTGAGAGTCACTAGGAACTTTGTTACTCTCAGAAAGAAAGAAAGTGAAGTCGCTCAGTCATGCCCGACTCTTTGCGACCCCATGGACTGTAGCCAACCAGGCTCCTCCGTCCATGGGATTCTCCAGGCAAGAGCACTGGAGTGGGGTGCCATGTCCTTCTCCAGGAGTTCTTCCCGACCCAGGGATTGAACCCAGGTCTCCTGCATTGCAGGCAGATGCTTTACCGTCTGAGCCCCAGGGAAGTCCTCGTGTCACTCTCAAACATCTACCTGCATTTTATTAAGAAGCGTTTGAGAGTTTCAAAATAAAATACAGGTAGATGGTGTCACGTGAGCACAAGGATGATCTCTGATTCTCATTTGAAGGCTCCTGACTCGACATTCAACCCCACTCTCGAGGTTCAGAGACAATTTGTTTGCACAAAGGCCTTAAAACCTCCACTCGTACAGGCCAGGCCTGTGTCCCCAGGGTGTCACCACATGTGGTGACGTGAAGATGAGTACAGGGGTCTCACCGGGCTGCAGGCCAGCACTCTCTTCATGAGTTCAATTACAGCGAAGTGCCAGTTCTCAACAGCATCCCAATAAGAATCAAGGCGTAGACCACATGGGTGCTTCACAGCTACCTGGTTTTCTCTGGCTGCAGCTCTGTGAAACAGGATGAATTTGGGAAGTGGGAGAATGTTACAGTGGACGCTCGACCAACTGCTTACGAGCGCCTGGGGCCTCTCGGGTAGAGATGAATGTGTTCGTCCATGAGGCCCGAGCCCAGCACCGCGTCTGGTCTGCAGCTGGTGCTCAATAAACGCTCACCGTCTGGGAAGCTGCAATAACACGACCAGCGGGACTCACTGGGGAGTGACCAGGGCCTGCGGCAGGGTCAGACGGTGTCCGAGCAGCCAGACGTAGGGACACGGGGCGCACAGACACTTAAGCGCTAGGAAGACGCCTGAACCCAGGCGTGCTTGCCATGAGTGTGTTGCAGCTGACACACCTGCTCGACGGCCTGACACACCCATCTCTCCTCACCTCCCCGGTGCGGGACGCCTCCTTCCCATGTGCTCAAGATGCCTCCAGATTAAAGCACACGAAAGGTCACAGGTACACCCTGCCTGTGTCTAAGAGCAAAAGGGCAAATCAGCCTACAAAGTAAGTATTACGCTCAAGGCTGACTCCGTTTTCCAAACCCTCCACCCTGCACACCAGGGTCAGCTCTGTATCCGTCACTTCGCCATCCACTGGGCCGCTGGTCAACCCTGGGGATCCCCGGTGTCCACCCCAGGGACCATCTGGGTGCATCTGTGCACGCAGACAGGGCCTGGGGACAAAGGCCCAGGGGCCCGCACTGTGCTCTGC
Organism: Oryx dammah; assembly: GCF_014754425.2. NCBI lineage: Eukaryota > Metazoa > Chordata > Mammalia > Artiodactyla > Bovidae > Oryx > Oryx dammah. The sequence continues at coordinate 89,273,511 of NW_024070188.1, read as the reverse complement.
ACACCAGCCCTCTGAGAGGGGCTGACAGACCGCCTGGCCGGCACAGGGCCAGAGGCCAGGCGTGACGGGGAGCTCAAATGCCCCGACAGTCTCACTCGCTCCGGGGCCGCCAAGCAGATGGCAGACACCACCTCCGTCCACCCTCTGACCCCCAGGAGACCAGCACACTTGCTGACGAAGTGACATTTCCAGAGGCCTTCAGCCAAGGCTTCTTTTTTAAGGTTCCTGCTCATTTTAAAGCATTTAGAGCAAATTACACTAAAGTACATGGTAAGGCTATTAAAGAGACCTGCGCAGCAGGGGAAATGCATCCCAGAGCAGAGACACCAGAGAGCTTGCTCCCGAGCCAAACCTCAGGAGGCCGTGCGCCACACGCAGGACGCTCCGCACAGAGGGCGGGGCAGGCGGGGTGAAGCAGGGAGCAGAGGGGCAGCCCTCTGCAGGCAGCAGGTGAGAGCGGCGCACAGGCTCGTCTGCCCGAGAAGCGGCGGGGAGACTGGTCCCCAGGCGGGGAAGCGGGCTCGCCCCAGGTCTCAGGCGCACTCACGCAATCCCGACTTTTTCAGGTGAGAATGAACACATCACACCCACTCAGGGGGAGACCAGACAGAACCCCGGTTCAAGTCGGCATCCCAGCCTGGCAAGACCTTCCCAGCACCCGAAACATCGTCTGTACCCTCATCACACCCCTACCTCGTCCCTCCTCCTGTGAGCCTGGTCTGGCCCTCCCTGGGGCAAAGCAGGTGGCCGGGAGACGTGTTGAAAGCAAGGGTGTTTCGCTGCAGGCTGGGGGAAAAGCCAGTGGTCACAGGTCTGGGTCCTGCCGGATCCACACAGGTCCAAGGGCAAAGCAGCTCCTCACAAGGCTTTGCTGTGTGAAGGGAAGGGAGTGACCCCTGAGAGCCCGTGTGTCCAGACCCGAGCTCCCCACCACTGGGGCACACACGCACTCCACGCTGGGCCAGGCAGGGAGGCTTCCTGGGGGAAGGAGGAGCCGAGAAGAAACCTTCCAGGCTCACCTCCGCACACCTACACAACCACCACCACAGGAGAAAGAACCTGCGGAAGGAAGTCTGAAGCCCTTTCTCTGTGGAAAGGAGCCAAGCGCCTTTGTCCACATGACCTGGGGGCCAGGGCAGAGGCTGCCCCCCTGGATAGGATGCTGTCAGGGCCTGGAGGCTGGGCAGGCGGAGTTCAGGGGTCACCGATGAAGAGACCGAGGGTCCCAGGAGAGGCCACCTGCTCAGCCAAGATGCGGCGAGAGCCAGCCCAAGACTTCGGGCCTGGGGGGGTCTGCTCTTCACTACAATCCTACTGGCTGGAAACCCGCCTGGGGGCCACAGCTGCACCTTTTGCCCCGGGGCACCCACCCAAAGGCTTCACTCTTCACCCACGTGCAGGGTCTGCTCTCGACAAGCAGCCTTGGGAAGGTGCACAGAAGAGGGGCTGGGGGCACAGGAGCCCCCCTGTTATGCTCTCTCGTCTTCCCCAGGTTTCCCTCAGGCCTGCAGGTGACTCAGGGATACCGCACGTCAGCATCCACACAAATGGAAAGCGGCCCACGCCCCCATCACCTCGGTTTACACGTTAAGCAGATTCTTCACATTTTTAAGAGTCCGTGTTTACATTAGGAGATAGCCAAGGCCTGGAGCCTTGGAGGAGAATTCTCCGAAATGGACCCTCTTCATCTCCTGGTGCTGGCACCTCGCTGCTCAGCGTTATCATTGTCCTTGAGCGGGAGCACTATCTCCGTGACGGGCGGGAACGGGCTGCTGGCGCGCCTGCGGTCCATCACCGACGCCCACACTGGGCTGTCTCACCTCCTCCCAGGGGCCAAGGCGGGGAGACAGCTCTGCGCCCTCATCACCCAGACACAAGGTGCTTCACCCCAGGACTGGGGTGGAGGGGGTCAGGTAGCTCATGAAACCACCAGCCACACGCAGCTACTTGCACTGAGTTCAAGTGAAATGGAACAGAAAACGCAGCTGCTTGGCGGTGCTGAGCTCTCAGCCCCCCGGGCTTGGAGCCGGGCCCTGGGCAGCGAGAGTACACGCTTCTGTCATCACCGGCGGCTCTTAGACGCTGCTCTGGAAGCAACAATGAAGGGTAATTAATCTCCTGAACCAGCTCCCCAAACCCCAATTTCTAAATGACCAGTTGCAAAAAGAGACATCAATATCCATTCCAGGCTACATTACTAATGAAACAAATATGAAACGCTGAGAAATGAATCATCGTTTGAAAAGGTTATCCTGAAATTCACACCTGTAATTACAGAGGAAGGAGAAACACTTTAATGACAGGAGGAAGAGAAACTTGGGGGGAAGAGAGGTCCTGCTGAGGGAGAGGAGAGGCCCTGAGATGGAGGTAAAGAGCAGGGGGTCAACGTCGGAGCAAGGGGACAGGCCGGCCAGCGTGGGGCGTGGGCAGTGGGCTGAGCTCCCCTACCCTTGGGGCACAAGTCATTGCCCAACAAACCCAAACCAGGGAAGGGGTGAAGGCCGGGAGAGGCGAGAGTGGAAGGGGAGAGGGAGTGAGAGGGGTCCCATTGTCCAGCAAGCGGGTCTGCTGAGAGCAGGGGGAGGCAGGGGACAGAGACCACGTTCTGTCCCAGGCGGCCTTGTGGCCTTTTCCAAACAGTGTCCCCAGCAGACACCTTACCCCGTGGCAGATGCCTGCTCTGCTTTCCACAAGGTGCTCAGAGCATCACACACTTTACAGAGGATTAAACATTACAAGGAGACAGGATGACACACTGGGGGCTTCAGAGGAGAACTCAGAGCGCTGGGAGGGACCCTGGCCATGCGGATGGCCCTGCAGGATGAGGCCGCCAGTGGCACCGAACAAAACAAAGGACGAACGAGAGGTGCACTGTCCTGGCTGCCTCCCCCGGGGGCCATTACGGCCGAGGCTGCACCCATGGCCTCCCATCAGGGGAGGGACCTCAGAATGCAGAGGGCCAGGTAACAGGGGTGGGCCAGCACCACTCTCCCGTCTCAGCAGCGACCTGACTCTGGTTGTTTCGGAAGAACAGAAACCCGTGCGAAGGGGGTCTGCAGGACACACGCCGGCCCCGCCCATCCACACACAGGCCCCGCCCATCCACACACAAGCCCCGCCCACACATAGTTCAGTTCAGTTCAGTTCAGTCGCTCAGTCATGTCTGACTCTTTGCGACCCCATGAATCGCAGCACACCAGGCCTCCCTATCCATCACCATCTTCCAGAGTTCACTCAGACTCACGTCCATCGAGTCGGTGATGCCATCCAGCCATCTCATCCTCGGTCGTCCCCTTCTCCTCCTGCCCCCCATCCCTCCCAGCATCAGTCTTTTCCAATGAGTCAACTCTTCGCATGAGGTGGCCAGAGTACTGGAGTTTCAGCTTTAGCATCATTCCTTCCAAAGAAATCCCAGGGCTGATCTCCTTCAGAATGGACTGGTTGGATCTCCTTGCAGTCCAAGAGACTCTCAAGAGTCTTCTCCAACACCACAGTTCAAAAGCATCAATTCTTCAGTGCTCAGCTTTCTTCACAGTCCAACTCTCACCTCCATACATGACCACTGGAAAAACCATAGCCTTGACTAGATGGACCTTTGTTGACAAAGTAATGTCTCTGCTTTTGAATATGCTATTTAGGTTGGTCATAACTTTCCTTCCAAGGAGTAAGCGTCTTTTAATTTCATGGCTGCAATCACCATCTGCAGTGATTTTGGAGCTCAAAAAAATAAAGTCTGACACTGTTTCCACTGTTTCCCCATCTATTTCCCATGAAGTGATGGGACTGGATGCCATGATCTTAGTTTTCTGAATTGAGCTTTATGCCAACTTTTTCACTCTCCTCTTTCACTTTCATCAAGAGGCTTTTAAGTTCCTCTTCACTTTATGCCATAAGGGTGGTGTCATCTGCATATCTGAGGTTATTGATATTTCTCCCTGCAATCTTGATTCCAGCTTGTGCTTCCTCCAGCCCAGCGTTTCTCATGATGTACCCTGCATATAAGTTAAATAAGCAGGGTGACAATATACAGCCTTGACGTACTCCTTGTCTTATTTGGAACCAGTCTATTGTTCCATGTCCAGTTCTAACTGTTGCTTCCTGACCTGCATACACGTTTCTCAAGAGGCAGGTCAGATGGTCTGGTATTCCCATCTCTTTCAGAATTTTCCACAGTTTATTGTGATCCACACAGTCAAAGGCTTTGTCATAGTCAATAAAGCAGAAATAGATGTTTTTCTGGAACTCTCTTGCTTTTTCCATGATCCAGCGGATGTTGGCAATTTGATCTCTGGTTCCTCTGCCTTTTCTAAAACCAGATTGAACATCTGGAAGTTCACAGTTCAAGTATTGCTGAAGCCTGGCTTGGAGAACACACAAGCCCCACCCATCTACACAAGCCCCGCCCATCCACCCAGGCCCTTTCCATCCACATGCAGGCCCTGCCCATCCACACACAGGCCCCACCCATCTACACACCGGCCCCGCCCATCCACACGCCTGCCCCGCGCACCCACACGGAGACCCGGCTCATCAGCAGTGGGCTTTGGGATCCTGGCTCTGGCACCCCCATTCTGACTGAGCCGACCCCTCTCCTCCAGGCCTGCAGGCTCAGACGCTCAGGGAAGGCAGAGATCCAGGCCCTGGTCTCCCCAGCCCTCGCCTCTCAGGCTGGCCCTGTTCTGGGGTGGCCGCCCCAGCTTGGGCCCCGCGGTCCCTTGGGAGTTATCACAGGGTATCAGCGTCAAGAAAGTGCCCCTGTCCGCGTGGGTCTGCTCCATGTCCTAGAGGGCCCTGCCCCAGAAAGGCGGCTCCACTCGGAGCCGAACAAGTCGGAGGCACTGCTAATTCCCCACGAACTTGCGAGGTTTTCCCGTCTTCTTGACGGGAGATGTGCGGAGGAGACGTCGTCAGCGTGTTCACTGACCCGGTAGAGCGATTCGGGGAATGTCCAGAGAGAAGCTGCCTAGGTGTTCAATTCAGGGGAAAGCGTAGAGGAAGAAGAGAGCTACCCACTGTGTTTAGGTATTTGCCAAGTAAATTAGCATTTTGTAAACCTAAATCTCTTAATTAGGACAAGCGACAGGACCACTGCCTGCTCCCCAGTGTCCAGCTGTCTGGATCCAGACCCTGAGCTTGACCATTTCATAAAGAATACATTCACTCAGAATGCTCAAGAGGAAAGACTACTCTTCTCAACATCTGGTAAAACTATTGAGCAAAGCTGCCAAGATTTCGACCAGTACGTCTGGAATAATGTCAAACCAAGAAAACAATGAGGTTTATAATGGAAACAGAGACAAATCTTTAATTTAGGGTTGTTCCAAAGGCATGAGATGACTCTGTCCTCCTGATATTCTGAAGTCACCGCGTCCATGGCTGTTGACATGCAGAATTCCAGAAAGTGGCTCCTGCACAAAATTAAGTTCCTCCAGGAGTCGCGTCAGAAAACGCCACAGGGAAAAACCAATGAAAACGGCAACGAGACAAAGACAGTCTAAAACCAGAAGATGTGTTGCATGTAAGAGCCAGCTGAAATCGATTTTCTTAGCTGACAGTTAGCTAGAAAAAGGAAACTAGGATTTATACATTGTTTGAAAAAAAGAAATTACGTCCACATTGTCAACTTGTTCATCTAAAGCTAATTTTAACTAGCCAGGATTTAATATACTTAGAATTTTTATATTAAGTTACCAAACTACCATCATTTTACATTACAGTACTATTGTAGGACCACATCTTACCACAATGGGGTCCATGCTGGGGACCCCTTGGCCTTTGTATACAGAATGTCACTGTCGCTTTCTGAATAGGAGTTTCCTTTGGTTCTGGAAAACAATCACTGACTTTAAAGTTTGCACGTGTGCGTGTACGCGTGTGTGCGCATGCACGCAATCGTATCCAGCTCTTTGTGCACTGTTTATCAAATATTTACCTTCATCACTGTGCAAGGCTATATGACATCTTACACAAGGTAAGATTATAAATTGATGGGAGTTGGATTTTTTAACACATCTGTACCAATACAGATGAAAGTTCAAGCCAGTTGTCTTTCAAAGAGGTCACTTCTGAGCACATATGAACATCCCACCTGTTTACTTCTCATTTAAATTTGTGAATTCTTCCTTGAATGTCCCTTCACACCAAGTTAGAAAGGACTCAGGAAGATTTCATGCCAAAATACAGACAGTTTTCTCCTAAGTAATCTCACTGGATCCTGACAAGCCCTCGACAGGCTACTCAAGAAACCCTCCCTCGCTGCTCAGGTGGCCACACTGCTGCAGAGAAGCCTTCAGGGCGCGGTTTCCTGGCGGGCGGGGCCGGGGAGCGGGGGCGAGCCTCCGAGGGCCGCTTGCACCGCAAGTGTTGTCCTCTAGAAGCCCGGTCCCTCCCACGGCCATTGACCCCTAGGCCACAGTTACCCCGAAACCAGGAGAGAAGCTTGTGCAGACCAGCCAGTGCTGCTGCTTGGCGACACCATGCCTCACTGTGGTCATAATCAGGAGACGCGTAAACTGACTCCCAGGCTTGCATTTCCACCAGGCAGTTTCATCCCCAGCTGTGACGTGTCACAGACTTGGGCATCAGAAGAGAGAAATGGCCAGGTTTGGATTAATCATATTTGATCAGCCTGTCATTGGAGAACCTGACCATTAGGGCCACTGCTGGTGGTGGGGATGTGGGGTCTCCCTTGACCCTGATAGTTCCTGATAGGTATGTCTCTAAAATAAAAGGTGAACTAATGGGGGAAATCGAAGTCTTGCGAGTTAAAAATAAACATCACGTGTGTGTGTGTGTGTGTGTGTGTGTGTGTGTGTGTGTGTTTACATCTTTAAGAAGACTGATTCCAAGCCAAGAGTATTCTCATGCAAATGTAAAATTGGAGCTTTCCTTTTAAATACAATCGAGGTTTTCAGTTTAGACAGGGAAGGTACCTTATCTTTGCCTGCACAAGAAACGTTCTCTTTGAATACAACTTTTCATGCACAAGGGAAAAAATAGGTAACATTATTTTGTCTAAATAAATTCACTGGTAGTTTCAGAAGCAAATTCAATATGAGAATCAATTAAAATTTAAAGAGACTGATTAATTAAGAGATTCAGTAAATTAGAAAACTGGCTTCTAACGTGAGGAAATTAGGTTCATCAAAGAAAGAACGGTATGTGAGTGGCCCTAAAATGGTGAAAACTTGTCTCAATTTCCTAACAAAATGAATCACAATTAAGAAAACTCAAACAGCATTTCTGCATCTGTGTCCATCAGACTAGATTAAAACATTCCTGCAGGTCATATGTATAGATATTTTTACACAAGCATGGGATGAATGTTTTGGTTTAAGTCTTCCTTAAGCGTTCTACTGTTATTAGTAATAATAGTTTTAGTCTTCAGATACTCGCCTGAAGGCCTGCCTGGCCCTGACAGAAGCATCTCAGGATCAACTGACCTCGTTCTGAAAGACTTGCACTGAGGGCAGTGTCATCACGAGACTAAACCAAAGGTGCCTCCACCTTCCAGAACCTTCTCTACCTCCCAGAACCTTTTCATTCCTGGTCTCAGAAACATCTTTTCCTAGTTACTGTCCTTTATTATCATCTCACTCTTCAAACCTTTTGGAAACTAGCTTTTGCACTTTATCTAAGCATCCATAACTTCACACACACAAATTCACTTATGATTTTAATAAAATAAAATTTTCTGTTCAGCATTGTCTGTCTCAGGCCTCTGGAATTCAGATTTATCCAGCTTCAACTGGACTCAGATCAAACCCCCTGCATTACTCAGATACATGATAGGAGAAATATTTGTGATGAATTGGGCTGACCCACTGTAAATTATACAAGATGATCTAGAAATATTTCCTGTTGTCAGGGGTGAACTGCCAAGAATGACACAGGGTCAGTCTTCATATGGGAAGGCACGCCCCCTGCCCTAAGTGGTCCGCGAGCACATTCGAGCAGAGGCGGTAGGCTCCCTGCCACGTGGCTCCAGCCCCAGATGCAGCGAGGCTGTGCCCACAGCACGGGAGGCCGAGGTGCGTGGACGCAGAGTGAGAGGTGCTGCCTCTCCCGCAGAGCAGGGCCAGCCCTGTGCAACTCGGCCTCCGTGCTTACCGACCTGCACTCTCAAAGCTCTTCTAGGCCGCTGCCTGGTTACCCACTTGACCATTCTCCCCGATTCAATGCAGATTTCAGCATTTATAAAACGGGGGCTTGCACCGAGTGATTTCTCGGGCCCCATCAAGCTCGCCAGACTGCTCCCCATAAACCACAGGGCCGGTGGGCTTGAGGGGGGTGCATCAGCTCCCCATGGGGCCCATCCCCGCTGGCCCACAGCAGTGACTTCCGTTCATGGGACCTTCCGAGGGTGCGGCCCTGGTTCCTGCCCCTGCCCCCGCCCCCGCCCCTGCCCCCATATATTTTACTCTGTAACAGAGTCTTCTGGAAGGACTGGGATAACTTGGCCGAGAACCTGTGTCCTGGGCGCTTCCCTCTACCAGGACATCCAGAAAGCTAAGACTGTCGCCTCGGCAAGGCTGGGGGTTTGAAGGCTGAGGGTATTATTGCAGTATTGTTGCGGGTTGAATGGTGTTCCCTCCCCTTGACAAATGCATTCAATCTGAACCCCGGGCACTTGTGAATGTGACTGTTTTCGGAAACAAGGGTTGTGCACAGTAATCGATTTAAGATTAGGTGGTACTCAGTGAGAATGAGAGTGGGCTTCAGATACAGCCACTGACATCACAGGTTGAACTGTGTCTCCCTAGAGTTCACGAGAGGTGCTGTCTCCCTTCCCCTTAAAGAGCAACCTTATTTGGAAATAATGTCATTAGTTACGTTCATCGAGTCATGCAGAAGGAAGGGAGCCTTTAATCCAAAATGACTGGGTGTCCTTATAAAAAGGGAAACTTGGGTACAGACACGCACACAGGGAACAGCGCATAAGACCAGGGCACAGGCTGAGGACCAGCGGGGAGCCGGGGAGCCGCCGGAGCCCGCGGGCCTGGGCCAGGCTCTGCCTCAAGGCGCCGAAGGAGCCGAGCCCGCAGACACCCTGACCGCGAACTCGCAGCCTCCAGAGTGCGAGACATTAATTCTGTTCTTTACGCCACGTGGTTTATGGCAATTGTCATGGCAGGCCTCGGCCACCAGTACAGAGGGGTTGCCGGGCGATAATAAGGGAGCGAAATAATGAAACGATAAACTAACTATTGATGTCATCACACTAAAAATCCCTCAGTCAAAATGACTGTAAAACGCTCCTGCTTTACTTATGAAAGATACATAGAAATTACCGCAAAGAACACTCAAAAGGGGAAAGAAAGCCCCATCTGTATGCAGACTGTGCACCACGTGTATGCATACCCTTTGATCATGTGGCAGGTTTTAAATCCCCTCTATACTTTATCCTTTTATGTATATGACACGGCCAGGTGCACGAGGAGCTCAGTGAAAGCTGAAAGGCACTCCCCAGTAGCACACTTCGCAGACAGATTTCCGGACTCTGAATATTTTAAAGATAACTTTTGCCCTCAGCCTGGTAAGAGGTGATCAGTTTGAATAAATGATAAAACTAAAGATGGATCACTCAAGTCTGCTCTAAGGTCACTCGAGGGGACCCTGCAGAGGTCAGAAGCGAGGGGAGGGGACAGAGCAGGGAGGTGAAGGGCCCCAGAGGGGAGCACAGGTCAGCCAGGCCTCAGAAACCAGCCTCCCTGGCCAGAGACCGCCCTGAAGGAGAAGGTGACTCAGCGGACAGGGCCACCTTCGGGCTCCTCCAGCAGAAGAGGACAAGTCAGACAGAAATGGCAACGGGTCCGCTACGGGCAGCGGAAATCAGTGAGCGGGCGACGAGGAGGCGGGCAGCTGTGCCCAGGAGGGGCCGGGCCGGCACCGCTGCTCAGGGACAGCTCTGACACCCTGAAACTGCTCACAGCTCGGCCCGAGGACAAGGGCTCCCACAGGGGGAAGGTGCCCTCAGGGCTCAGAGGGGTGCAGGCTAAGGGTCCCAGGCTCCGGCCAGCAGTTTGCTCTGACCTCCTCAGCCCTCAAGCCAGCTGGGCCTTCCTGTGCAGTGGGTAAAGAATAAAGAAGACAGACGCTCCCTCTCCAGCCCTGCACCTCGTTGGCCTAGCTACCATACGTCCAGCGTGCAGCAGGACCTCACAGCTGGACGCCCTGGACGAGGGCCTGCACACGGCCACGCCCGCGGGCGGGGGCACTAATGCCCTTGTTTACACTCCTCTTCCAGGAAAGGCAGCTCGCTCAAGGCTGAGGTCTCAGCCCGGACCTGACTCGGTGATGAAAAGCTACAAGATGTGGATTTGGACGGCAGAGAGTTGGAACCAGGACTATTTTTTCTGTAAAACACTGCAGAACCACAGGAGAATGTGGGTGAACTCAGCAGGGAGCTGGATAGGTTTTCACGGACCGGCCTCCAAAGGCTGTTACCGACGCATGGTGAATCACGACAGGTTTGGATGTGCACAGCCAACACGGCTCAGGGGACGGAGCCACGGGAGACGGATTTGAGAGAAAACAGCCCTTTCAGGCCTAACAACGTGCCAGTCAAACTGTGGACTGTGGCTACACGGCTCACTCCGTCTTTGGAGAAGGGACCGAGAAAAGACGCAATGCAGGTCTTTTCCTTGTCTTTTTCTTCTCTTTTGCTCCACGGCACAGAGAGTGGGACACTCAGGCTTCCCACCAGGCAGAAGACGAACAGAGCCGACAGGACGTAAGAGCTCTGAAGTGCGCCCCGCGGGCTGGAAATCACGGCGGTGATGCTTGGTTTCTGCTGATCGCTTGCTTTCGTGACTCTGGGGACACAAGCCTTCACTCATCGGTTCTGTCTAGTTCTTAGTGGGTTACTGGAAACGGCTGGACCAGAGATAGCAGGGAAATGGTGCCCACAGGAAGAAGTAAGAAGGTTAGGTGACCCCATAGACTACACAGTCCATGGAGTTCCCCAGGCAGGAATCCTGGAGTGGGTAACCCTAACCCTTTCCCTTCTCCAGGGCATCTTCCCAACCCAGGGACCAAACCGGGGTCTCCTACATTGCAGGCGGATTCTTTACCAGCTGAGCCACCAGGGAGGCATGTACGGCTTGGGGGGTAAACTAGGAGGTTGGGCCTAGCCTGTCCATGCTGCCCTCCTCTCCTCTCCTCACGCCCCTGTGCTTTGGGTCCCCACTGGCCCAAAACCTCAGGGTGGGGACTGGAGGGGGGAGCTCTCGGGTGTGATCCCCAATGTCCATCAACGGGTGGGCAGACTTTGGTTCACGGGCTTCACAAGCCAGCAGAGGCCTGGCAGGCCAGAGATCCACTCAACAAAGCCTCACAAATCCCCACGTGCTCAGTGATCTTGGGGGAGATCCTGGGAGAAGCTGGGCTGGTGACACATTGCCCGGGGTCGGGAGAAGATCCAGGTGGGCTGGGCGTGATTGTGCCTTCAGAACATGAATCGCTGGGGCGTTGTCTGGGAGCCCTGGGATGTGTTCTGGCTGTCATCGGGGTAGACATCCCCAAAGAGTGGCTGTGCTGTGGCTAGGCCTTTAGAACATCACAGGCAAGGACCCCTGCCTGTGTGTGTGTGCCTGTGTGCCTATGTGTGCGTGTGTGCCTGCCTCCCCGCCCACCTCCTTCATACACACACACACACAGGCACACACACACAGACACACACACACACAGGCACACACACACACAAGCACACAGACACAGACACAACACAGGCACGTGCACACACAGGCACACACACACACAGTCACACACACACAGGCACACACACACAGACACACACACAGGCACACACACATACACAGGAACACAGACATACAGGCACACACACACAGAGGCACACACACAGAGGCACACACACACAGAGGCACACACACACACAGTCACACACACACAGGCACACACACACACAAGCACACAGACACAGACACAACACAGGCACGCGCACACACAGGCACACACACACGCGCACACACGCACACACACTCATGCATCCACCAGCTGCCACCCAGCTGCAAAGAGCCAGGCTCCCAGACAATATGCAAGGCCACCCTTCGTCCGTCCTTGTCCCTTCACCTTTTTCCTTCTGGGTCTTGAGGTGTCACAAACAAAGAGAGTGGGCTCGGTTATAAGCCCAAAGCTTCCAGACATGTTTGTCCACGCAGCACTAGGAAAAAGGAGTTAGGAAACATCAATGGCCACACATTCTGGGGAGCGAGACCGATGACTGGAAGCGCATCTAAGCACATGTCCGATAATAGGACCGTGTGACGGGCCCAGGGATGCATTTCCAGGCTCCACAGACTGAAAAGGTGAAGAGCAGTGACTTGGAGGCTGAGGGGAGGAGGGGCGGGTGGCTGTGGTCGGTGATCTCAGACCCAGCAACACATGTGCTTGAGGTTTGGCCATTGATCCGAGCGATTCCATTTCATCTTGGAGCTGGAGAGTCCACAGGAAAGACGGTTCTTCCAGGGTCTGGGCGCATCTGCTCCCCGTCCACAAGAGGCTTTGAAAGCGCAGAACCGCAGGAAAACGAAACTGCCGAGCCTCAGCTTTTAAAGGGAACCAACCTTAATTGCGACTCAGAGTCTAATTTAGTTCAACTTCGGTTAAAGGTTTGGAGTCATCGGTATTATTGCAAACAAAAGTCTATAATGAACACAGATCCTCAGATCAAAAACCAAGGAAAATGAAGTTGCTGATTCTGAACTTTCAGGGGCTGCTGGGCACTTCCAGCAGCCAGTCCCAGAGAGGCCAAATGTTCCATAAACACGGAAAGCCTGGCTAGTTCTGTACTGTGTATAAGAGGCCTTTAAAATCCTGAAGCCCAGCAATCCCACATCCGAAGTGCAAGTGAAGAAAAACATCGGACATGCACACAAATCTGAATGCACAGTACTGCTCACAGCAGCATTCTATCAGCAGCAAGACACGCCCGGAGGAGACAGAATCTCCAACAGCGGAGGTCTGGACAAACAAACTACTCTGAAGCATACAACAGAAAAGTGCCAATCCACTGGAAATCACATGAAGGGTGTCGAAAGCATTTTAAATAAAGGTGTTTAAAATGAAAATGTAGAGCACAATCTCAAGTGTATATACACACGCACACACATATGTACCTGCATCCAGGGCGTGCACACACACACACATACACACACACAGTGTAGGTGAAAGACGGCAAAACGTCAGGGCCGCAAAGTTTCATCAGTGTCTAATCTCCAGGCAACAACATCACGGGAGACTGGGACTTTCCTCACCCTCCTTTATTTTCAGATCCTACAGTGGACCTCAGCTAGCTTTTCAAAAAATCATGCTGCATAGAGTTTAAATTTATACAACACTTAAAACCTACTGAAAATGTATAACCACATGTCCATCACCCAGACGGATATGTATCAACAGGAAAGAAAGAAAACAGCATGAATTATTAAAAGCTATACACAAGCATTAGTCATGTCCGACTCTTTACAACCCTATGGACTGCAGCCCGCCAGGCTCCTCTGTCCATGGGATTCTCCAGGCAAGAATACTGGAGTGGGTTGCCATTTCCTTCTCCAGAGGATCTTCCCAGCCCAGGGATCAAACCCGGGTCTCCCACATCGTAGGCAGACGCTTTACCGTCTGAACCACCAGGGAAGGCCTATGAAAAGCAATAGCACAAAGTAAATACCCCACACATCTAACAAAGCAGAAAACAGGTGCTCTAGCCCCTTCGGACCAGTTTGGACATCGCTTGGTCATCGAATGAGTGATCATATGTAAGGGAAACTGTGGGTCAAAAACAAATTTCCATCTCGACCACCACCACCGCATCTGCTCTGATGCCCCCAAATCTGAAACACAGCCGAGACGCTCCTTATTTCCAGCCGCCCTCTGCACAGTTAGAACAGCTAGAAACAAACTAGGACAGAGCTGAGCTCGGAATTATCTAAAAGCCCGAGCTCGACGCCCATCCCTATGTTCACAACACTAAGCCGCCAGCCCTTCCACAGAGCACTGCTGGGAGGCTTAAGGACGCGGGCCTCGTGAGGCCCATGTCCACAGCCACTCAGCAGACAGCGGTCCTCGCGTCCCTAGACACCCCAAGGCCTCCTGTCCCCAGCCTGCCCTTCTCCTGTCCACCTGGCCATGGGCGCCAGCCTCTTCAGGAGCACCTCTGAGTCTCTGGAGGGACCCTGACACCTTCAGCCCAGGCCTCCCAGCCCGCCTGCGCTCCCCCTGCCTCCCCCTCCCAGCCTCCCCCTCCCCCCTCCCAGCCCTCTCCCTCCTGCCTTCCCCCCCCGCCCCCCACCAGCCTGCCTGCTCTCCCCGATGCCTTTTCCCCGCTCCAGTCAGAACAGGCAGATGTCCTTTTACTGTGCCCTGGGGCCACTTTGATCTTTATAAATTGAGGGTTTGGGGCAACCCTGCCTGGGGCATGCCTATCGGTGCCATCCATCCCACAAGCTTCTCTCACCCTGTGTGTCTGCATCACAATTTGCAATTCCCCCCATTTTTCACGTTCTTTCATTATTATGATACTTGTTTAGTTCAGTTCAGTCGCTCAGTCGTGTCTCACTCTTTGTGACCCCATGGACTGCAGCACGCCAGGCTTCCCTGTCCATCACCAACACCCACAGCCTGCCCAAACTCATGTCCATCAAGTCAGTGATACCATCCAACCATCTCATCCTCTGTCGTCCCCTTCTCCTCCTGCCCTCAATCTTTCCCAGCATCAAGGTCTTTTCCAGTGAGTCAGTTCTTTGCACCAGGTAGCTAAAGTATTGGAGCTTCAGCTTCAGCATCAGTCCTTCCAAAGAACACCCAGGACTGATCTCTTTTAGGATGGACTGGCTGGATCTCCTTGCAGTCCAAGGGACTCTCAAGAGTCTTCTCCAACACCACAGTTCAAAAGCATCAACTCTTCCGAGCTCGGCTTTCTTTTGATGATATTTGTTGGGGTTTCTGAAATACATGATCTTTGATGTTGCTACTGAGACCCACTGAAGGCTTAGATGATGGTTGCTATCTTTTGGGCAATCGGGTATTTTAACTCCAGCACACACATTGCCTTTTTTGAGGCGATGCAATGGCACATCTGATAGACTACAGTGTAGGGTGAGTGGCGCTCCCGCCTGCACCGGGCAGCAGAGCCCGTGCGCCTCGCTTTAGCATGATGCCGACTTTCCTGCCTGGACCCAAACTGCGGCATCTCCCAGGCACGTCTCCACCTCCTCCTGACCCAGCTGCTCTGTGTGTGTGTGTGTGTGTGTGTGTGTGTGTGTGGTGCCTTTCAAGTACAAAGATGGGTCCAGACACAGACACACACACACACTCACTGGTGCACTCCCCCCCGGCTCCAGGACAGCTGTACCACCCCGAGCATCAGGTCCCGGCCCCTGTGTGATCCCTTCCTCACGGCTCCGCCCACTTCCAAAGCTCACAAAGTCTGGCCGCCCGACCCCAGGGGCCGCTGCCCACGGAAGGGGCATCGGCATTGTGCCCTCCGTGAGAGAGGCACGAGGGGCCTGGGCTGTCCTCTCACCTGGGGGAGGAGACGAGGGGGTAGCGCTGAGCCCCCAGACTCACTGATGGGCGGCCCCATGAAGGGCCAGGATGCAGGACCGGGGCCCACCGGCCACGGGAGCCACGTCCCTCGGCAACCGAGGATCCCTGCCTCTGAACCTGACCCCTCACCCTGCAGGTGAGAGCGCAGGCCCTAGCCTGTCGGCCGCTCCGACGCCCCTTCAGCGGCCCCACCACCAGAATGTGGTGGCTCCCAGCTGTCGTCAGGCTGAGGGGTCGAGACAACGCCACACTCCAGAAGACGGGGTGTCCTGCCCCAGTGGGCAACAGCTGGTGGGGAGCTGAAGCGTGTCTGGGTGTGTGAGTCTCTACTCGCTCGCAACGCTTGCAGCACAAAGGAGACCCTCAGGGCCGAGCAAAGGTGAGGAGACAGCTTCCCAGCACCAGACAGGGCCAGTCTGGACTCCTGAGTGAGACGGGAGGGCATCCCCGCGGGCCCTGCAGCCACAGTGAAGAGGGAAAGGCAGGGGATGGCTTTGTTCTAAGACATGGACCTCCTTCTGCAAGCGGGCCCCAAGCAAGCCTCAGAGGGAAGGAGGCCCGCAGTCCACTGCCTCTCGAGGCCTGATGTTTGAAATCTAATTTGGCAAGAGGCTTATGTGGTTACCAGCAGTTCAAGATGCCCTGAGGCAACATCGCAGGGAGGCAGAATCTTCCACGCAGGTCAACAGGAGGCAGGTCTACCCTCAATAGCCCTCACCCAGAATTCTGCCATGTGAGTCACGGACTTTAAAGCTCCTAAGCTTTACTTGTAGAGGTGGAGATCACAGTAGAACTATGTCCATGGGGTTGGACTTGTGAAGGTGGAGATCACAGTATGGTTATAAAATAAAGTAGACTCCACAGAGTGTGTTATGGGATGGACTCTCAGCATCTCACATTTGGTATTTTTTCTTTTTTCATGTTTTAGCAAAAATTATCCCAGAAGTGCCTCAAATGGCCACAGAGATGTTTCACTAAGATGCAGGGTCCTGGCATCTGGGCCAGAGATACACCAGTTAAGGCTTCACTCAAAAATAAAAGGTCAGAGAAACACTTTATCTGGAGCATAGATATCTTTCAAGATTTGGCATCCCCTGTTCAACATAAAACAAAGTCATATCACAGGTGGCCAAGGCTAAAAATTGCATTTTTTTTTTTTAAACAACAAGCTACACAGATATGGCAAAACAGGTAGCTGGCGGGTCTCTTTTTCTTGAAAAAGAAAAGACGCCACACACAGGGAAGGGCGGAAGCCTTGTTTCTAGATTTCCTATTAATGGAGTCGGTGATTCTCAGCCTTTGGTTTCCTTAAGGATCATCTGAGATTCTGTTTTCGAAACAGCCTGTCTCCACCCTGCAGGTCTTGACTCCAGGGACCAGGAGGGATGAGAATCCACATTTTCTATTGGACACAGTGGGTGGTTCTGATGGACCTTCGCCTTGACTCACACCATGAGAAACTCTGCACCAAATCACACAGTCACTAAGAAAGGCCAGTTTTGAGAAAATGAATATATTTCAAACTCCGTATGTATTTTCTATGAGCAGATCAAGCTCAGAGAAAATTATTGTTTCTAATTTAGTCCTCCAGCCCAAAAACAAGGAAAAAAGACACAAGCACAATTTCACTGAATGAACTGGAAATTTCCATTCAGTGTTCTTGAAGAGATGAGAAAGCCTTCCTTCCTAATGAGACTGCAAATCGGGATCCTGACAACACCCACATGTGGTCGAGGCTCTTTGTCTCTGAAAGGTCATCCGCACTGACAGCGAAGCTGGCAGGGACCAAAAGCTTTGCCAATTTTTACCGCAAAGGCGTGTGATTTGGCTGCTGGTGCTGCCGGAATTTGCACAGTGCTCCGAATTGCTAGTTTATTGATTTCAGGACACCGTTTACAAACAGAAAGATTTAGAAAATCGCTTCTGTATTCAAACCCTGACCTTTCGAATCCTGCCGCGCCTCTACACCCACCCAACCAGACCTTCATGTTTATATAAACTCGTGACCTGGGATCTGTTTACAAAACACGCTCAATTACCCCTCACCAAACCCGCCTGCTGTCAGCTTTGCCAGACTCGCCTCCTGGGGAATGCTCTGCTCAGAGATTTCCGGGAGAATAAGGCAGCGAGACAAACCCTGGAAAACACGGCTCTTGTTCTAGGATGAAGATCCCTCTACCAGGCGGATGGAGGAGAGCCGGCCCACGGCGAAGGAGAGGACCGCCCGGGGCAGGGGCCGCCCTGTCCCACACTGGTCCTGGCGCAGGAGCCCGCCAGGGAAGGGTGGCCAGACCCACATGCTGCTAGAGCAAAAAGCTACCGTGATCGTTACCGTTGTCCAAGACTGTGGCTTCCTTCTGAGACATGGGAAAGTGAACTTATCAATAAAACCACTCAACTTGTTAAAATACGAACGCGCGCTTTGGAAGCAGTCAGCCGGTGAGGCCGGAGTCAGTCTCGCAGTTCTTGTTTCTGTCCATTCAGTCCTGTCCGGCTCTTTGCCACCCCAGGGACTGCAGCACACCAGGCTTCCCTGTCCTTCACCATTTTCCAGAGTTTTCCCAAACTCGTATTCATTGAGCTGATGATGCCATCCAACCATCTCATCCTCTGTTACCCCTCTCTCCTCCTGCCTTCAATCTTTCCCAGCATCAGAGTCTTTTCTAATGGGTCAGCTCCTCACATCAGGTGGCCAAAGTATTCAGCTTCAGTATCAGTCCTTCCGATGAATATTCAGGACTGATTTCCTTTAGGATGGACTGCTCTGATCTCCTTGCAGTCCAAGAGACTCTTAAGAGTCTTCTCTAGGACCACAGTTTGAAAGCATCAGCTCTTTGGCACTCAGCTTTCTTTGTGGTCCAGCTCGCACATCTGTGCAGTCAGAAAACTTCCTTATCAGCCTGGTGCTCCCTCCCTGTAGGACCCGGGCTCCCAGAGTCACTGCAAGGCCTGCAGAGGCTGGGCCGTGAACGCGCTGGAGGTTCTCATTTATCTGCCTGGAGACAAACATGGGTAAGTACACCAGGCAGTCTGCCTCCAGCTCTTTCCTTCAGTGCTATTGTACTGAGTCAAGAAGCCTCTTAGTTACGCCAAGGAATGACAACAGCTGCAAAACTACCAGCTTCCTGCATGGTTTTCAGGGATAAGTATTAATGAAATACATCCATTACACAAAAGACATAATTAGTGGTGCTTTCTCAGAAACGCAGAGGAATTCACAACGTGTTGCTTGTCGTTCCATTACATAAACAGCAAATCCTTTCACAAAGCAGGGGTTATGCTGGATTCAAGAAAAGTCTAAATGAGAATAACCCCGTGTTCAGCAGATCCATAAGGGAAAGCATCCCTGGTCCACAGGAGAGGTTGGAATCCTCTCAGCAGAGCATCTGACAGTCAGGTAGCGGTTGGCAGTGTGCTGAGCTGAGCGCACCTGCGACAGGACTCAGGTGGGCCAGCGGGAAGCTCCGTTCGGTTTGCTGGCTGTGGCTCTGGGCTGACGCTGCAGCCGCTGGGGTTGCGGGAGGTCTTGCCCACAAAGAGCGAGCAGGGCAGGCGCGCCTGCATTCAGGTGTTCAGAGTCCATCCTCGGGACAAAGGCCCAAAGCACACTCAGAGCACGCGCACGGGGCTCGGAACACATGCTTTCCCCTCAGGACGCTGGCTCCCCGACTCCAGCTGAGAAAAGTGGTCTCGTGGTCCCCGCTCCAGCAGGTGGTGACCTGACCGTCCTGTCCACACTTCCCTCCTGTGTCTCCCAGAGGTCCCGTAAGCCCTTCCCCAGCCGACGCCACAGGCCCAAAATTTGCCCCAGGCCGTGGGCTTCAGGTGGCACCCGCTCTCCTGGGCTCCCCAAATTCATCGAATTTCATATCGGGTTTCACAAAACGCGTCATCTGAACACAGAACCTCAAGGTGAGACAAGAGGGCAGGTTTTAAAGCTCACACAGCCACCAGGTCACCAGTCACCAGCAGCCAAGCGACCCTCTGCCTGAGGCTGCGGTGACTGCAAACCCCTCCCGAGCTGACGGCCGGCAGCCTCTGAATTTGGACAACGGGGCACATCTCTCCACTGGGAGCCCCGAGCTGCAGGCACTCAAAAGAGTCCGAGGTTAAGAGCAACGGCCTTCTGTCTGGAGCCCAGAAAGCGAGAGCCGCCAGCTGCTGCCTGCTTTTCCCCAGTAACGAGCACGCAAACCCAGGGGGAGAGTGCGGGGAAGCTTCAGCAGAAAGCTCGCTTTTCCGCAGATTAAACACGAAGCGGCAGGAGACTGGAAACCTGCCTCTTCCCTTCCCGTGACGGGGGTCGTTTCCCTTCCCGCGACGGGGCTGACCGGGGCTGACCAGTGCTGACGGGGTCTCCCAGAAACAAGGAGGCCACTCTCGGGGGCAGGCTTTCCTGTGGCCTGTGGAGCCTTCACCCTCCTCAGAATGCGATCCTTCAACCCGCCCCTGCCAGCCATGTGCAACCATGCCCGCCAGCCATGGCAACCCACTCTAGCCACATGCCCACCAGGTCCTGAGGACCTGACTGGCAGTCCGTCTTGGGCTCCTAAAGGGACCTCGGGCTTCTGGGGGCTTATTTGGAATTTTTCTCTCTGGTACTTTCATATTCTTTATTCTTTACCCATATGATTTTCTTTAACACAAAGTTTATAATCAATCTGATTTCGGTGTTGACCATCTGGTGATGTCCACGTGTAGAGTCTTCTCTTGTGTTGTTGGAAGAGGGTGTTTGCTATGACCAGTGCATTTTCTTGGCAAAACTCTATTAGCCTTTGCCCTGCTTCATTCCGCATTCCAAGGCCAAATTTGCCTGTTACTCCAGGTGTTTCTTGACTTCCTACTTTTGCATTCCAGTCCCCTAGAATGAAAAGGACATCTTTTTTGGGTGTTAGTTCTAAAAGGTCTTGTAGGTCTTCACAAAACCGTTCAACTTCAGCTTCTTCAGTGTTACTGGTTGGGGCATAGACTTGGATAACTGTGACATTGAACGGTTTGCCTTGGAGACAAACAGAGATCATTCTGTCGTTTTAGAGATTGCATCCAAGTACTGCTTTTCGGACTCTTGTTGACCATGATGGCTACTCCATTTCTTCTGAGGGATTCCTGCCCGCAGTAGTAGATATAATGGTCATCTGAGTTAAATTCACCCATTCCAGTCCATTTTAGTTAGCTGATTCCTAGAATGTCGACATTCACCCTTGCCATCTCCTGTTTGACCACTTCCAATTTGCCTTGATTCATGGACCTGACATTCCAGGTTCCTATGCAATATTGCTCTTTACAGCATCGGATCTTGCTTCTATCACCAGTCACATCCACAGCTGGGTATTGTTTTTGCTTTGGCTCCATCCCTTCATTCTTTCTGGAGTTATTTCTCCACTGATCTCCAGTAGCATATTGGGCACCTAATGACCTGGGGAGTGCCTCTTTCATTTTCCTATCATTTTGCCTTTTCCTACTGTTCATGGGGTTCTCAAGGCAAGAATACTGAAGTGGTTTGTCATTCCCTTCTCCAGTGGACCACATTCTGTCAGACCTCTCCACCATGACTCACCCGTCTTGGGTTGCCCCGCGGGCATGGCTTGGTTTCATTGAGTTAGACAAGGATGTGGTCCTAGTGTGATTAGATTGACTAGTTTTCTGTGAGTATGGTTTCAGTGTGTCTGCCCTCTGATGCCCTCTTGCAACACCTACCATCTTACTTGGGTTTCTCTTACCTTGGGCATGGGATATCTCTTCATGGAGCAATAGACTGGTTCCAAATAGGAAAAGGAGTACGTCAAGGTTGTATATTGTCACCTTGCTTATTTAACTTCCATGCAGAGTACATCATGAGAAACGCTGCACTGGAAGAAACACAAGCTGGAATCAAGATTGCCAGGAGAAATATCAATAACCTCAGATATGCAGATGACACCACCTTTATGGCAGAAAGTGAAGAGGAGCTAAAAAGCCTCTTGATGAAAATGAAAGAGGAGAGCAAAAAGTTGGCTTAAAGCTCAACATTCAGAAAACGAAGATCATGGCCGCCGGTCTCATCACTTCATGGGAAATAGATGGGGAAACAGTGGAAACAGTGTCAGACTTTACTTTTTGGGGCTCCAAAATCACTGCAGATGGTGACTGCAGCCATGAAATTAAAAGACGCTTACTCCTTGGAAGAAAAGTTATGACCAATCTAGATAGTATATTCAAAAGCAGAGACATTACTTTGCCGACTAAGGTCCGTCTAGTCAAGGCTATGGTTTCTCCTGTGGTCATGTATGGATGTGAGAGTTGGACTGTGAAGAAGGCTAAGCGCTGAAGAATTGATGCTTTTGAACTGTGATGTTGGAGAAGACTCTTGAGAGTCCCTTGGACTGCAAGGAGATCCAACCAGTCCGTTCTGAAGATCAACCCTGGGATTTCTTTGGAAGGAATGATGCTGAAGCTGAAGCTCCAGTACTTTGGCCACCTCATGCGAAGAGTTGACTCATTGGAAAAGACTCTGATGCTGGGAGGGACTGGGGGCAGGAGGAGAAGGGGACGACAGAGGATGAGATGGCTGGATGGCATCACGGACTCGATGGACGTGAGTCTGAGTGAACTCTGGGAGATGGTGAGGACAGAGAGGCCTGGTGTGGGGTCGCAAAGAATCGGACACGACTGAGCGACTGAACTGAACAAAAAGTTGTCCAAGAAATACCTTGGACAGGAGATACCTCAACGGCAGAATAAGGTTAGCTAGGATAGTCCTGGGGGAAGTTTGGAAACCTGCCACATATGATGACTTACAAGTTCAACCGTCTGCGGCACAGGGTACCTTCAGGTGGCCCACCTGCGGTGCATGGGGCATCCTCTAGTGGCATGACGCTTGGGCTTCTGAACCTTGGATGGAGAGGGTTGCTCCTTGGAAGGAAAACTATGACAAACCGAGACAGCATACTAAAAAGCAGAGACATCACTTTACCAACAAAGGTCTGTATAGTCAAACCTATGATTTTCCAGTAGTCATGCATGGATGTGAGAGTTGGACCATAAAGAAGGTTGAACGTGAAAGAATTGATGCTGTTCAACTGGGTGTTGGAGAAGATCCTCGAGAGTCCCTTGGACTGCAAGGAGATCCACCCAGTGCATTCTAAAGGAGATCAGTCCTGGGTGATCACTGGAAGGACTGATGCTGAAGCTGAAGCTCCAACACTCTGGCCACCTAATGCGAAGAACTGACTCATTGGAAAAGCCCCTGATGCTGGGAGAGATTGGGGGCAGGAGGAGAAGGGGACGACAGAGGATGAGATGGGTGGGTGGCGTCACCGACTCGGTGGACGTGAGTTTGAGCAAGCTCCTGGAGACAGTGACGGACAGGGAGGCCTGGCGTGCTGCAGTCCACAGGTCGCAAAAAGCCGGACACGACTTCGCAACAACGGAATGGAGTAGTCAGTCACAAAGCTGATCACATCGGAGCCAGTCGCATCCCCAAGCGCCATCTTCCTCCTGGAGAAGCTGTCTGTGGCTCCACAGTGACAGTCATACAGCCAGGTGGCCTGGACGCCCCGTGGGTGGGCTCGCCCCTGGTGGGTTTTGGACGTACAGCAGGACAGTTAATCTTGGAGGAAAGAATGACCGCAGGGCCAGCCCCCGGCACTGTTCTCAAAGTGGAAACAGGTGTGAAATCCCAGGAACAAGCTGCTGCCCCGTAGAACCCAACCCCAGCTCTGCTGCGGGAATCTCCCCCCGCCCACGCACCCCCCTCGGGGATGCCGAGCCCTGAGGGCACCTGAGAAGCGCTGGGAGATATGACTTTCCCAGTTGGTGCTTGCCCTGAGCACAGGATATTATCCAGAAGGACCTTAATCTCCTTCGTCCCTATCCAGACACCTCACTTCGTTTCATCAAATTTACCTCCCTCTGGGGCTGCCTTCCTTCTCCAGGCCCTCACATTCCTTCAGTCTCACACCAACTGCCTTCAACCGTCTACATGCATCACGAGGGGAAAGACTCTAGTAACCTCTCGAAGCCCTCAGAGCCACGGCTTTGCCCTGAGGACCACTGGGGGCCGCTCCTCCTGCGTGGAGGATGCAGAACGGCCAACAGAGCCTCTCGAGCACTGACCTGTGTCACTCTGCCGAGAACTGCAGCTTCCTTGGCTTTGAGGTCTACACAGCTAATGTCTCTACTTATGGAATGAGTGGAGAAGGCGATGGCAGCCCACTCCAGTGTTCTTGCCTGGAAAATCCCATGGACGGAGGAGCCTGGTGGGCTGCAGTCCACGGGGTCGCGAAGAGTCGGACACAACTGAGCGACTCCACTTTCACTTTTCACTTTCATGCATTGGAGAAGGAAATGGCAACTCACTCCAGTGTTTTTGCCTGGAGAATCCCAAGGACGGGGGAGCCTGGTGGGCTGCCGTCTATAGGGGTCGCCAGGAGTTGGACATGACTGAAGCGACTTAGCAGCAGCAGCAGCAGCAGTGAAATGAAAGCCGCCTGAGGGTGAGCACAGTGGGGAAGGGGGCCTGTCACTTGATGTTATGCAGACCATCGCCCCTGCATCTTGGTACTTTCCGTTTCCCCGGTTTGGGTCAGTGGAGTATTTTAAGGGCAGAGAACCTAAGACCTAGGTGGGCTGGGAGGGGGTGGGTAACTCCCTGATGACACAAGGCCTTGGAGAAAGAGTCCCCAGGAGCTCATGTCCACCTTCCTGCAGGAACAGGACTCAAAGAGCACCCTCAGATAAACAGGGGAAACTCTATACCAGGTGGGACTTCAGTATTACAGGTACCATACGAAGGTTACCTGTAACGTGCAGGTAACTTACCACAAGGTTGCTTGAACGTGGCCACTGTAGAAATGGAGGAGGAGATGGCAGCCCACTCCAGTGCTCTTGCCTGGGAAATCCCAGGGACGGGGGAGCCTGGTGGGCTGCCGTCCACAGGGCCACCAAGAGTCGGACATGACTAAGCACACAGTACATGCATCAGGAATATGTCTCCCCCACTTGCCCGCCCCCTACCTGGCCTTTCCAAGGGTTCTTCCCACTCCTGGTCCCCCACAGGGCTAAGTGGCCACACAGGCTGTGTGGACAAGATACCCAGGGAGCCCCTGAGCTCAGGCCATGTCCATGCTGGCCCCCTCTGCCTTTTCTTCCCGTGTCCTGTGAGCCCGCCACCCACTCCTCCGCCCTCCCATCCCTGGGGGGTGCTGGAGTCGGTCACCAGAGCCCCCTGGGGGTCGGCAGTGAAGCACGGTAACTGGATGGGGCAGGTGGGGCCTGGGCCACGAGGGACCTGCTGGGAGGAGGACAGGACTCACCCCCGAGCAGACAGCTTGGGGAGGCCCAGAACCTCAGACCAAGGCCACAGGGGCAGGGCCTGAAGCAGAGGAGGCCACGCCCTACAGGGAAGGGACCGGCCAATCTACAGGTACCAGTGCATCCAGGACTCGCCCCAAAGCCAGGCTTCCCTGAAGATAAGCTGCTGCCGGTCGGCTGGCAGGAGCTCCGGGACACTGCAGACACTGGGTCCCCGTGGTGCCCAAGAAGCAGGTGCTGTGACAGACTGAGGACCCGAGTCACCGAGGCAACAGAGAAGTGCCCACAGCTAAGGGCCAATCAGAGGGTGAGTGGGTGGGGCAGGGCACGGCTCAGGCCTTGTGGTCCACCGGACAAGAACTGCCACAAGGATCGACTGGAAGGGACGCCGTGCAAAGGAAAGAGAAGGAGGGGGCAGGCGGCGGTCAGTGGGACCACGTTCCCGAGAAACAATACGTCCCCTCAGTGCCCACCGAGCTCTGGGTCCAGAACATCACAGCTTCAAGCAGCAGCCCCTGAAAAAACCCAGGATGGCCTGAGCACCCTGTGAACACCTGGATAGTCGGTGCCTTTGGCCTGGAGGCCGTGTTTCCAGCAGCTCGGTCTCACTGCCCACTGGGCATGTCTGTTTGCTGATTCACCCAGTGGAATGATGACAACTGTAGGGCTCCAAGACAGTCAGTCCTACAGCACCAAAGACGCAGACGCTACCGCGGTAAAGGTTCTGCCACAGCCAAGACTCGTTACCACCCAACACGCTTTCAGCTGCCCTGACCCTCAACCTCAGTGCTCACCAAACCTCAGAAGAAAGCATCAGAGACTTGAGACAAGGGCCAAGCGAAAGGCCGCCGGATGAAACCTCAGCTTGCTTCTGGCGAAGGGGAGACGCCTGGAAGTCGCCTGCACATCTCTTTCTTAGGTCCTCTCTAAAAACTGATGCTTTTGAGCTGTGGTGCTGGAGAAGACTCCTGAAAGCCCCCTGGACAGCAAGGAGATCAGGCCAGTCAATCCTAAAGGAAATCAACTCTGTATTCACTGGAAGGACTGATGCTGAAACTCCAATACTTTGGCCACCTGAAGTGAAAAGCCATCTCATTGGAAAAGATGCTGATGCTGGGAAAGGTGAAGGCAGGAGGAGAAGGAGATGACAGAGGATGAGATGGTTGGACGGCATGACCGACTCGATGGACAAGAATTTGAGCAAGCTCCGGAAGGTGGTGAAGGGCAGGGGAGCCTGGTGTGCTGCAATCCATGGGGCCGCAAAGAGTTGGACATGACTTAGCAACTGAACAAAAAGTGCCCAAGGCCTTACAAAAGGCTCTTTGAAATCCACAGTGGGCCCAACACCGTCGGGGGTGAGGCGAAGCTCCTTACCTCTCAGCCACAGCCCGTGTAAGGCATCCTGGGGACACACACAGCACTCGTAGACTCAGAACCAGGGTCTGGGCGGCTCCTTTGGGCCCTCTTCACATCAGGACGCAAGTCATTACTAAGTCACGTGACCAACGTGACGTAAGCCGAAGAGGAGCCGCCATGACATTCACACTGTTTGCATCTTTAAACCGTAGTGTCCTTGTCTGGGGGCTTCCCAGGTAGATCAGCAGTAAAGGCTCTGCCTCCAATGCAGGAGACCTGGGTTCGAGACCCGGGTTCAATCCCCGGGTCGGGAAGGTCCCCTGGAGAAGGAAACGGCAACCCACTCCAGTGTTCTTGTCTGGGAAATCCCGTGGACAGAGGAGCCTGGAGGGCTACAGTCCCTGGGGTCGCCCAGAGTCGGACACGACCGAGCGCAGCCCAGGCACAGGCAGTGTCAGGGTCTCTTAACACGTTTCCACCAAAATCAGCCCTTTATTTAAGTGTTGAAATTCCTTTTGTTAAAATCCAGCATTAAATTTCAGCCAGCAGGGGAGGGTGGCAAAAATTGGGTGAACATGAGTCCAGACACCCGGGCTGCCTACCTGGCTGTGTGCAGGTATGAATGGGAAGGGCTCTGATTCCTCCTTATAAAGTGAGGAAGCTGACAATCAAATCCCTAAAAGCTCCTTTAGACCCCACCCCCCGCCTCCAACAACAGTGATCCCATCACTTGCTCCTGGGCGACTGCGTGAGGGGCTGGAGCTTAAGGGCAGGCATCACCTGAGGAATCCTACAGTCTTCCATCGCACGCCTCCCCTCGCGTGTAAGCGTGTAGCCTTGCAAGCCTAGGGCAAGTGATAAAAGGCACCTGAGGAAACTTTCTGTGCTATCAGTCAATCAGGGTAAATTTTATCTTATTTACACTTAATTAAAAGAGTCTCTTAAGTTCAAAATCTCAGTGAGAGAAGCAGGGATCAATCAAAATACAAACCAAACACCTGCTACTTGAAAGTGACATGTGACTCAGAGACCAGGAAACAAAGGGAGAATCAGGGCAGACCCCCGCAGTCAGGGCCGCGCCTGCCAGGGCACCTCAGGCTCTCCCCGAACAGCAAACACCTGCTGGGGCCCAGCCACAAGTGCACGGCGCCCACCGCCCTCCCTGCGGCCGTCCGACACGACTATTCCCAGAACTCGTCTCCTAATGATCCTCTGGGGAACGTACCCGCAGCAAGCTTCCTGCCCGCGACCCAGACCTCTGGTCCAAAGACCCCGCGGCCTTGGTGACATCCCTGGGTGAGTTCATAAGCACTCAGGATCCAGCCAAGCTCAAGTCTTTGCCTGAGAGCCTCATTCAGAGGACCTGAGCTCAGAGCATCCTGCCGTCTGTTCCCGCATGTCAAGGCTTACCCGGCCCAGGGGGTAAGCTGGGAGACCCTGGGCCTACCCACCCAGGAGGCCTGCCAGATGACTCTGGGCACTTCACTTAATCACCTCTGTCCCAAGTTCCTCATCTGCAAAATGGGATCAACCAAGTGTCTACCGCACTTAGACTGCAGCCATGAAATTAAGAGGCTTGCTCCTTGGAAGAAAAGGAAAGAAAGTGAAGTCGCTCAGTCGTGTCTGACTCTTTGCGACCCCATGGACTGTAGCCTACCAGGCTCCTCTGTCCGTGGGATTTTCCAGGCAGTAGTACTGGAGTGGATTGCCATTTCCTTCTCCAGGGGATCTTCCCGACCCAGGGATCGAACCCAGGTCTCCCACATTGTAGACAGACGCTTTACCATCTGAGCCACCAGGGAAGTCCTCAAAAAAAAAAAAAAAGAGCGGCACACGGCCCCACTGTGGGGCCGGCACACCCAGCCCCTCACCTCCCATGGGGGGCGAGGTTTCTGCCCCCGAGCTCTGGCAGTCGCCACGGTGGCCACTGCGCAGGGGGGTCTGGTAAAAGCAGAGATATTACTTTGCCAACAAAGGCTCATCTAGTCAAGGCTATGATTTTTCCAGTGGTCATGTATGGATGTGAGAGTTGGACTATAAAGAAAGCTGAGCGCCGAAGAATTGATGCTTTTGAACCGTGGTGTTGGAGGAGACTCTTGAGAGTCCCTTGGACTGTACGGAGATTCATCCAGCCCATCCTAAAGGAGATCAGTCCTGAATATTCATTGGAAGGACTGATGCTGAAACTGACGCTCCAATACTCCGGCCACCTGATGAAGAGCTGACTCATTGGAAAAGACTCTGATGCTGGGAAACATTGAAGGCAGGAGGAGAAGGGGAAGACAGGGGATGAGATGGTTGGGTGGCATCACCGACTCATGGACATGAGTTTGAGCAAGCTCCGAGAAATGGTGATGGACAGGGAGGCCTGGCGTGCTGCAGTCCATGAGATCGCAAAGAGTCGGACACGACTGAGCGACTGAAGTGTCCACCACAAGAAGAGCAAGCCGGGGAGGAGTCAACACAGGGGTCACTGTGAGCGGGGCCCTGGACTCAGGAAGAGGACCCGCACCCTGCTCCCTGTGCCACCACCACAGAGCGGGGCCCCCCACAAGCTCCCTTGAGCTGACCTGTTGCGTCGTGCAAATCCCCGAGCTCCACCAACAGGGGCTCTCAGTTACAAATGAGACCATCACGCCCTGCTTAACTGCAGGCCCCCAGCTTCCCACTCCTCCACACGGGGTAGCCTGTCGGCTGATCCTGGCTTAGGAAGGCTTCCTCAGGGAGGAGCTGGGGTCTGTAGAGACGAGGAGCAAGCAGACAAGGTCTGCAGGAGCAAGCAAAGGACCACAGGACATGGGCTCACTGCGGGCTCGGGAGAGGCCACCGGAGAAGGAACCGCAAGCCATGCCTGTCCTCGGAGCAGAGCGGGCAGGAGGTGCGCTCCTGGAGGACCCGTCCAGCCCAGGACCCACTTCCCTCCCAGGAGCAGGACGGGGTGCAGCCCTGGTTACCCCTGTCCTGCAGCACAGGAGGCTGAGAACCGACGGCTCACCCAATCCCCCAAGAGTGGCAAAGCCAGGAACCACAGGTGGAGTGTTGGCCCCAGACGCCCGGACAACGGCGGTGAGCCCACCGCCCCCGGGGAGGCCGGCTCCGTCCTCTGGCTGTGACCACGCATCTCCCGAGGACTGGGGTGGGCGGTAAGGAGGTGTCATCCTGCACCGAGCCCCGCATCCTGGTCTCAAGGCCCCACCCGCAGGATTTCACCGTCACGAGGTCCCACCACGTCTCTTCCAAACAAGAGCCCCGCGTTGCCCTCAATTCCACATCAGAGCATGTCCGCGACAGGATGTCCAGGGTGCATCAGAGGACAGCAACCCCGGGGGCAGGGAGCCAGGAGCCGTCACGGGAGCGACGCAGCAGGCGCGGGAGGCTGCTCCTAGACGGGAAGAGAAGGCGAGCCCGAGAGGGCAAAGGCCTCGGAAAAGCAGCGTCTTCCCTCCGCCCACCTGCCATCCAGTGGAATCCCCGCAGGCCTCTAGGGCATTCACCTTCAGGCAGGAGGCCCGCTGCCCTCCCGCGTGGCCCCCCGGCTCCCGGAAGTGGCCAGCGGCCTGTCCGCGGTGATGGACGGCTCCCACCACACATGAGGCTGCCCCCAGCCTCTGCCAACCGCGTCTCCACGTCACTTTGTGATTCAGAGTGAGACGGACCTTCAGGGAGTCCGTGTTCACCGCCTGTCATCCCCCCGGGCTCACCAGGACCCACTCCCCTGAAAGATGGGCTGCAGGGGGCCACGCGGCAGCTCGGGTGGCAGCTGAGGTTTTGTTTCCCGGGACCTGCTTAACCCAAGGTCACACGCGCTTCTGTTCAAGCAGTTTAGGCACCTTTCACCTGATACCCCGGCGTGAGGACCTCAGGAGACGGTGCTCCTGAGACCCAGGCTGGACTCCACCCTCCCGGGCTCCACGCCGTGCGCCCCGTTAGGAGACGCCAGGGACAGGGAGGCTGCCCGCAGCTTCTCACGTGTCCGCCTGGCCCCGCCCGATCTCCTCACGGCTCCCCTCATCTCCGTTCTGCGTCTCCTCGCCTGAACCCACGTCTCACAGGCAGAAACACAGAGACGACGTGCGGTTACCTGACATCGAATGGCCCCCTGGGCCCTGAGCGCCCTGCCTCTCCCAGCC
>NW_024070188.1:89236942-89238170 GCF_014754425.2 Oryx dammah | reverse complement strand
GCACCACCAGCCCCCCATCACCCTGCTCCACCAGCCCCCCATCACCCCTGCACCACCAGCCCCCCATCACCCCTGCACCACCAGCCCCCCATCACCCTGCTCCACCAGCCCCCCATCACACCTGTACCACTGCTGCCCCAGAGCCTGCCTGCCCCTCTGCTCTGAGACCCCAGGAGGCCGCCCGGCTGCCCAGCCCAGCCCCTCAGGGCCCTCCAAGCCCCTGGGAGCCCTAAGGGGGCCCTTGCCCTCCCAGGCCCTGAGGAGGCCCCCTGTCCACTAGGTGAGTCTCTGCACAAGGTGCCCACAGCCCCTCCCCAACCCCCAGGGCTCAGCCTTCGGGGCCACATTTCCAACAGGGACATGGGGATGACCCCTCCCCGGTCCCGACCCCTGTGCACGACTGTGTCTGCTGGACGACAGGACCCAAGATGGCTGCACGGTGACAGCACCCAGCGGAGAGCTCGCTGCATCATGCCTCTGAGCGCATCCAGACACACCCGTGTGCTATGATGCTTTATTTACCTCTTCTCCACCGGAGCCCCCCGGTCCCCAGGACGGGCACTAAGGGAGCCCCAAAGGCAAAGTGACAGATGCTAGGCAGCTCCCCTCCTCATCCTCAGGGCACCCCGGGGCGTCCCACCTGATCACCTGCACCCCCAACCCTGGAAATCCCGAGACGGCGGAGGCAGCCGCCCCAAGATGCACACAGGGCTGTCTCGAGCGCTCAGTGAGACCCGGACCCCCAGAAAGTGTTAAAGGAGAACAGCGGAAAAAACGGATTAAAACAAAGTCTGATTAGGATATGGCTTTGAGCCAAGTCCTGGGTTGGCTCACGTCCTTTCTCAGACCGTGCAGCTCCTGCAGCCCAGTCTTCCGCCCCTGGTACGGAGGGGAGGCTGCCCAGCTGCAGCCCCGGGGCCAGGAGGAGCGACCACAGGCCAGGGGACAAGGCTGCAGAAAGTCTAAGGGCGTCAGACAGAGATAGAGGGGGAGAGAGAGAGAGAGAGAGAGGAGAGAGAGAAACAAGGAGACAGAGAGAGAGAGGGAGACAGAGAGGAGCCGAGAGAGAGACAGAGAGAGACAGAGATAGGGAAAGACAGAGAGAGAGACAGAGAGGAGCAGAGAGACAGGGAGAGATGGGGGAGAGAGACAGAGAGAGAGACAGGGAGAGACAGAGAGACAGGGAGAGACAGAGAGAGATAGGGAAAGACAGAGAGATAGGGAGAGA
>NW_024070188.1:89213856-89236932 GCF_014754425.2 Oryx dammah | reverse complement strand
AGGGAGAGACAGAGAGAGATAGGGAAAGACAGAGAGATAGGGAGAGACAGAGAGAGAGGAGCAGAGACAGAGAGACGGAGGAGAGAGACAGAGAGACAGACAGGGAGAGATAGGGACAGACAGAGGGAGAGACAGAGACAGAGAGAGATAGGGAGAGACAGAGAGAGACACTCAGAGAAGGAGGGATAGAGAGACAGAGATTAGCCTCTAACTCTACCATTTCCTGACCAATGAAATTCTTTTATCCTTTCTTGTGTTAAGTTTGGGGGAAGAACACAAAGGGCAAGGCAGCGCCCTGGAGCTCTGGCCTGCAGCGCCAACGCCCCAGCACCAGGAAGGGAGGCCGGCGGCCGCCCCCAGGCCTCAGTCCGCATCTGGGCACACCCTCAGGAGCCCCCCACATCCTGACCTCTGCACACGTGGGGTCACAGAGCTGAGCCCAGAGACAGGACCCAGCATCGGGTGTGTCCACGGGCGATGCACCCCCAGAGCCCCAAGAAGCCCCCGGGGCCCAGGGCCGTCCACAAGGGGCCACGCTGAGGCTGGGCTGGGCCTGGAAATGACTCCAGGTTCCGAGGGGGTCACAGGCTCCAAGGAGCCTGAGACCACAGGCGGGACCCGCCTCCCAACCTCAAAGGTCTGTAGAGGACCTCCGGCCCTAGAGACAGGCCTTCCTTGGTCACAGAAGGACAAGGGAACAAAGCCTCAGAAAAAGGCACGGGTGGAGGGAAAGGGGGCGGGCAAGGGGGCCACTTAGGACTTTCTACACCCGCCTCAGATCCTTTCATGCAAAGAAATGTCAATGGTTTCTGGCCAGAGGCAGCCGTCGGTAAGAACTCAGCTGGGGGGCAGGGGCTGGGCCTC
The DNA here is from genome assembly GCF_014754425.2 of Oryx dammah. NCBI lineage: Eukaryota > Metazoa > Chordata > Mammalia > Artiodactyla > Bovidae > Oryx > Oryx dammah. The sequence continues at coordinate 89,236,068 of NW_024070188.1, read as the reverse complement.
ACCTCCCAGGACCCTCGCCCCACAAAGCCGGGCTGCAGAGCCTGCGGGGGAAAGGCTTGGTTGGAAGAGAGGCCTCGAAAGCCTGAGGACCGATTTTCTGCAGTTGATGTTCTTCCGGGTTAAGATCCATCATAAGTGGACATGTGTTAAGCACTTCCATTCCCAGAGAGCACGGAAATGGGGTATCAGCTTAGCCAACAAGTGAAGCCACTGCTTTAAACAAAACCGGTTTACTAAGTGACCAGACTTTGCAGCAGAAAGGAAGTCCCATCTGGCGGGCAGCAGCAGAAAGGAAGTCCCATCTGGCGGGCAGCCGACCCCGCAGACAACGCGGGCACCTCCCCGAGAGGGGAGTGGGCCGCGTGGGCGCCGGGGGCTCCGGCCTCCAGCGCCGGCCGCCGGGAGGGGCGGGCTGCTCTCGCGCGCCGCCGTGTGGCCGGCGCGGGCACCTCCGCGTCCACGGCCGGAAGAGGCCCTTGGCCCGGAGCCGCACCTGCGTTTCCTGCGGGTGTAAACGGGTGTCAACCGCCTGAGATGCCAAGTGAGCGGAGAAAAGGATCCGGGACTCCACCTGGGTTTTATCTCCTGGTGAAAAGAAAGACCTCGTTTGGGCAACTCCCTGCAAAAGATACACCTTTGAAGAAGGAAGGCCCGAGCCCATCGCCAGTGGATCCTGCAAAGCCGGGACTGCGCCGACGTGCACGTTCAGGTCAGAGCCTCTCTCGCTTTCCTCACCCTCGGGCGCCGGCAAACATTTAAATGCATCACCCACGAAAGGAACAGGGCGGCTCGGTGGGGCTGGTGCCAGCCCAGGAAACGGCTCTCTGCCTTAAGAGGGAAGCGGGCAGAGTGTCGAGTCTGAACTCACAGCCTGGGTGCTGCGTGCGCTCAGGCCGTGCTAGGATCGCACCTGCGTGTGTGGGAGATAACCGGTCTGGGGGCGGGGGCGGGCTGTCCGGGGCTCACCGCGGGCCCAGCACCCTCCGCTACAGTGTCGATTACTGCCAGAGAAAGTCACAGGTGGGTGGCCTTGGGAATCCTAGTCAGGGTCGGATACTTCCCAAGTCACTGATTCTCGGGAGGGGAGGGGACCCCCTTGGGGCTCTTTCCTGGTGCAGGGCATGGGTGCAGCAGCTGGAAGGGACCAGCCCTGGTCTCACCTCCTGGGAGCCCACCCCTCCAGGTCCCTCTACAGCTCCACTTACAGGACAGTGAGGAGCGCTTAGCAGACTTCCGTGAGCCAGAGGGGAGAGCTCCAACCTGCTAGTGGGGTCAGGATGCAAGCCTAGTTTTAACACCACTAGCATATAAAACACCACTTACAGTTTCTAGAAATTCCAAAAAAAAAAAAAAAAAAATAGTGAGGGGAAGAAATTGGCTTAATGGAATCTCAGATTCACGAAGTGACTTGGGCAAGTGGGCCAACCAACACACAGACAAAGGTGTGCTCCTCATGTGAGATCCTGCCTCCGGTCCTGAGGGTGTGAACCAACCAGAGCTCAGAACGGAGCTTGGTTCAGAAAGCGGAGGGGAACACGCAGGGCCTTAGATGAGAGGGTGGGAAGGCAGGAGCAAGCGGACTCGTGGCGGATGACGTCCATACGTCCCTCATCCTCAGAGTCCTCCCGACACGGCAAGACAGAATCGCTGGAGCCTGGGAGGAAGGGCCAGGTCAGAAAGGCACGAAGGAGGTGTGGAGGGCGTCTGGCCTTCCCAGACCTAGTGACCTGCTTAAAATACCTACGCTAACGGCCCAGGGGAAGCAGATGACAGGAACTGTTGGTTCCTCAGTAGGTGGCAGTTTTAAAGATGATATGATTCCCAGCCTGCATTCAAACCAAGCCTGCCAGCCCGTGCGCCCAGGCCCAAGGAAAACCCTCCCACGACAGATTCTACTCCATTGTGAGTGGCATTAAGGCAGGCAGCAGAATCTCGCACCATCTCTCTTTGTAATATTTAAAACTTTCCGTGCACCTGTTTATCCAAAACAAAGGTCTCCCTGGCCGAGACATTCCTGGGTGAGGCCCCTTACGTCACGGCCAGTGTGGCCCCTCGGAACAAAGGGACCCCCCTCCCCTCTGCCACCAACAGGAGTAGGTCTAAGGAAGGAGTGGACGGCCCAGCCTCACGAGCAGAGTCCTGACTGTGGTCCTGACCTGGCTCTGTCTGTCTGTCCCTGACTCAGCCGCTTCACCGTGAAGAAGCTACCAGTCCTCTGAGACAGGTGCAGGAGACATTTCTGTGGCTGATCTCTGGGAGGGAGGCCGAGGCGGGCCTTGGCGTGTGTCTCTGCTGTATAGAGCTGAGAGCACTTCCCAGAAAGGATGCTGGGGACGCACGCCTGCAGCCCTCACCCCGAAACCGGCCACAGAATCCCCAGACCCCATTCACTTGGCCGTCTTAACCCTGGAGCCATCTCAAAACTGAAAGACAGTCACTTCTGTCTTTCAAAAGCCATTTTTTTTTAATTATAAATGTACTATTTTTTTTTAATTCTTGATGACACAAACCCAAATACTCTGTGGAATCAACTAAGAGACAGCACAAACGACGCCCTGTATCCGTCATCTGGACCTCCTGAACAGTTTTCAAAATGGTAAGCATAAATGGAGTTTATCATTTTTTTTAATAATTTCTGCTCCACACTGAACAGTGATTCTCATCAATGGGGTGAGTGTGTCTTGCAACTTGCGCTATGCGACTTACAACAAGTCTGTTTGCGACTCTAACGTGTAGTGTGAGGAGGGCACCACAGCGATGTCCAAACAAAGAGGCAGCCCAGGGTGGCTCTGGGGTCTTTCCTCGGATTTGTACATTTTTCTCAACATTTTAAGAAAAACTGTGGTAGAGCAAGCAAAGCACAGCCCTGTGGATGGAGTTCCCTTGAAGAGAGCTTGACCGGGGCCTGAGCTAGTCTGTTAGTAACCAGGACAGGTTAACCAGAGTCAAGGAGGAGAAGGCAAGTCTATGCCACATTCTTATGAAGAGGAAGACAGGCCCCAGAAGTGCTTGATGAGAAAGGGGCAATGACATGTAAAAACCCCAGCATCAGGGCTCAGCTGTGAACGCACATCAGAGCCGTGTTTTAGAGTCGTCACGAGACTGCTCAGCCAGGCCAGAGGGAGCCGGGTAACCACGACCTCACCGTCCTCAGCTGGAAAAGTGGTCCCCCCAAAATTATCACTCTGCCCACTTGGCCATGCACTTCCCATCATTCCTCAGGGTAATAAAGAAAAAAGAACATTTCTTACCCACTTTCATTGAAACAGAGAGATGGAGCTCCCAGGCAGGAGTGACAGGCCCACCGCCCAGCACTCAGCGCTCACATCTGGATCAGACAGAGGCCAGTGAGACCCTCTTTCAAGGCCCCAGGTCCACCTCACAAGCACCCAGCCATTGCCAGCTCCAGGGGGTCGTGGGCTGGGCCGCGGAGGGTCTGTCTCCCCGGTCCACTGGGGGCTGGGATGGTACAGAGCTGAGCAGGGCAGGCAGAGGCGTGGGAAGTCAGACAGACGTCCCCAGGAAGGGAACCACGTGTCTGCCACGCGCTCATCTCGCAGGGAGGATGGACCCGTTTGTTCCTAGAGCCTTGATGACAGCGAACAACAAAGCAACCCCCCTCAGGCCAGGTCACCGGTAGACGAGAGCACTTGGGGCCAACCCACTGATGAGCGTGCTCTGTCAGCAGCGACGAAACCCAGCAAGCCTGAGAGCATCCCGAACGAGAGGGGCCAACAGATTCCGTCGCACGTCCTCGAGTGTTCTGAGCCAGGGCTCAAGTACACCACAGATCTCTGCTCATCTGAAGCCTCCGAGCTTTCTGAAACTTCACTATTATTGGAAAACCCTTTGCCAGCAACCTCAAATGTTAACAGCTGGCTGGCCCCCCACAAAAATAAACATAAACAGGGCGTGTGCTCACCAAGGGGCCGGGGCCGGTCACACGACGCAGGGGGTGAGGGGCCTGAGCCAGCCACTGGGGCAGAGCGAGGTAGAGGGGCCCTGCGGATGCTCTTAGGGGAAAGTATGAGGGGGAGGAACCAGAAACTTCCTGTCCACTCTCGGCTCAGATGGAAGCAGTGACATTAAAGGCCGCAGGAGAAGCAAAGGAATCAACTGTGATTAGGGCAGAGGCATAAGAGATAGAGAGGAAAGGTGATCAGGGGAAAGAAGAGGGGAGGAGAGTGTTGACGCTCATGTTGAGAGAGAAACACGCTCCCAACTGTCTGGACATTTCGCCTCCCCTTAAATGCCAGCTTCATTGATTAATATCCCATTTTATGTCAGACATAATAAAAATCTGAATATGATTATAGTGTTATGAGTCATTCTGAAAGGGCCTCCTATTCTAATGAAAATTTTAATTAAACCTGGCCAGGTAGTACAAGTTTCCATTTATAATGTCTTGTTTCTCAATGCTGACAATATAAATGAGAGTCACCATTTTACTGGGTTCTATTTATTTCTGTTTTATTACAAATCTCTGCTCTTTGGTTTTCAGCCTGGGACTACAAAACCGCATAAAATGCCTGTTATTATCACTTCTAGAATAACCTCTTCTTAGCCCACATGGAATTAGGATTGCACTTTCTGAACCCTTTCCTTCCTTGGGCTTCAGTTATTAATAAACATTCAATATATTAAGTGTTATTCAAACTCTCGAGATGCACAGAAATTAAGAGAAGTGTCATCCCATTGGCTTCCCTGGGGGCTCAGATGGTAAAGAATCTGCCTGCAGTGCAAGAGACATGGGTTCCACCCCTGGGTGGGGAAGATCCCCTGGAGAAGGAAATGGCAACCCGCTCCAGCATTCTTGCCTGGAGAATCCCAAGGACAGAGGAGTCTGGCGGGCTACAGTCCACGGGGTCGCGAAGGGTCAGACACAACTTAGCTGAACAACAACAACGTGTCCCATTGCCAACGCCATCGATTAGGGAAACATAAATGAACTCAGAAAACTATGACTGATCTTTCTTCTCTAATGCCAGAATCCACCTGGAAGTTCATCACTCAGCATCTACAGCTTGTAAATGTATAAACAGTTATGTTTTAATTAAAAATACATACAATGTTACCCTTGCCCTCTATTCCAATGTTACATTGCCAATCTTAATAACAGCCTCATTCCAAAACCCTAGACTCTCGTGAAGGCTTATTTCGATATAGAATTACTTAGAAATCTGTCCTGCTCTGAACCATCGCAACCTATGTTGGTTACAGCGATGCCATTTACTGCACAATCTTGTTATAGCCTGAAGTTGCTTATAGTTTTATTTATGGTCTTGATTTCAAATCAGAATTAAAGCGACTCCTCCAGATGTTTGGGTTTCCAGTCGCCATGTAAATGGGCTTCTAGGTTGGAAAATTTTGATGATGTTTAGTTTCCTTTTCCTTAACCACCTCCGTGGTCCCTCTTCTGCTGATGAATGAAACGCAGCTTTCCCAGAGCAGCAAATGTGCTCAGAGCATTTGCAAAAGGAGAAGAAAAAAACCATAGTCGCTGCCTGAGAGCTGAGCAGACAGTGAAACAGTGGGGAGCAGGACCGTCCACGATTGCCTGGAGCTGAGGGGGCTTCTGACCCCACGTCTCTGCACCGTCAACGGTGGACCCGCTTGTGCCGACCGCGGCATATTCCGCACCATCAACAGTGGACCCGCTTGGCCGACCGCAGCATACTCCTATGCCGTTGCTGTCGCTCAGCGACCCCGTGGTGTTCGACTCTGCGACACCATAAGCGGTAGCCCACCAGGCTCCTCTGTCCTTAGAAGCCCCCGCCCCGACAGACAGCTCCTCATCACGTGCTGGAGGCCCGTCAGGGGACGGGGGAGGCCCAGCTGGACCGGCCTTGAAGGTGACCCAGCAGACAGGCAGGGAAGTCTGCACCCTGGCCCCCGCCCCTGCCCAGGGAAGCCTCCGGAAGAGAGCAGTGTGGAGGGCCCCAGCAGAGCCTTTCGAATGAGGGTAAAGCAGAGCCTTGCTGGTCAGGCTGCTGCGAAGTCAAGGAGAAAACACACACCAAGTGTCCCCGGAGCAAAGAAAGCTCAGCCCATGGGCAGCACCCGGGGTGCATCCTCACAGGTGGCCAGAAGCCACATGAGAAGCAAGGCCACTGGCCTCTGCCTTCTCAGTGGGGGCAGAACTCCCGCAGGCAGCTCTAAAATCAGTCCACGGCTCCTCCCAAACACCCTGAGCAAGGAGTCACTGGGAGTACAGTGCCCCCTGGAAACACCCAGGAAGGAAACACCCACGTCCGGGTTTGCGGACTTCTGCCAAAGCCAGCACCGCTGCGCCCGTGACGGAGCAGACCTGCGGTCATCTGGGCCACGTGTGAGCAGGTGGCCGACTCTGGAAGGTGCTCCCTAGGCTTGGCCACGAGCAGGATGGAAACCGGACCGGATCCAGCCCTCGAAGAAGGAAGGGACAGGTGAGGATCCCAGCAGGGGTCAGACACACCTCTCGCCCCTGCCTGTCACAGGAAAAGCACGCAGTTCGTGGAGGACCAGGCAGTGAGGCAAATCCTCAGAGTCACAGGGATGCACACAAAGGTGCCGTTTCTAAAGAATGACTTTAACGGGGAAAAAAGGGAATTATTGAGCAAAGCAGATTCTCTTTGTCTTGAACACCAATTAGCGGAGGTGGTCAAACCCACCGACACACGGGGGAGACACATCCCGCAGCCAAGACCGCCCAGTGCGGGGAGCGGGGGGACCAAGGCATCACCCAGGGACGCCAGTGACAAGCTTCTGACCCCCAGGAGGCGGGCGCGCCGCCTGCTCCCACCTGAGGAGACAGGGTGGCGCCGAGCGGACAGCCAGGCCGGTTTCCTCGCTTGCTGGTCCAGGATGGCACCCCCACCTCAACAAAGCTCCCGCTCCCCCAGGGTGGCGTGCTGTGCTCCACACCCCATGAACAAAACCACCATGAGGCCAGCGTCCCCATGCCCGAGGGGCACAGCCACCTGGGGAAACTACGGCGTCAGAACCAGTGGCACGGCTGCCATCAGAAATAGGGTGAGTTACAGAACAGGGGTGTACCGCGAGCGGACATGAAAAGCCTCACGTTTAATCCTGGCACTGAGCTAAACAGAAGGCGTTGCTTGATCGCACTTTACAGCAAGAACACTGGCGATTAAGACAGCTAAGTAATGTGCCTAGGATCACACATCCAGAGCACGCCCAGTGATCACTCCCCAGCTCCCCGGGACTGGCACTGTCTCTCTGGTTTATTAAAGACCAGATGTAAATCCTGCAGAGAGAAAGCCATCCTGCTGGAAACAAGCGGTCGCCCCCCCCACCACCTGCAAACTGGAAATCGGTCTGAAAAGAGGTGAGCACCTCCAACGTGCCCTCACGGCCCATCAGCCAGCTTCTTGATGTGCTTGATGAGGGGTGGGGCGGGGAGGGGAGCTTGCCAAGATATGTCAGGGCTTTAAGCTTTTCTCCTGGAGGCTGAAGCCACACAGCATTTTACTTGCAAAAATAGTGTTAAGACAAACAGTTTTGAGGGAAGTGCAGCCAAAGAGGGCTGGTACCTGCGCTCTGTGTGCCATTAGCTTCGCACGGGGTCCTGTGCAGCCGGTGCCACCAACACCCAGGAAACCCTGAGCGCAGCCCGAGGAAGGCCAAGGACCAGGGCAACCTGAAAGCGAGTGTTTAGCTTCTAAGCGCGGGATGGAAAAGAGAAGAAAACCCAAGGGAGTCCAGGAGTTCCAGGAACGAACACCCTATCCTGCTTTTCCACCCAGAGACCGGCAGATCCAGGAGGCCCCCTGAGGTGGCATGTGCTTTGGGCACTTTCAGAACAACTGTGGCCGCGGAGACAGCCTGCTGCAAAATAAGTGAGGCTTGGGTTCCATTTCTCTGGGGCCTCGGATGCCCCGCCGTGGGCGGCTGTTTACACAAGCGCGCATCTAAGCCCATCGTGTGTGTCCAGATGGGTAGAGGCACCCACACACAGCAAGTCTCGCGTCGCCGCCCCTCTGCGGAGATGAAGACCCCACACGGACCGCTGAGCCTCTGGGAACCTCCTCACGATCGGGTAGGCAGTTTCTAATCTGCACGTCATTTGTGAGACGCAAGGCAGGGACCAGGGCCGCCCCAGAAGAATTTTAGGTATGAACCGTGAACTCACTAACTCCTTCCCCCTGGTACTGCTCGAATAGGGGGGGAAAAAAAGGCTCCCAGCCGGCTTGAACTTTGCTGAAAAGCAGACCCGACCACAGCCCAGCTCACCCGTTGGTATTTTCGATACAATAAACGCCTTCAGGACCGTCCCGGGCACTTAGAAGCATCTCTCCACCAGAGGTGTTCTCTCTCCCTGCGTGTTTTCTCAAGCACTTGTTCAAAAACACATTTAAGTGGAATGTTTTCGTTTCTGCAGATTGCATTAATTATGGGTTTGCAAACACTGCAAGCCCACGAGGTCTGCCCGAGCCGGGGGCTGGGACACCCGGGCCGGGCCGGCGGCTTGGCTCGGCCCCTGCGCGGCGCTTCGAGCTTGGCACCGCGCAACGGTGGCCGGGCCTCGCCGAGAAGTCGCCGCTAAGAAAGCAAACCCGGCCGCGGTCCGCGCGGTGACCCTGGCGCTCGGCGCACCCTGCCCCGGGGGCCCAGGGCCGGCGAGCGCAGGACGCGGAGTCCCCGGCGCCCTCCAATGTCTGCTCGCTGGGACGAGGGGAAGCAGTCTCCACGTGTCACGGCATCTGCTGCTTCTAAGCTCACGTCCCCCGGGAAGGTCGGGCCCAACCTGCGGGGCCCAGGAGCCGGGCCCCTTCGCCCGCCCGCCGGGCAAGAGTCACGGGGTCAGTACCGCGCGCCCAGGGCCGAGCCCGGGACGCACCGAGCCCGATGGGCGCCGAGGCCCCGGCAGAGCCGCCCTCGGACAGTCCACCGGGCGGCGCCCTGGCTCCCGGACCTGGTCTTCCGCGCGCGACCCTGCCCCTCGTGAGGGGGCGGCGAGGGGCCCGCGGAGCACCCCTTGCCGGTCCACCCGCGTCGGGGGACCCCAGAAGCCGCGCGCGCCCCGCGGGCCGCCCAGGCCCCACCTGCTCGGGCCACGCGGGCGGGAGGGTCACCTGCTCGCGGCGCCTGAGCGCGGCGGCCGGAGGGGCCCGCGGGGACACGGCCGGCCCCGGGCAGGAGGCGGCGCGCCCCGGCGCCGCGGGCCCACTCACCGTGAGCGCCGAGAACTTCTGCGCGGGCGCCGGCGGGAGCAGCGCCGCGAGCAGCGGCAGCCAGCAGAGCCGCGGCAGCAGCATGGTGGCCGGGCGCGGGGCCGGCGCTCTCCAGCCCCGAGCGGGGCGCGCGGGCGGCACTCGGGCGGCGGCCGCGGAACTGGCGGAGGGGCTGCTCGGGTCCTCGTCCCCAGCGCTCCGGGCGGCCCGGACTCGACCAGCTGGCCCGGCGGTCCTCCGCGTCCTGCGGCGGCCCCGGCTCCTGTCAAATAACTCCGGAGCTTCCCGGATCCTCCTCCGCCCCCCCCCCCCCCCCCCCCCTCCCCTCCCCCTGCCCCACCTCCAGCGCGGCCGCTGCGCTCCGTTCGCTCGGCTCCGACGCCCGCTCCACCGAGCGGCCGCCGCGGGCGCGGGTCTGAGGGAGCTGGAAGTGGAGGGGACCCCCAGGGCTGTGCTGCAGCCTGTGTGGGTGCTGCGTGTGCGCGCCCCCTTCCCCGCACACGCGCAGCCATGTGCACACACGCACACAGATGCACACAGGCGTACACGCTCTCTCGCGCGCGCGCAAGCCCTGGGACAGCAAGATACACCTCGCCCTCCCATCCCAGGGCGCTGATCCCGTCCTCGAAAGACCGGTCCTGCTGGCCGATTCACCCCCCTAGAGCTAACTGGAAGCCTAGGTCAGTCCACAGTCCTCCTGGGGGCCCTGGACCTCTGGGCTCTAACGCCACCTCGTCCAGGCTAGAATTCACCTCTCAACTTTATGGGTGGGTTAGCTGGCTCTCTAGTAAGGGTAGCTGTGAGCAGGGCGCCCAGCACCGTCCAGAAGGTTCAAGGAGGGTGGCATCTTTGCACGCCTTTCCGCAGGTGCATCCACTCCGGGATCTTGGGGGACCTAGAGATCTGGAGCCTGACTTGCAGGTAATCAGGACCTGGAGCAAGCGTGGCTACTTCTAAACCCTTTCAGGCATCGATGAAGCCAGCATAGGGGTGGAGAGGGTCCAGACTCCTTGGTGCAGACTGATGGGAAACCAAGAGAATTTCGCACGCCCAGACTCTGGACAGTACTCATCGCAGACAACATTGCAGAAATAGTTTCTCCTCGGCTTACAACTTCACAGGAGAAAGCCCTGATTCTAGCTCACACAGAAAACCAAGGGAGTGAAGATTCTGGAGAACAATGCTTCGACTGACTTGTCGGCACACCGAGAAAAAGAAGAAAACAGAAAATCCAAATCTGACTTTTAATCCCGTGTTTAATCCGAAGCTTTGGCAGTGCGTCGGGGGCTGTATCAGCAGGCTCTGGGCCTGACCGTTGAGACAAAGCCTGGGCTGTTCCAACCACGGGGTCCCACGCTGAGGTGTTTTCCGGATGAAAGGGACAGACAGAAGGCCATGGAAAGGTGGGGAGGAAGTGTGTGTCTTCTCGAAAGAGGGCTGCTCTGTGAATTCTCATTCAAATTCCAGAGCCCAGAAAATCTATTAAGTATTATACTTAAACACATTCCTTCTGGCTTGAGGGCTCAGAAAGAAACTGTAATAAAACCAGGACTGCTCTTGGATCCGAGAAACAGGTGAGCAGAGCAGCTGCACATGGTTAAGTAACTAAGGAATGCTATTAGGAAACGTTCATAAAAGTCGAGGGAGAATACAAAGTAAATACTGCCTACTGCTGATTCTAAGATCACCCAGAGAGGAAAATTTGCATCTAAAACTGACCTGAATCCTTCAGCATTCGCTGCCAAAAATGTTGCTTTTACTTTCTGCTTTATTGAGAGGACTGCAAGCTGATAGCTTAAATATTTATTTGTTGTTGTGCACTTTTCTGTAGAAATCAAAAGATGGAAAACACGTTCATTCATTCACCCTGACAACGTCAAGAGGAAGAACAAAAGCAGAAGCAAGTGGCTTAGCCGGACAGCGGGAGCGGCAGAAGCGGGCCCAGACCCCCGATGCCCAGACCTGCCCTCTGTCTTTTGTCCTGCACCTCCTCTAAGGCCCAGAGAAGCAGGGCGGGAGTGGGGAGAGCAAAGAAGCGGCCCCCCGCCACTGGCTTGCAAGCCCTGTGCTCAAGAATCTCAGCGTTTCCCTCTCATATCAACCACAGACTCCGCAGGGAGTCCACACAGAGAAATGAAATGTGTTGTCCAGGAACGTCCGATAAGACACAGCCTTTGACAACTGGGGGGGCTCACAGCGCCCTGAATGCCAATTTCTGGCTCCTAAAAGAAGCTGGCAGCAGAGTTGGGAGACAGTCAGCTTCCATTTTTGCGGAGAAAAACAATACGTTTATTAAAAACACTGGGAAACTGTTATGTCTGTCTGTCATTCTCCGCCGCTGAGAAAGTTATTCCTGGCGTGGAGGCCAGATGGGTGCCGTGTTAGAGAGAACAGTCACTTAGTGGAGAATCAAGACAGGAAGCAGCCAGTTCAGTGTTTTCCAGGCAGTTCCTATAGGACAGACCAGCCCATCGAGGAAGTTCCCTTCTCTTGGAAATGTGGGGGTTTTTTAAATTAGTAAGTGGATAAGGGCCCATTCTAAATTGTGGATTATGTATCTGGAATTTAACTTTTTTTGTCACTGAAAAATATCAAAGAGAAACTAATGACCCACTATTCTAGCCATCCTCACATTTCCAAATCTACTTTCCCCCTTAGGCCACTAGCAAAATGCTCAATAAGGCATCCTGGCTTACTTTTTAATTTCTTTCACTATGCCAAAACTGCCAAAGGACTTCTTTCTTGTTGTAGGCATGATATAATTTGTTGTTCAGCCACTAGGTCACGTCCGACTCTGCAACCCCATGAACCGCAGCATACCAGGCTTCCCTGTCCTTGCCTGTCTCCCTGATTTTGTTCAAACTCATGTCCATTGAGTCAATGATGCCATGCAACCATCTCATCCTCTGTCATCCCCTTTTTTTCTTGCCCTCAATCTTTCCCAGCAGTAGGCGTGATATAATGTAATTATTACTTCTGACTAATTTGTATTTGGCCAGAAACTTCTTGTCAGCTCATTTTCCCACCTCAATAGGCAAAGCATAAGCTCTTTAAGCAAGTGTCCCTGTGAATTCTGTGTCTCCCAAATCTTACCAGGGGGGTGCCATCCTGAGGGTCGCCCGCGGGTGTGAGCGAGCCCTGGCCAGCTTGCGTGCCCTGGACATCGTGCCCACTTCACCAATCACCATCAGTCACTTATTAACATTTTCTCCCAGTTCCTACTTGGTTCTGGCAGGAAGAGTCTTTGCAGTTTGCTCACTCTCCCCAGGTGGATTCTGCACAATCGCCCCCTCTCGTATCTCTGTGTGTTCTGCCAACCCTCAGACTGGCTCCAGAGTTTACCCCTAGACCAGAGGGTTGGCGTTTCTGGGATTTTCTGACTCTTGGGTCTCTGCTTGGCCTCTTAGCCTGAAGGACCTGTGTCTTCCCTTAACTTTGTTCCCTTTGGCCCAGGAATGACCCTCACGTCAGTCCCGGGCTTTTAGCCCAAGCGCCCAACTCCAGAAACCCAAGCACAAGGAGGAGTCACAGGGCCTAGTTAGGCAGTGCCGGGCCAGCTGGCCTTCGCCGCGACCATTAAACTCGGTCAGCGGGACAGGTTCCGTTAAAGCACAGACTGCATGGACCCTAGTCTGTCTCAAGGCTCTCGTCCCTGTTTGTAGACATTTAAGTAACAGATAATCTGAATGTGTCTTTGTTCTCAATAAAATCACGTGGACTGATTTCTTCTGCCATCTCACGATGCCTTATGATATGGATTAGGACAACGCTTTCAAGGCACTTTATGGACATTTTTAATGGATTGGAATTTGCTGGGTGTTTGATACAAGTCATCTAATTAACTCAGTGGAAACTCTGCAAAGCTCAGTTTTCACAGATGACAAACAATAAGGCTGAGATCCCTGGACAGCCCGGGTTTGCAGGAGCAGCGAGGGGCGGAGCAGGACCCTAACCCAGCTCTGACCCCGCAATCTGCCTCTCCCCCTCACTACGCACAGCTTTGAGCTGCAGACACGCCATCACTGCCTTGCACTGCTTGGCATGTTGCTTCAGATCCACCACCAAACGAGCTATGAGAGCACTTCGCGGGTGTTTGGCTTCATCAGTGATGCTTCCACCCCACTGCAGCACTTTCCAATGTTAAAACCTTTTTAACATTTTCAAAGAAAGTTCTGTTTCACAAAGACAAATACAAACTTGCTACTTTCACGGTGCGAACGTTCCCTCTAAAGGTGACAGGAGACGACGGCATCGCTCTGAAAGCATGTATTTCTGTTGCCAGAGACAAACCCAGCCTAAGGAGCCACCTCCCATCAGGCCAAACGTGACGCAGCTGCCAGAGGCAGCACAGGGGTCTTGAAACAGGTTCGTATCCACAACATTCAGAAGCTGGTTTTGCCTTTCTGTTCATGAAGCCACATTTATTAGTATATGAAACTTACAGAAGATAACAGCTACAGAGCTAAAACAATAATTTTAAAAGCCCATCTCACCCAAAACTAATGATGGCAGGAGGTGTGAAAGAGGAGAGAGGTGGAGCTAACTATTAATTAACACATAGCAGCCAAACTCTTCAGAACTCAGATGACCTAAACCACCTCTGGATTCTCCCTCCTCATTAACCACAATGTAGGCATCTTCCCCTCCTTTCTTTATGTGAGATCTGCCTTTAGGGGAGAATGAAAGGGTTTTAAACAGAAATACGACTTGCCAGGAATACTTCGAGACTGGTAGACCACACAGATGTGAGTTACACTGACAGAAAGCAGTGTAAGAAGATCCTCCAATAAAAAAAAAAAAAAACCTTTCAATTACCTTCAGCAGCCACTCCCCCTTCCCTAGCCTAGTGCAAATGCCAGGATGGCATTCCATTAAAACACTCCTCCCCCCCCCCATTCCTGGTGATCTGAGCTGAATATTAAAATGCAACCACACAAAGTTAGGAGAAGGAAGGAAATAACAAAGACAGAGTGGAAATCAGTGAAATAGAGACTAAAAAGACCGTATAAAAGATCGATGGGACTGAGAGCGGCTTCTCTGAAAAGACAGACTAAACTGACAATCCTTTATCTAGACCCACCAAGAGAAAAAGAGAGAGGACGCAAACAAATCAGAAATAAAAAGAAGTTACAACTGACACCATAGAAATTCAAAGGGACATAAGAGATTCCTGTGACCGATTATACACCAAGTTGGACAGCCTAGGAGAAATGGGTAAATCCCTAGAAACATGCAGCCTACAAAAGCTGAATCATTAAGAAATAGAAAATCTTATTAGCAAGGAAATTAAGTTAGTAATCAAAAGCTTTCCAACAAACAAAGGTCTAGGACCAGCTTGCTCCTTTGGTGAATTCTATCAAACGTTCAAAGAATTAATTAATTCCCATCAAACTCTTCCAAAAAATAGAACAGGGAGGAACACCTCCAAACTCATTTTCCCAGGCAAGCATCATTCTGATATGAAATCAGACAAGAATGCCACCTGGAAGGAAAAATCACAGGCCAGTGTCCCTGATGAATATATCAAACAGATGTAAAAATTCAAAAGAGAATGTTAGCAAACCTAATTCAACAATACATTAAAAGGATCACACAGAATGATCAAATGGGATTTATGCCAGGGGTGCAAGGATGGTTCAACATCCATAAATCAGTCAGCACGATATGCCATTTCAACAAGATGAAAATATTAAAACGTATATGGTCATCTCAATAGACGCCTCTCCACTTAGGATAAAAACTGTCAACAAAGGGGTTATTGAGGGGTCATGCCTCACCATAATATGGGTCATGCGTGACAAGCCCACAGCTAATACGCCCAATGGTGAAAAGCTGAAAACTTTTCCTCTAAGATCAGGAACAAGGCAAGGATACACGCACTCACCACTTTTATCCAGCACAGTGCCCACAGCACTTAGGCAAGAAAAAGGCAAGTGACCCAAACTGGAAAAGAAAAGCAAAGCTGCTGCTATTTGCCGATGACAGAGCATTATACGCAGAAAACCCTAAAGACTCCACCAGAAACTGTTAGAACTAATAAACAAGTTCAGTAAAGTTGCTGAATGCAAAACCAACACCCAAGAAATGTCATATTCTTTGCAGGAATGACAAGCTGTCAGAAAGAGAGGCCAAGAAAACGCTCCCATCACAACCGCATCAAAGACGATAAAGCATCTAGACGCAAATTTAAGCAGGGAGGCGAGAGATCTGTACGCTGAAGATGAGACATGAATGAAAGAAAGCGGACACAGCCTAATGGAAAGGTACTGTAAGCTCAACAGGTTGGAAGAATTACTGCTATTAAAAAGTCCATACATCCAGAGTAATATACAAATTCAACAGAATCCCCATCAAAATTCCAACAGTATTTTTCACAGAAATAGAACAACTCTACATTTTTCACAGATCCATAGAAGACCCCAAATAGCCAAAGCAATATTGAGAAAAAAGAACAAAAGTAGAGGCACCATACCCCTCGATCTCAGATAATATTACAAACCTATAGTAGTTAAAACCACGTGACATTGCATAGTCATAGATCTGACACATCCATAGATCAATGGGGTAGAATGCAGCCCAGAAATAAACCTACGCATATTCGAGTGATTAATTTACAACAAAGTAAAGTCGCTCAGTCATGTCCGCCTCTTTGCAACCCCATGGACACCAGGCTCCTCCATCCATGGGATTTTCTAGGCAAGAGTACTGGAGTGGGTTGCCTTTTCCTTCTCCAGGGAACTTCCTGACCCAGGGATCAAACCTAGGTCTACCCACATTGTAGACAGACGCTTTACCATCTGAGCCACCAGGGACATTTTTTAATTTACAACAAAGGACCTAAGAATATACGATGGGGAAAGGAATGACTCTGGCCCCCAGTCTTATAGCAAACACACAAATTAATTCAAAATGGACTAAAGACTTGAGTAGAAAACCTGAAGCCATAAAAATCCTATAAGAAAACAAAAATGGTAAGCTAGCTGACATCAGTCTTGATGAGATGTTCAACACAAGAAAATGTGTGTCTTTCGGTTTTACAGGAGATCTCTCTCTCTCTATGTATATATATAATAAAATATATAATATATATATAATACTTTTATATAAAATATATATAGTCAAAATTATTTCCATGAGAACACATCAGGATTTACTAGGAGAGAATGGAATCTCAACTATTTGGATTGAATCCATTACCTAGAAGGTGGTTCAACGATACCAAAGAAATCTGCTTTAATCAGACAATGTAATTAACATTACAATTTCTTGAGCATCAGCTTCACGTTTAACTAAGGGAGAATCTGTAAGTGCTCGAACTTCTGAAGAGGATCATTTGAGGGCTGGTCAGCATGAAAGTATGGCTGAAACCATTTTGCCAAAATTTATTTTTTATTACTTAGTGTTGGGGATCAGGACCATTAGGGCTTCCCTGGCGGGAAGTCAAGAGTCCACCTGCAAAGCAGGAGACACAGGTTCAACCCCTGGGTCGGGAAGATCCCCTGGAGACGGGCTCCCTACTCCAGTGTTCTTGCCTGGAGAATCCCATGGACATCAGCATCATCCGGGGCAGTTTTCAGTCCTTTGTTTATTTTTAGAATTATTTTGTCATTTTAAGAATTCGTCATTTTATCTTACAACGCTTCAATGTTTTCCTACATTTCTAATTTTTCCACCTATAACATGTGGAAAACACAGTCAGCGGGAGGCACGCGGTTATTTTTTCTGCCACTGTGACAGGAGAAAATGCTTCCGATGAAGCCGCAGCACAGCGCAGTCTCACAAGCAGTTTAGAGTCCGTCCCAGGAGACAGGCCAAAACGCACAAAGCCGGGGGCCTGCCCTCTGCTGCTGGAGGAGCGCTGATGACAGACAGGGGGCTTGCTTTACGTTTAGGCTTGTTGCCTTTGTTTGCTCACCAGGGAAGAAAAGAAAGAAAGACACGAGGAATCAGAACAGCAGCCAGTGGCCGCGGTCGGGACCCCCTGCTCTCTCAGGAATCCCCCCAAAGCAAGGACGGCAGGGCTCTGAGGCCAACAAGCTACAAGGGCGGGAGGGCAGAGAAGGAGCCTGTGCTGGGGAGCCCGCAGACGCGGGAGGGCGGACCTGGGAACGACCTGCCCGCAGCAGAGGGAGAGGCCTGGGGACCTGCGTGGTGTCTTAAGGGGGCTGGAGCCTGCAGGGGAAGCTCTGGCCCCAGGAGTGCGAGGCAGGGCCTGGCCACAGCAGGGGTGAGGGGCCGGGTCACGTGGCAAGGGCTGGACAACCCTGTTCCCGCCCCATCGGTCCCCCAGAGCCCGCTGGTCAGCAGGAGGGAGGTCTCCAGGAAGATTCTGACCATGGCTCCCCGGGGAAGAGGGCAGCAGCAGGGCAGGCCAGCCTCCCCGCACTCGGGGACCGCGGCCGCCCGGGTCTCGGCCCAGCCTGTGGGGACAGGACCCCTGGGGGTCTGGGGGGCGCTCTCCTGGGGAAGCCAAGGCAGAAACCAAGCACGTGGGCGGGGGCCTGTGTGGGCCTGGCCGGGGCTCAGCCTCCCAGCATCAGTCACAGGGGCCCACGTGCCCCTGGAGCCAGAGCTAGACCCTGGGCTTTTCCAGAGCAGCTTCAAATAGGAAAGAATAAATCCACAGGCATTGTTTGGCCTAGCAGAAATGGAAAGTGCACTGGAAGGTCGAAAGGCAAAGGTGAAGAGACGGGAGTACACAGGCCTGGAAATGAGAGCGCCCGCTGGATCTCCCCAGATCGTCTCTGACGGCACATCGGCTGCCCTGGTGCCCAGGGGCCTGGATCAGGGCCAGCCCCCTCACCCCGCCTGCCCACTGCCCCAGAGCTGCTCCTCCGCTCCCTGCCTGCTCGGCCCAGCTGGCGACAGCGCAAGCTTCCTTCCCACTGGGAGGCTGCGACAGACTCTGTGTCTCTGAGTCCCCTCTGGGCACACGGGAGGTTTCTCTGGGGTGGTTACCGAGTTAAAAACGGAGGCCTGAGAGGCAGATATGGTGGTGGACGCTGCAGTGGAACCAACTCTGAAGGGTGGAGAGAGTTTCTTTCATTTTACTTTGTGATTTATTGAAGTATAGTTGGTTTATAGTAGAGTATAATGCTGTGAGGGTCGGATGTACAGCAAAATGATTCAGTTACACACACACACACATTATTTTTCAGATTCTTTTCTGTTATAGGTTATGACAGCATTGACCATAGTTCTCTGTGCGGTACAGCAGGTCCTGGCTGTTGTTGTTCAGTAGCTAAGTTGTGCCCGAGTCTTTGCAACCCCACGGAGTGCAGCACGCCAGGCTTCCCTGTCCTTCACTACCTCCCAGAGAGAGAGAGTCGCTCAGACTCACGTCCACGGAGTCGGTGATGCCGTCGCCTTCTCCTCCGGCCCTCAGTCTTTCCCAGCACAGGGTCAGCTCCCACGAGTCAGCTCTTGCACGGCGGCCAGAGTACTGGAGCTGAGCTTCACCATCAGCCCTTGGCGTTTATCTGCTCTGTGCACAGCAGTGTATGTCCGTCCCTAGCTCCTAAACCACAAGGCCTCCCCTCGTGACAGCTGGTAAAGAATCCACCCGCAGTGCGGGAGACCTGGGTTCGATCCCCGGGTTGGGAAAATCCCCTGGAGAAGGGAGAGGCTGCCCACTCCAGTGTTCTGGCCTGGAGGGTCCCACGGACTGTGTCCTCCAGGGGTTCACAGAGTCGGACTCGACTGCATTTCAGCCCCTAATCTGTCTCCCCACCGCCGTCCTGCTCTGTGACTGCGTCTGTTCACTGCGAGTCTTTCAGTGTATAAATTAGCTCGTTTGTGTCAGTTTTTTCGATTCCACATGTAAGTGATGGAGTGTGGTAATTGTCCTTCTCAGCCTGACTTACTTTGCTCAGCAGGACAATCTCTAGGCCCATCCGTGTTGCTTCAGATGGCATTACTTCATTCCTTTGTATGGCTGAGTAATATTCGATTGCATATATACACCACGTCATCGTTATTCACTCACCTGTCGTTGGACACTTCGGTTGCTTCCACGTCTTGATATTGTGAATAGTGGTGCTATGAACATTGGGGTGCATAAATCTTTTCAAATTAGAGTTTTCATCTTTTCAGGTACATGCCCAGGAGTGGGGTCATATGGCAGCTTTATTTTTAGTTTCTAGATAAGGAAATAGCTCATGGAAGTGTGAGTTGATCAGGGTTCCATGACCAGAATAGAAGAGCTCACGAAATGCTAGTGGCTAATAAAGTTTCATGTGCAAAGTTAGACCCAGTGGTGAGTCTTATATTTTAGGGGTGGGGGGGGTGCAAAAATCTGTTTCTTATGCAAGCAGTAATGTGAGCAGACCTCCTTCTATTTTGCTCACTGTACGAATCTTTGCAAACATTGGGGCAACCCTGCAGCGAGCAAGTCCACGGGAGCCACTTTCCCAGCAAAACCTGCTGACACTGCGGACGGGTCACATTCTGCGGCTCTCACACCAGGTCACACACTTGCACGGTTTTCATCTTTGCACTGGTGACCTGCGGTCAGTGACGCTCTGTGTTCCTATGGGGCTCGTTTTGGGGCGCCAGGAACCTCGATTATATGCGTGAACTGAGCTGATGATGTTGCGTGTGTTCTGACTACCCCACAGACCCCCCATCCCCCATCCCCCCCTCCTCAGGCCTCCTTGCTCCCTGAGACACAGCAGTATTGAAATTAGGGCAATGAACAGCCCTACAACGGCCTCTACGTGATCAAGTGCAAGGAAGAGTTATCAGTGCAGCAAGCTTTACTCTCGTCTTATTGCACAGAATAGCTGCAGACACCTCGCCTTCAGCAACCCCCACTCTGATCAGCCAACAGCCTCAACATCAAGGTGAAAAGATACCAACTCAGTGAAGGCGCAGATGACAGCTAGCATTTTTAGCAATAAACTGTTTTTATGTTGAAGCGTGTGCGTTGTTTTTTAGACGCAACGCCATTGCACCCTTAATCAACTACACGACTGTGTGGACACAACTTCTGTATGACCTGGGCAACCAGACTGCGCCTGTGACCTGCTTCACTGCGATAGCTGCTGTAACGCAACATTCAGGAGCCAAACCTTCCCTATCTCCGGGGTGTGCCTGTGTTAGATAGGATCCTCCCGGGAAACAGCACATAAATATATATATATATACACACACACACAAGGGGAGAAAGCAATCAATTGATTGATTTGAAGGTGTTGGCTGACTTGACTGGGTGTTGGAACATCCAAACTCTGCAGGGAAGACTGGCAGTCAGTGGCCCAGGATGAGCAGATGCCCAGGATAAGGAGAATTCTGCCCTCCTTGGGGAACCGCAGTCTTTTCTCTTAGTCTTCAACTACTTAGTCACGGCCCACCCACATGGAGGGCCACCTGCTTTACAGTGAGATTGAAATGTTAATCTCATCTAAACATGGCTTCACAGCAACATCCAAGCAGACGTCTGCCCCAGCAATGGGCACTGGGGCCCAGCAAGTGGGCCTGTAAAACCCACCACCCCAGTCAACACAGGTTCTCGAGGTGGGAGTGGCGTCAACAGGGAAGCTGTAGCTCTGGCGCATAGCGAAAGCGGCTCTTTGGGAAGCGATCGCTGACAGCACACGGTGTATCAGCAGCATCGTAAACAAACGCGATGAAATGGCCACTACGTGGGGCTCTGGCACCACAAGAGGTCCTTCTCCGGGGAGCCCCCTGCCTCCCAGGACAGCGCAGATAAGAAACTCTGGTCCGCAGCAGCCAGAGTGGACAGTCCACTCCACGGAGGGTCTGCACGCTTCGCCTTTTCCTCCTGGTGTTTCCTGCTCCTTAACAGGGTCCAGAGGAGGACAGGGAATGAAAGGACTCGTCCAGGGAGGGCCCCCACGAGCCCCGTTGGGGGGCTGGCAAAGAAAGCCTTGACAGATGACAACGAGGACAGGGGCTCGAGCTCACTCGTGGTTGATGGCATCACGGACTCTGCCTCGGTCCTGTATTTATAGCTCACAGGTGGGGTTGGCTGTAGTAGCAGAGAACAGTCAGTCTAAGTGCTAACACGCATTGCTTTAAGTGTGTGACAGAGGAGGCCACAAAACTCAGCTGGTGGTATAAGGTGGCACTCAGAGAGGCCTGGGGCGTGCTGCCCAGACACTGGAACACCGTCCCCTCCGGGGAGGCAGATCCGGACGGCCCTCTGGGAGCAGGGAGGCCGTCTGTACCTGAATCCTGGTTCTGTGCGTGTTCATTCCATCACTTTCCGCTGTGTGTGCATCTGTGTGTTAGGCGCTCAGTCGTGTCCGACTCTTTGTGACCCCATGGACCACAGCCCGCCAGGATCCTCTGTCCCTGGAATTCTCCAGGCCAGAATGCTGGAGCCATGCCCTCCTCCAGCGAATCTTCCCAACCCAGGGCTTTGCCCGGGTCTTCTGCGTTGCAGGCAGATTGCTTACCGTCTGAGCTGGGTGTGCATATGCTCATAGTTTACCCCTGCCCTTTCATTCAAATTTCCCTGCAGGCTTTGTGTTTGCAGCCCCAGAGCGACCTCTGTGTCTTGTCTG
This sequence comes from Oryx dammah, assembly GCF_014754425.2. Lineage (NCBI taxonomy): Eukaryota > Metazoa > Chordata > Mammalia > Artiodactyla > Bovidae > Oryx > Oryx dammah. The sequence goes on along the minus strand of NW_024070188.1, from coordinate 89,214,368 downwards.
AAAGCCTCCCGTTTACTCCAAGACCCTGGGAGCCAGGCCTTGTCTGAGAGCCGCTCAGCAGCCAGCACGAGTCGTCGTCTTTCCGAATGCTCGTGAGCGACAGCTTCGGCAATCACGTGTGCGTGAGAGCCACCCAGACGTTCGAGCAGTCATTTCCACTTATCAGCTGAAATGTTGTTTAGTCTGCGGATGTTTGCTGAAACGTATAATGAATAGGATGTCACACTGGCGGCAATTCATTAAGCAGCGAAAAAGTTAGCTTGAGCCCCAAGATATTTACAAACCACAGATCCCACGAAGGACAGCGCCTGCAGCCAGAATATGCAGCGACCTCGCGAAGCAATGGATTAAAAATCCCATGAAAACTGAGCAGGCGTGCCACTCAAGAGGACACAACGTGGAAGCACGTGAAGGGCGTGCCAGGTCCTCAGCCAGCAGGGAGAAGCGGGTCAGAGCCAGCCGGGACCGCGGTGCACCAAGCGGAGGGCTGAGTGACAGTGAGGGCCCCAGGC
>NW_024070188.1:89192111-89213756 GCF_014754425.2 Oryx dammah | reverse complement strand
CGGGTGGGCACGCTGGAAGGCCGCCCGCGGGAGGGTGGCGATGTGAGCAGTCTGACCGTCCCCCGCCCCGTTGCCGCCCAGGCTCTGCAGGGCACAGGATCGCATCTGAGAGTCTCGCCCCCGGAGCACTGAGAAGCGCCCTCGGTTATCCCTACGGTGACGCCAGACGCTCTAAAGTCGGAGCCGCCTCAGCACAGCCGCTCCTCCGGCGCTCCTCGATCCTCCCTGATCCTCCCCAACCCCGACCCCGGCCGCTGCCTTTTGTCACTTGCGTGCGTGCTGGAGACACGCACGCCCAAGCGGCTGTGGGAACCCGCCGGGCCCTGAGCGTCCGGCCCACCAGCTCCTCCATCCGCCCCTTCGCCCAGGCCGGTGCCCCTCACCCCCACCGCCGGGGGCTTCACGTCTCCATCCCGAAGCCCAGACTGAAGCCCCCGGGGGCGGACCCCACCCTGCGCTGCACCTCTGACGACGGCAGGGGGTGGCGTTCCTCGCTCACCACGGGGCCTCGTTCCTCCTTAGGTCTCACTGTTGTCTGACTTCAGCTCTGCTGTTTCACCGGCTCCTCGCTCGCGCGGTGCGAGGTTCAAAATCCCCGCGTTTTACGAGTGCCAGTCCTCCGGGGAGGATCACCGGCTCCTCCGCTGCTCCGTCTCGGGGGGTCGCTCCGCTTCTCCCCGGCACGCGTGTGGTCTCAGGCAGGGCCCGCGGCCGCACTCGCCGTCCTGCGGCGGCTCCCTCCGCTCGGGGCCTCGGGGCCTCGGGGCCCCTCTCGGACGACCTGGAGCGGAGGGCAGTGTGTTAGTCGGGGCGGGTGGGGGCTACTCAGTGACCAGGAAAGCCCGGAAATCACGGGCTTAAAGACAAAGGGGTTACGTCCGCGGGGCCTCTTTAATACTCGTGCTGTGCGTGGATCGTGCACCTTCAGAAATGAAAAGTAAGGTAATTTTATATCGGAAAGGGGGCTTGGCTCCTAGCTCAGTTGGTAAAGAATCCGCCTGCAATGCGGGAGACCTGGGTTCAATCCCTGGGTCGGGAAGATCCCCTGGAGAAGGAAAAGGCTACCCCCTCAGCATCTGGCCTGGAGAGTCCCACGGACTGCGTAGTCCACGGGGTCACAGAGTCGGACACGACTGAGCGAGTTTCACTCTCTGTATCGGAAGGTGGTGTAGGTGTCGGTGGCTGCTCTGCTCAGCTGTGTCGCGTGGCCTGGACACGAGGGGGCAGCTTTCTGGGCCCGCACGCCCACTCCCGCCGGGACTCCGCTGCACCCGCGACACCGTCCCGCCTCTGGGAGGAGGTGTTTGGAGACCACGCCCTTCCTCAGCAGCCTGCCTTTCCCTGGACCCGGGGGTCAGCGGCGCCTGGATCTCAGCCTGTGTCTGGTCCGTCTGCACAGCAGGCCAGCGTCCAGGCCCCTGGGAACCATGGGCAGAGCTAGCTCCAGTTCAGTGCGTCGGGGGCTGTGGTGGGGCCCGGCCCCTGAGAAGCCTCGCCCACCCGCAGGGCCCCAGCCAGTGGGCAGTGGACGCGAGGGCGGCCAGCTCTGGATGCGGGGCTCCTGTCTGCCTGAGTCCCCGGCGGTGAGCGCACCCTGGGCTGAGAGCCGCGGACACTCACCAGGAGTTTGTAGGACGGATTCACTCAGAGAGGGGCTGAGGGTCGCCAGTGGAGACCTAAGATCTCGGCTTCCGGGTGCCAGGGAACCTGAGCAGCTTTACCCACTCCTCTCTCCTTGGCGCATCAGTCACACAGACACGCTGGAAGCCACACGCCCGGGGCCTGCAGTGTGCCCCACCCCCCACTTCTCGGGAGGCCTGCCAGCTTCTGGGGCCCAGGCTGACATTCCAGGAATCCCAGGAGCTGGCCGCTGGATGAAGCAGGGGGCATTTTCACCTGGGTCCTGAGCAGGCTGGGCCGGCAGTCTCCCCTGGGGCTGCCCCCAAGTGCAGGGTGGTGCCTGGGAGACGCACGTCCCCTTCTAGGACCCGAGCGTGGTGCTCCCTGCGGCCGCAGCCTCTCCTCTCCTGTCGCAGGTCCTCCCGTCCTCCCCGCGGGCTCCAGGGTACCTCCTGGCGTAGACAACATGAGAGTCCAGGGGATGCTGACTCTCTCTGAAATATAAGCCACCTGGTCAGGAGTCGCCGTGGGCCCCCAGGACCGGCTCAGCGGCCGCCCTGGTGAACGTGGACGCCGGGCCTCCTGGGTCAGACGTGGATGGGCTTTGTGTCCCGCCCGGCACAGCGAACGTGCCCAGCAGCGGCCTGCAGCACAGCGCCCCGCTGGCCGGCGGCCCAGCAGTGCTAGGTAGGTAATCTCACCTTTCATCAGCACGGGAGAATTCTTGGCTCATTTCACACCCATTTTGCCTCTTCTTCGGCCCACCTGGGACGTGTACAGCTTTTGACATGTCTTGGAGGAAGTTTGCTTTACAAGATGGAGGGGAATTGAGGAGGAGAAAGACAGGACTCCTGAGAGCTCACTGTTCACCGGGGCGCCTGTGTCCGCAGGGCTGAGCTTGGGGACGGAGCCACAGGCTCTGGCCTTCTGCCCGCCTGGCCTGCGTCCACCCTGCAGTGCCCCACATGTGCCAGGGTTCTGGAACGCTCTAAGTCGACCGTTTCTAAGTGACATGGATCGAAGGGCCCCCGGCTTCCAGAAATTCTAATGTGGACCTGAGGTAAACTTAATGAATGTCTTTGGCAAAAGCTGTTTTCGTAGAACTTATCAAAAGTAGATGTCTAATTAACCCCTAAAGTAGCCCAGCATCTCTTCCTCTAAGGACAGAGTGTGTGTGTGTGTGTGTGTGTGTGTGTGTGTGTGTGTGTGTGTGTGAGAGAGAGAGAGAGAGAGAGACAGAGAGAGAGAGAAGAGCACGTGGAGAAACCTCCCCAAACGGTTCACTCCGTTTTAGGATAGTCAACCCATGTGGCACGTGATTTTTATTTTTATTTTTGCTGGGTGACTTCTCAATGGACACGATGTCCTCCAGTTCGGCTCCCCCACACGCAGAAAACCCTGCCCTTCCCACTTGCAGCCAGGCGTACTTCCTGATACCGGAGGCAGGCCCAGGGACCCACAGGGCAAGCAGATTGCAGGGCCCACACCCCAGCATCGTCCAAACAAGAACGGACATTGGTGGGGAGGACGCATGAGCCCGGACGTGGCCCTGGCAGCGTGGACTGCGGGCAGAGGCATCTCAGACTCGCCCTGCGAGTTCTTTCTTTCCTCCGGCTGTGAGGAAGCGTCCTGGCAAATCCCATGCTGCTTTGAGCCAACTTTTAAAATACCTGATAAATATCTAATGAAGAGCTCGTGTGCCAAAAAACCATTTGTGCTTTTATTATAAAGATGTATTTCTTCTTCACCAGGGCCTTGCCATGTAACTCCAAACCTGGCTCTCTGAGCGGGTCCTGCTGAGCCGTCTGGTGGGCTGCCAGGAGCAATCCGGGGCCGGGCAGGGGTCCAGGTGGGAGCGAGGGCGTCTGGGTTGGATGCGGTGCCACGAGGAGAAGCGGAGAGCAGCGAGGAGAGGCAGGCCCGGGCGTCTGACTTGGAGCCCCGCCACGCACATCCGACACACCGCGCAGAGCCGCACGCATAGGCCAGCACCCCCCGGCCCCCCAGGACCATGGGGAGCACCAGAGAGCTAGGGCGGGGCCGGGGCCGGACTTCAAGGACAGGCACCTTCGGCAGCAGTTGGAAGGCGCGCAAAATGCCCTCCAGGTTGGATACTGCAAGTGACACCAGTCTCCACCTCCTGCTCTGAAGTGAGGAGAGCCTCCCGAGCCCCGCAGAGGCTGGACCCCGGAGCAGCCCCGAGGGCCTCCTCCCCGCGAGCTCATGGTTCCCCGGTGCAGAGGCCGGGTCTGGGCCGAGGCCTGTGGTCAGGGCAGGAGGCGCGGTGGCTTCCTCTCCACTCTCCGGCTCTGATCACAGCTCACGATTAGCCTTTCACAGTCCTGCCTGTCAAAGCCCCAGGACCTTCTGACCTGTGCTGGGGTCGCATACCCAAGCGCTTGGTGGGGGGGGGGCGGTCACCCCCTAGGCCCCCACCCCACCCAGGCCCACCTGGAGAAGCCCCCAGGGTCCCATCATGTCGCCCGCTGGGCTTGCTGGGGGGGTTCCTGGAAAAGCCCTGTTGTCCCTCTTGGGCTCTTGCCGCCCCTCTGATCCTGGGTCTGGCCTCGCGAGAGCTGTGGTGGGTGCCTGCCCCCTTCCCCGGGAGCCGGCCGCGCGTGCGGGCGGTGCAGGCGGAGCAGGGGCAGCGGGTCACTGAGCTGCTCTGCTGTGTGGTTCTTCAGTCTCTCAGCTCTGTCCATGGACTGCCCCACGCGAGGCTCCTCTGTCCGTACGATTTCCCAGGCAAGAATACTGGAGTGAGTTGCTATTTCCTTCTCTAGGGAATCTTCCCAACTCCAGGACTGAACCCATGTCTCCTGAATTGGCTGGGGGAAGCCCCATTGGTGGAGAAATGAAAGTCGCTCAGTCGTGTCCAGCTCTTTGTGACCCCATGGACTATACAGGCCAGAATCCTGGAGTGGGCAGCCTTTCCCTCCTCCAGGGGATCTTCCCGACCCTGGGACTGAGCCCAGGTCTCCCGCATTGCGGGAGGATTTTTACCAGCTGAGCCACCAGGGAGGCTCACTGATGGAGAGGTCACTGTTAATCGACAGACAGGTCTCCTCTTCATCTAGGTAGCGCCCTGCGAGAGCAGGAAGCCGGTGTCGCTTGTGAGTTGGTTTGCAACCAGGATCGCTGTTCAGCACTGGGGACAAGGCACAAGACCCGGAGGCGAGTCTGACTCTGATTAAAGCTCAGGGCGCCTGTGGACACCAGAGGAAACATTTGCATGACAATGTGTCAGCAGCTGCAAACTGAAATGGTTAAAAAAAAAGACCCTTACTTCTTCCGGTGTGTGTGCATAAACGGATCGGCTAACACTGGCGAGTCAAGGAGGGTTTTAAAGGACCTGAACCAGGAGCTGCGTCTTCCAGCAGCGTGACTGGCAAAGCCCGAACCAGAAAGCACCGCAGCCAAGATAATCACCGGCTCCCCATTCGCCTGCAACCCCCCACCCGCGCATCCCCTGCCCCCCGCCCCGGCCCCCACCCCCCGCGCCCTCAGGCGCACCCCCAGCACCCCCCCGACCCCCACATGCCCCCACAACCCCCGTGCCCCGCCCGCCAGGCTCACAGGACCCCTCTCCTCTGAGCACACACCCCACTCCACACGGAACAGAATTCTGCCCTGCAGTCGGGTTTACTCACAGACTCACATTATAATCCTATATTCATGACTCATAACGTTCTAAAAACTTTTTGGCTGAGACCATTTAGTCTTTTTTTTTAACCTCCAAAGAGGTGATTTTGTGTGAATATTTAAGACCGAACAGAAACTGTGTTTTATTTTCGAATCATGAGAGAGTACTTTTAAAAACTGTCTTCTTTGCCCTCCGACATAATTTCTAAGTGGTGAGGCCGATTATTTAGATTTCATTAGCTTCTGGAGCAGGTCTGGGCTCTCCCTGTGACCAGCCTGCTTCGTTTGTGGACACAGTCTGTATTTATATCCACCAAAGGGCTACCGATTTGTCATCTTCTCCCCAGAATGATGACGCTGGTCCTCAAATATCAGAGCCCCTCCAACTTCACAGGGTGAAAATGCCAGGAGTGAGAGCTGAACCAGCTGTTCAAAGGGCCTCACGGGACGGTCATCAGGGCCAGGCCTCCCCAGGGCGGTCTGATCCACGCAGCCTCCGCCGTGCGGGGTAGCAGGCAGGCCGTCGGATCCAGGAGGCATCTCAGGACATTCCTGGGGTCCATCCGTTGCGTCCCCTCGAGCACACGGAGCTCGCTAGGGGGCCAGGGAGGGGGCACGTGGTTGGGCAGCCCCGAAGGTGGAGCCCAGGTGCAGGAAGGCACGCGTCCTCGGCCGGGTAGGGGAGGGCCCTGGTGGGGGGAGGCTGCACCCACAGTAGGCTTTCTCCTGCTCACACCTACCCTCTTTGTGCTGGACTGAACTGTGCCCCCCACCTACATGCACACACCCACGCCCTGCCCCCCAGCAAGGCTGAACGTGGAGCTGGGTCTTCAGGGGGTTAGTAGGTCAGCTGAGGTCACGGCCCAGCAAGCCTAAGTCCCTGTGAGAAGAGAGGAGACACGGAGCCTCAGCCCTGGGCTCTCCACACACAAGGCCACGTGAGGACACAGCTGGAAGGCAGCCGTCCGCGAGCCCGAGAGAGGGGCCGGCCAGAAACCACCCCTGAGGACACAGCAGTCTCGGACGTCCAGTCTGCAGGGTGTGGGAGCATACCGTCTGTACTGGGAGCCGCCCATCGGTGGAATTCTGCTTCGGAGTCGAGCGGAGACGCCGTGTCCCCCTTAGAAGGGCAGGTGGCCTTCGTGAGCAGAGACCCAGGAGTCAGAGACAGCTCGCCCCTGCAGCCACCTGTGCGCCCAGCTGTCCAGCACGTGACCCGGGGTCAGCTCTGAAGATGTAGCTAGCATCGTTCTCTCCATTCTCCAGGATCCAGGCTGCGTCTGGTGTCAGTCGTCTTTCTGTCAAAATCCAGGAAAACCATGAAATCTCATCTCCCTGCATCCACAGAAGGAAGCGTTTCGAAGCAGACTTTCCATAAAGAGAGTCCACGTGTGTGCAAGCTGCATCGCTCAGCCGTGTCTGATGCTGTGCGACCCCCTGGACTGTGGCCCGCCAGGCTCCTCCATCCATGGGATTTCCCCGGTGAGGATACTGGAGTCGGGTGCCATGCCCTTCTGCTCCCTGTTAAAGGCAGAGACCAGAGGCAACAGAGGAATGCAACCTGTGGACAGGGGCGCCTCTCCGTCTGAACCTTACGGGGTGTGACTGGAGGCCTGGAGCGGCCTGTAAACACCTCCCCAGGTTTGTCTTGGGGGGACAGGTCAGCACCCAGGATTCCTGGCTCCCCTGCCCCCCGCCAGGAGACACAGAAGCAAGAATCAGGCCGGAGCTGAGTGAGGCAGCAAGGAGATTTCCCTGTTCGCTCTCCTGGCTGAGGATCAGAACCACACAGCAGCTACCAGCGTATTTTTAGCTTTTCTCATAAATATTTGACTTAAATCTTTATTAAAATGCATATGATTCACTCCGTAATTGTGGCTCGGTCTTTCTCAGTGAATCGTTCAGTGTTTGACAGTTTCTGGACGGAAAAAAGAACTTTCAGGTATAATCCAGCTGAGCCTGAAATAGAGAGACCTGAACCGCCATGAAATCGCAACGCTCAACCCATGTGGGGCCAGCAGAGCCCTGCCTCCCTCTGGGGTCTCTTCCTTCTTCACACAAAGATCACAAGTCCCAGCCCTCACTGTGGCCAAGGGGAAAAAAACAGGTTCCCAAAGAGATCTGGAAAGGCAGTCACAGCTCCACAATAACTAGGAAGAAAACCTGGGTGGACCCTGCTCCCCCAGGTTCAGAGTCTGATTGTCTCCAGGGACCCCCATTAGGGGAGAGCAGGCCCAGCTCAAGCCTGGACGCAGCCCGGCCTGCTGGCGGGAGGGTCGCCATGGTGGTGGGGGGTCCCGAGGCCCCGGGTTCCCCGCACAAGGGAGGCCACTCTGCCACCTCAACTCTCCAGCACCCACTTCCTCCCCGATCGCCCTGACCTGAGCAAGGCTTCCCGTGGACACTGCCCTCCCTGGGGCCCAGTGGAGGCTCGGCTGCGTCACGATGGTGACCATCTGCACCCCAAGGAGGACGCTGGAGGGGGAGGGGCAGAGGGTGGACACAGGCCCGCAGCTGACCACGTGGCCTTGCTCCTGTTGGTGGTCTGGGAGCCAGCAGGGTTCTGAGCATTTCATCTACACTGAAATGTATTTCATCTGCAAAACAGAGTTGTGATGAGCTGAGAAGAGTGATCCAGCCTTTCACAAATGAGAGAATGCTCCTTCACTTCTCACAGTCACACCCAGGGCCTCGGGCTCCAAAGGTCCAGGGTTGGCCACCGGTTCGCAGTGGTAGAGAATCCTCCTGCTGAGGGAGGAGACATGGGTTCGATCCCTGGATCAGGAAGATGCCCCGGAGCAGGAAATAGCAACCTGCTCCAGTATTCCTGCCTGGAGAATCCCATGGACAGAGGAGCCTGGCAGTCCACGGGGCCGCAAAGGGTCAGACACGACGGAGCGCTCATGTACGAACTGGGGATGCAGGGCCCGCCTTTGGCTGTTTTGATGCTTCAGTAAAGAGGGTGAGGACAGAGGCCCAGCCCTGGGTGGCGCGCGGGGTTCCTGCTCCCGCGAGGATGGAGCATGAGCCCTTCAGCTTCTGCCGGGCACACTGGGCGGCAGGCTGTCCGTCTGCTGGGAGGCTGGGGAGGCAGAGACGCTCCTATGAGGCTCCATAGACCCCCCCAGGCCTGAGGAAGCTTGTGGGTGACCGTCTGGCTTGGACAGGAAGGCAGGGCTCCGAGCTGCCCAAGCGTAAACACAGCTCCGCTCGGGAGACACGCGGGCAGGTTCGGCTAAGCAGTCAGCCACAGCTGTGTTTTCAGGGAGTGAGGAACAAGCTTTCTATGGTAGAAAACCAAAATTGTCGCCCTTAATTCCAGCCTGATTCACTTGAGCAAATGTAGGCCCCACATGGCCGCACCTCCTCCCCGCAGGAAGCGCGAAGGAGTCCTTGCCTGCCCCCGCTGTCCTGGGGTCTCCTTCCCCAGGTCCAGGGGTTCCCCAGGCCCGCATCCAGAGCCCCAGGGAGGTTCTGAGGCTGATGCCCAGCCTGACTCCGCCTCATCGGCAGTTCTCGGACCTACAGTCGGTGCTTCACCTTCTCAGTTTCCCTCTGAAATCAGCCAGAGCCAAGGGGTTCACACACCGTAGGTCTCGCAGAGACATTCTCGGGGTTTGGGAACCCAGTATATGATTGAGAAAAGAGGCAGTGCCTTAGACAGCCCTGTGTTCTTGCAACTCTGAGTTTTTAAAAACTCTGCAGGTAATAATGAACACAGATCAAGAAAATCACATCATGTGCAAAAGGGCACCAGACGGGAAGACGGCTCCCCTCCCTCCTTCTTGCCATGGCCCACTGCCTCGTGCCATTTCTCCCTGAATGTCTAACTGGCTCACCAGACCCAACCCACAATCTCCTTCACCCCACCTGCTGCTCCTCCCGTGGATTAACCCACCTCATCCATGGACAGTTCCATCATGAGGACAGCTCCATCATGGGGACAGCTCCATCATGGGGACAGCCCCATCATGGGCACAGCTCTACCATCTGTGGACAACTCCACTAATTCAGCAACTCCATCATTGAGGATAACTCCATTCTTGGGGGATAGCTCCATTATCAGGGACCAGTGCTGTTATCGGGAACAGCTCCCTTACTGAGAACAGCTCCATCGCCCGTGGGCAGCTCCATCTTGCCCATTGTCTAAGTCAAGGGCCTCAGAGCTTTCACACACTCCATTAGTTGGGACGCCCTCGAGACTCCGCCTCACGCTCTGTCCAGGCTCCAGCCAGCCCACACCTTCACTGCCACATCTGCCTGAGACGCAGAACCATCTGGATTACGTCTTAGCTGCTGCTTCCCTCTGTGCTCTATACCCAGTTTCTCTACACAGCAGGCAGAACAAGCTTACTTAAAAACCCCAGTCACGTAATGTCAGTCCCCGATGAAACACCTGAGTGACTCTAGTGCTATCAGAAGAAAGCCCTCGTCCTCCGTGTGCCTCAGGAGCCCAAGAGGGCTGCGCCCTGGCTGCCAGTCACACCACGGCTCCTATCACTCACTGGCCTCTCTCATCCCTCTTCCGCCCTGGTTTATCTAATTATACAGATAGAAATCCAGGAAACTTGTGGCTAATGGTGGAAAAAACCCAGATCTGGATCAGGCTGAGTTCATGGACCAGGGCCTGAGAAGCAGAGAGTCTGCCATCCACGGCACATCCCAGGGGCTTGCAGAGGACTCTGAGCATTTGATGGGTGAGCTGGCCACAGCATGGACCAGGAGGTGGTCCATAGCAAGCGAACCGGAAAGGAGTCTGGCCTTGGCTTCACGTAGAAAAAGGGATTCCAAGTGGGGGCAGGGGCTTTTGCTCTCTCTCTGGGGGTTCATTGCGGGGCACTCTAAGGGAAGTCTGCGAGTCAGCCCCTGGGCTAGAGTGTAAATGGAGTGTTAGTTGCTTGAGTAGGCGAACCAGCACGCACTCATTTCCTGTAACATCTTGAATGCATCCAGAGGACCATGGTTTCCCTCTGCTCCCCCGCAGACACTTCTGACCCCAATCAGTCACCTGGAAAACGCATTTCACTGACCACAAGAGACGTAAGAGAGAAAATGAAGATAAATTAACGTGTTCATTACTGTTCTTGGAAAAAAACCCGGGGAGCTCGTGCCCGACGATGATGAATCTGTACTGGCCTAAGTAGGACACGTCTGCTCGCGACTCGCAAGGCCGCCACGTGCATCGATGGGCAGAGTGAGCACACGTTTGCGCCTCCACGGATCCAGCTGCTGGGCTATCGCTGTCAGACTAGCTCAGAAGCAGCCAGGCTTTGCCGGGAGGTGAGTGGGAGGACGGAGTTGAGCATCAAGGTCTGTGCTCCTCTGGCTGTGCCTGTTCTCTCTCCATCCAAATTCCTTCCGCTCGGAGACCCAGCCCTCCGGGAATCGGTTATCAGCTTCGCCAACGTCTTCTGTTTGTTCGGCTAAATCTGTTGCACATCCCGGGGCTTTTATTTAACAGGAAATATGCAGAGGCTGATCTCAGCAGGACTGGAAAAGATCACTCGGAACGTTTCCCACGCCGAGGTCTACAGCTCTATTTGAAGGACCTTTACTGTGTCATTTATAAAACAAGGTCTATTTACCTTCCCTGAGTCCTCGCAGGCCTCTTGTTTTTCAATAGGTTCGTTTCAGCCTGATGACACATGTGTTCCCTCCGATCTGTTTATCTTTATGTACAAGTCCAAGCCTACGATTACATTTTTATTTCCATGACTCTGCTGTCTGGGAATAATCACGTTGTCAAGAATTTCTTAAGCAGAAATCCCCCGAGGAGGAGATTGAGAGTCCGGTTATTGGACCTCAGATGAAAAGTGTTCCTCCGAGTTTCTTTTGCTCCAGGCTCCATCAGGCCTGAAGCTTTGGGTCTCTTACAGCAGAAACCCAGCCATGCAGCCTGAGTCTTTGTTCCAACAGCCACCTTCCAGACCCGGGGCTTCCCTGGGAGAATCCCCCGCACTCCCGGGTCCAGAACAGAATCAAGTCAGTTACATCCATCATCTCATGAAACGCTTCCGAGTTAGTTACCACTTATCTTTTCAGAGGAGGCAACTTGAAGACTAGAGGGCATTGTGGGGTGAACGTGTGTGCCCCCAGATAAGAAGACAATCTTGACCCTGGCACGCTCCTCCCAGTATGGCCTTACCTGGACACAGGGCGTGTCACAGGGGGTCATGTCAAAATAAGGCGGTTAGGGCCCTCATCTGACATGAGTGTGTCCTTACACAGAGGAGCCTGCCCCGTGGAGGCTGGAGGGATGTGGGTACCAAGGGCTGGTCCAGCACATCCTCCCCGGTCCTGTCCACCCTGCATCTCAGACTCACAGCCTCTGAACCTTGGGAGGACACGTTTCTGTTATTTACTCTGTCAGTCCTTTGAGGCACTTGATGGGCAGCTGAACAAAATCACAGGGAGGATGACTTGCCTGAGATCTCACGGGGTTCAGATGTGGCCATGCACACGCTGCTGCCCAGCTCAGGGCAGAGGGCCTCTGAGAGGTGACACCCCTGGCTCAGGGGATGGGTCCTCCAGCCACTCCCAGGCCCTTCTGGTGGCTGCTCTGGATGGGGCTGAGGTGGGAGTCTCCAGACCCTGACCCCTGCCCTGAGGGGGGCGTCTCCAGACTCTGACCACTGCCCTGAGGGGGGCGTCTCCAGACCCTGACCACTGCCCTGAGGGGGGCGTCTCCAGACCCTGACCCCTCCCCTGAGGCATCTCCAGACCCTGACCCCTGCCCTGAGGCATCTCCAGACCCTGACCCCTGCCCTGAGGGGGGGTGTGTCCAGACCCTAACCACGACCCTGAGGGGGCGTCTCCAGACCCTGACCTCTACCCTGAGGCATCTCCAGAATCTGACCCCTGTCTCGAGGCCAGGCCAGGGCTCCAGGGGAGACGTGTCCCACCCGACAGCCCGCTCTGGGAAGCTTGGGGGTCTCCGTGGGCTCCCCTCCAGGGACTGCTCCCCGTTTGCAGGCTGCACTCAAGCCACAGCTTTTGAGGAGCAAAGGACCCAGGAACTGCTGGGGCCCCACTGAGGGCTGGGGAACAGGAAGGGTGTGCCGAGGTGCGGAGACGCCCTCAGGTCATCTGTCCTCCTCTCAGACGCCGGTCCCCTCCGGGCAGAAACATGGCCAGCACGGGTGGGTGGGCAGGACCACACTCAGGGGAGCCGGGGAGCTGCAGCCTGTGCCCCACACAGCCCTCCACACACCCCCGGAGCCCCACCCTGCCTGGCACATCACTCCCCACTGCCCCCACCCTGCTCTCCACGCCGCCCCCTGTGCCCCACCTGCTCTCCGCCGCCCTGTGCCCCAAGAGTGTGGCCTTCGCAGCCCACGCTCGTCTCTGACCTTCCTGCGGTCACCTGCACCCTGACCACTCCCTGCCTTTTCACCTGCACTGACCTTGCTTCATGACCTTCATAAGCTCCACCGCAGCGTCTTCGCTGCCGGGGTCTCCCCACGAGACAGCAGGCGCCGTGGGCACAGGGCCTCTCTCTCCTCATCTGGAGACCGAGCCGTGCCTCCCGTACAAGGTAGCAAACCACTGGCAACCCCCAGGTGGCATCTCACGGTCTCCGTGATCAGGAGGCTGGGAGGGCAGGTCGGTCCCCCAGGTCTCTCCGAGATGAGGCGAGTGTCGCTGGGCTCAGCTCACCTCAGAGGACTGAGGTTCCGCTCCATGCCCCTCAGGTACTGGTAGAACTGGGGTCTTTTCCTGGTGGCTCCTGATGTCCTGAGTCTGCCTACTGCTGCCATAGGGGGTTCATGCAGGTGCCCGTGCTTCCTTCCAGGCCAGCTGGGTGGGTCTTCCTGGCACCCTGCTCTCTGACCTCCAGACCCTCCCTTCCCCTCTGGACTGAGTCTCTCGATTCAGGACAGAACCACAGGGGTCGTGTCCATCACAGGTCACATCTGCGGTTCTGCCTTCACCCAGGTGGAGGGGCTTATCCAGGAGGGGGCCCACCAGGTCATCTTACAATTCACTCAGCAGTGTCTGGCACGTGAGTGCATTTCAGAATGAATGAAAGGATTGGTAATTGTTCTCAAGGGCTCAGGAGGAGTTAACCCCTAAAAAGCACCCTTTAGGGCAGTGGTCTTGGGCTCCAAAATCACTGCAGATGGTGACTGCTGCCATGAAATTAAAAGACGCTTGCTCCTTGGAAGGAAAGCTATGAAAAACCTAGACAGCATATTAAAAATATGCTGAGATATGCAGAGATATCACTTTGCCAAAAAAGGTCCATATAGCCAAACCTATGGTTTTTCCAGTAGTCATGTATGGATGTAAGAGCTGGACCATAAAGAAAGCTGAGCACTGAAAAATTGATGCTTTTGAACTGTGGTGTTAGAGAAGACTCTTGAGAATCCCTTGGACTGCAAGGAGATCCAACCAGTCCATCCTACAGGAAATCAACCCTGGATATTTATTGGAGGGACTCATGCTGAAGCTGAAGGTCCAATACTCTGGCCACCTGATGCAAAGAGCTGACTCATTAGAAAAGACCCTGATGCTGGGAAAGATTGAAGGCAAGAGGAGAAGGGGACGACAGAGGATGAGATGGCTGGATGGCATCGCCGATTCAGCAAACTCTGGGAGATAGTGAAGGACGGGGAAGCTTGGCATGCTGCAGTCCACAGACAGTAAGACACGACTTTGGGACTGAACGTCGGGGCAAGTGCTTAAATGTTATGGATCCAGCAGCAAGAAAACCTGTTAGAAGTGCCCTTTCTGGACCCCCATCCCTGAGACTCTGAGAGCAGATGGAGGCAGGCAGCGAGCTGCGACCCCGCAGTGTCATGAAGACCCAGGTGTCCCAAGCGGACCTTGGTGAGTGAGGAGCCTGGGCTGGGACCGCGGAGACCTGCTGCCCCGAGGAGCACAGCAGACTGTTGTCAGAGGGCTGTCCTCCCCTCCCACCCGGGATTGTTGGCCTGTGTTCCAAATGACCAAACAAGAACGCTGCCTCTAGGGCGCGGCGGTCGTGTCTGGCTCTGTGCAAACAACAGCGCTACAAACTAGCTGTCCTCAAAGAAGCAAATGCTCGATCTGCACCAAGACTGGACATCCAGCTTCCACAAGGAGGGAAGACTGCGATCTCACCCCTCTGGATGGACTTCAGTTGGAAGAGGGTCCATCTTCCCCGTGACAGCTGCTGATGCCCGCCGGGCAGTGCATTTCAGAGAGAGACGTGGTGGGGCTTTGCTGACCTCGGAGTCACGTGGAGAACAGTGTGGACCTGTTGAAAGCGCACCTCATCTGACGATGAAGGACGTGGACACAGATACAGTCTTCCGGGGGTCGGGGGGCTCAGAACCCCGGCATGTTTCTGACCGAGTTCCCCTGAGACGTCGAACGTGGAGCATCCGATGGGAGCATCGCGTCTGATTCCAATTTATTTGCATTTACCTCCTCAAAATATTAAAGCTATTTAATGTCAAAGAGGCCGCTTAATGGCCTTTTAATCCCTTTCTCTTCAAAGCAGAGCCTAGTGATTTGCCTAGAATGAGCAAACACAAAACACCAAAAAAAAAAAAAAAAAGTCTGGCCCCAAACCAAGTCTGCATGGTTACAGGGGATTACAGACGTGGCCCATGTGTCCCTGGGTCCAGTTTCCAGCAGAGCCCGTGGGGCGCAGTAGGAGGACAGGCCAGAGCGCACCTTGCTGAGGGTCACCTGGGTGTGCCTGTGGGGAGGTCCCCGCATGGAGGTGACGGGCACACAGTGCACGCACGCAGCCTCCTGCCTCAGAGTGCCCCCCATCCCAGGCCCCTGCCACATCCTGAGCCCCCCACCAGAAGTCTTGTAGGACCTGGCCACTCCTCCTCTCTCTGTGAGATCAAGACTCGCGGGGTAGGATGAGCTGCTAAAAAGAAGGGCAGGGTCATCCACCTCAGTAGAACTGACTCCAATGTGTTCGTTTCCGTGGCTGAGTAGCATTCCACTGTGTATCTGTACCACAACTGCTTTATCCATTCATCTGTCAAACAGGGGCTCTGTATCAACCTAGAGAGGTGGGATGGGGAGGGAGACGGGGGGAGGCTCAAAAGGGAGGGGATATGTGTACACCTGCGGCCGACTCATGCTGAGGTTTGACAGAAAACAGCAAAAGTCTGTAAAGCAATTATCCCTCAATAAATAGATAAATTTTAACGATAATTTTAAAAGGAAGGGCAGGTGCATTTGGGGAGGCTGGTTGGCAGGAGGGGGCCTTGTGCTTACCCCCTGGGGTCCCTGAGTTCAGGTGCTTCACCCCTGAGTAGGGGGACCACTCCTCCTCCAGGATGGGGACGCTGGTCTGGTGGCCAAGCCGGGGCCACGGGGGGGTGGGGGGTGGGGTCACACATGGAGAACTCAGGTTCTGTCCATGTGCGCTACCCGGAGCTGGAGCCTGGGGGTCCCAGCCGGCTGACCTCTGAGCCCCCAAGGCCCTGGACCAGCACCACCGGTTAGGGTGCCCTGGACCCTGCCCTGCAGCCTAGCTGGGGTGAAGATCTTCACGCCTTCTGCACGGACACCAGCCCCACCTCATCCCGTCAACAGCGCCGGGTGTCCCGGGCCGGCAGCTCATGGACAGAGCTGTGGGTCCGGTGAGGAGCAGACAGGAGCGGGCTGGCGGGGCCGAGACCGTGAGGCCTGGGCGTCCTGCACCACGCCCTCCCCAGGACAGAGGAGGGACAGTCGGTGCGCCCGGCCCGAGGTGTGGGTGTCAGGCCAGGGCTGCGTCTCAAAGCCTAGGACTTGCGCTGCGGCCGCCAGGCCGGATGGACACCCTGGGGAGCAACTGGGGACACCCTCGGGTGGACACACAGAAGATGAGGAGGGAAGACATTTCAGGGCTATCGTCAGGGAGGTGTTCAAATACTGCATGGGGGGGTGGTCTCTGAACTGTCTCCTTGCCCCGTGGGCAAGTGTGCACGCACAGCACACGCATGTGTTCACCAGGAGAGAGTCCACCCTGGGCCTTTCTTTACAATGTTCTTCTCATCCACACTTGAGCAGCGCTGTGGAGTCATCACCGTTACGATCACCGCGTCTTCAACATGCAGAGCTGAGCTGAGACTCAGAGTTTTGGATTCAGCCCGTTTGGCTACAAAACCCAAGAGCGTCCGTGTGTGCAGGCCTGCCTGCATGCACGGGCAGGCATGTGCGTGTCCTAGGAAATGGGCTGAAATGTTAGGAAATCTCAGCGTCAGGACCACAGGAGTTCCTTCCTGCCCTTCCATGCCCTCGTTGCCCTGAATGGACTCGCTGGGATCGTCATCAGAAACAAGGCCAGCTCCAGGGTGCAGGGAGGGGCAGAGCCTCACCCCAGCCCGAGGGGGAGAGCCTGGTGCCAGGGAGCCCCCCGCTCCCAGGCCAGCCTAGACCACAGTCTACGGAGGACCGTGCTGAAGGGACTGGTGAGATCTGAGGTGGCCGGCTGCCCAGGGCACCCCCTAGCCCACCGTGATCAGTGGTCCCAGCGCCTGCGTGGGGGACGGGCTGTCGGGTGGGTTCTTCCTCCTCCGGGGCCTTAGCTCCTCCCAGGTCAGGAGGGGCCCAGACACCCCTGAGGCTCATCCTGAAACCCTTGCGCTCTGGATGGCATCCTGCAGGCCATGTGGCTGGGGCAGCCTTGCAGGAACGGTAGCCCAGCGCTGAATGTGCCCGCACATGGTCCAGACCCACCCCCGAGGCCATCAGCGCCCCTCTGCTCACACCTTGATGCGGGGCGCAGTCCTCGGCCTCAGCGAGCACGCCTGGAAGGGCTCTGCCGTGGGCCCCCACCATCCCCCGCTGTGTGCGGACGGCCAAGAGCTCCCCGCCCACCCGGCTTTCATGCCTGCATGTGTTCCTGGAGAACGGTTAACCTGGGAGGTGGTCCCAGGGAGCACCCCACCGGGTTGAGGAAGAGCGGAACCAGGAGGGCAGGGGCAGTGGGGGGTCCTGAACCCCAGGCTCTGGGAGCCCAGGCAGAAGGTGCCCCAGGGGCTGCCCCAGCAGGGCGAGCTGGCTGGGCTCATAGACGGGGTCGGTCCCGGCCCCGCTGGCCCAGACGAGCAGCCCCAGCCTGATGGATGGCCCGACCCTGCTGCTGGAGACAGGGGCCGGGGGTCCCCCACGCCTGGCAGGAAGCGCACAGCAGGGAGGGAAACCTTGGCAAAGAGGATTACTGTGCGATCATTGTTGGTGGCAACCACTTTCTGATTCACCCAGGACGAGTTAGGTGCATTGCTGCCGCTGCTGCTGCTGAGTCACTTCAGTCGTGTCCGACTCCGTGCGACCCCAGAGATGGAAGCCCACCAGGCTCCCCCTTCCCCAGGATTCTCCAGGCAAGAACACTGGAGTGGGTTGCCATTTCCTTCTCCAATGCATGAAAGTGAAAAGTGAAAGGGAAGTCGCTCAGTCTTGTCCGACTCTTAGCGACCCCGTGGACTACAGCCCACCAGGCTCCTCCATCCATGGGATTTTCCAGGCAAGAGCACTGGAGTGGGGTGCATTAGAACACTTTAAAGAATAGAATACCATCCGATCTTATCTCAAGGGCAGAGACCAAAACTGCTTCAGATTTGTGTTGCTGACAAAGCCCACCTGCGACGGACGCATCACAGACGTCAGTGGGGCTGGATGTGCCCCAGGCGTGCAAGTCTCTGTCACGGCCTGCTCGGACAGTATCTGGAGTTTGTCTGGCTCTCAAGGGGTGGGTCTCTCAACTCAAAATGCTCTCCTCGGGCACCGTGCCCCGAGGCCACATCAATTCTCTGACAGCACACCCAGGGCTCAGCCCGCCACCCCAGAGCCCCAGGCCCTGGACTGGACACCCCGAGGCCGACCCTGCAGGGACAGGTGGGCCCCGGCCCGTGTGCTGCTGACGTGCGGCAGGAAGTGTTGGCGTTAGCACGGCAAGTGGACAGCCATCTTCGAAAACCTAGAGTGGTATTTCTGCACCTCTTTTGCCTCAGAGTCTTTGCTTGAAAAGAATCCAGCCCAGATGTGTGAACATATGAGCGGAGGAGGCAAGTCGGGCCTGTTCCCCCAAAGGCGGGGCTCCCACAGGCAAGGCTACCTTGTTCTACCTGAAGTCTGGGCTCCCACAGGCAAGGCTGGCCTGTCCCCCCGAAGCCTGGGCTCCCACAGGCAAGGCTGGCCTGTCCCCCCTGAAGCCTGGGCTCCCACAGGCAAGGCGGGTCTGTTCCCCTTAAGGCCAGGCTCCCCACAGGCCCTCCTGGGCATCCTCCAGGTGGGGCGCCCCCCCCAAGGCCGCGCTGACCACAGGCTCTGAGAACCCTTGGGGTGGTGGACAGGCCAGCTGCTCTCCAGGCAAAGCCCATGCTTGGACAGGGTTAGGAAAGTCACTTCCATGCCCACCAGCTCCCCTCCCTGCCATAGAGAACAGACCTGGGCATGCTGACGTCTGCTTGACTTCCTGCAAACCCGGCGGAGCCCTATGCCCACCACGTCAGGAGAACAGGGCCATCTCGCCCGGGTGCAGGAAGGAGGAAGCCCCGCCTCTAGGCGCCCCTTGCTTCCTTCGGGCTGTGCTGAATTCTGTGTTCGCATCCACGCAACTCCTTTCAGATTCTGGAAGCTAAACACATGCAGAAGCAGAGGACGGGCCTGCAGAAAGCCCCCCATTTAAGCCGCAGCCGTCCTTTCTCCCACCTGACCTCCCCTAACGGATGGGGGCCCAGGGAGCAGAGGCCCCCTCGGGGCTGAAATCTGCCCCGGTGTGCGCCCAGTGGACAGCTATCCAGAAACACAGCCAGCCCGAGGCAGAGCATCCCAGCAAGCCTGCCCGACGGCCTCCAGGGGCGTCTGATCAAGGTTAGGAGTCTGCCTGCCACCCGACCAAGTGTTGGCAGAGAAGCTCGTGGGCTCCAGCCAAGCCTGGGGTCTTTCATAAGCTGAAGCCAGGAATCGTGCTGGTGTCTGAGAAGGCTGCTGCGGGTGGCCAGGCCACCTCCAGGGACATGTGTGCCCTGGCCTGCACGCTCACACACGCATGCACACACGGGGCTCTCTGGCAATTGCCTGCGAGGATTACAGCTCCTGAGCGTGACGGGCAACAGATCCCAGACTCAGGGCCTGGAGCTGTGTGTCCCAGCCGGTTCCCAGCCAGGCCGGAAGACCGGCCCTGGAACTGTGTGGCAGACGGGCCGCACACCTGGCCTCACACCTGGCCGGCACACCTGGCCGGGCACGCCCTCCTCCCCGCCTCGGCCAAAGGCCTCTCTGTGTGAGTGGGTTGGCAGCCTGCTCTCGGCCCTGCTGCGTCTCGGGCCTGAGTCTGAACTGGCCAAGCCGTTTCCTTCTGGCTGGGGATGGGGATAGACGACTGTCCCTGCTCGGGGGTTCCTGTCGCCCCCAAGCACAGATCAGGACACGTGCCCGTTTCCCTGAAGGTTGTGTCGGGGCCCCAGACGCCCCCCCCACCCCATGGAGCCTCCCTCCCCCAGCCCCGGAAGGAGGGCTCAGGGCAGGAGCACCCCCGGTTTCTCTCCGCTGAGAGTTCACGCAGAGGAGCTGTCACGGCCGCAGACGACTTTGCTGCATCCCCCGACGTTCCCTGAGGGGCGCCCACAGCGGGCCGCCCTCCCGGGGCCATTCTACAGTGAGTCCACCTACATGCATCAGACCCGCGACTGTGCCTGGACTCGGGGTGCTGGACTGGCCCTCTGAGAGGAGCCTGTCACCCACTAGGCTCTGCCCCCACCTCAGCGCCCCCGGGGGGCACCTGTGACCACCCTCATGGCACAGAAGGGTTCCTCTCGGCCTCCCCGAGCAGGGAGCGTAGGGAGGAAACAACCGCTTTTGTCATGGCTATTTCAGATTTAGACTTACAGGCGTCCCAGCTGCTTCAGCTAGGCCCTGGCCTCGTCACTCACAAACATGCCTTGCCATGAACAGCCACCTGTGGGGTCGGAGAGAGGACCCCCAGTGTGGGGACCACCGACGTGAACCCCCGACCCCTGCTCAGCTCAGGCGTCTGTGCCAAAGCAGACCGTCCGGGCCCCTGTGTCTCTGCCGCCTGAGTGTCCAGGCTGGCTTTCGCATAACTCCGGAGTGATTAAAACCCCAGATATATTTGTCCAACCAGATTCCCTCTTGCTTTTTAGCGTATATTTATTTAAAGGGAAATAGAGGCCATGCAGTACTGACTCACTCACTGCTCGTCCACGCCGGCTGGTGCTGGCTGGGGGCGGGAGGTCTCTGCAAGTCCCTGGGTTCCCCTTGCCCCTCAAACCGACGCAGAGGCCGTCTCCACGCCTGGAGCCCTTGTGCCAGTGGCCCGGGTCCGCAGTGACCACACGGGACCGTCCATGGTATGTGCACAGGGAACGCGGAGCTGAGGCTCCATTGCTGTGGTAACTCAGGGCCCAGGATTTGCTGGTGGCGTCAGGATCGGAAGAGCGGGTCTCCTCCATCTATGACGGGCAGTAGCCCTGTAACAGGAGGCCTGCGTCCCGATGCTCACTGACCCACAGCCTCTTCCAGGTTCCAAGTTCCGAGCTCACCAGTGAGGTCTGCTGATGAAGGAGAGATGCACTTTTATTAAAAATACTCATGTGAGCAGAGATCCTCGTATCTGACCCTGAGCTGTAGGGGTTCCCAGAGGAAACCGAAGCCTCCGAATTGGGGTCTGCATTGTGGGGTGACAGCCCTGCCACCCTCCAAGTGCAGCACCTGGAGACGTCCCCCGACGCAGTGTTGGGACTTGGCTGCTTCGCAGAGAAGCACATGCAGCCGGGGGTTCAGACCCAGAGCGACAGACAGACCGGGCTTCTCTCCTTCTCAGGGAACCCAGTCCTGGATCCGACATCAGCTCTGGTCCGGCGCCACCCTGAGACCAAGAAGGAAACCAGCACATCCGCCCGTCTGAGCAGGAGCCATGTGGTCACAGCCCGGCCGGTGCAGTGACCGCTGCCCGTGGTCAGCACGCCCGTTAAGGTGCCAGAGCAAACAGCGAGGCCCTGGATGGTGTGGTTGTTGGTGACCTCACGTCGGGCCTGCTGTTTACAGAAGGGGGGGTGTCTGGTGCCGACGGGACCCCAGCAAGTGACTCACGGCTCCTTTACGGACCCGAGCTTCCCTGGAGTAAATGTGGCTTAGTGTGATGCAAGCGCCCATGCTCTCACCCTGGAAGCAGGTGACCTTCTAAATGGATCCTCAGGCTCAACTCCAGGCAACAAGGCCAGGACCCAGCACAGCTGTGCACGAGGCACCCTGGGGTTTTCGTGCCACGAGGGGATCCAGGGGAAGGTGTACAGCGGGGCGTGCTCAGCTGCACATGTGGCACGCGCCCCCTCTAGCTTCGACCCTAGAGGCCGTGCGCGCCCTGGGCCACGGGCACGCACCCCCTCCAGCTTAGACACTAGAGGCTGTGTGCCCTGGGCCACGGGC
>NW_024070188.1:89175709-89192101 GCF_014754425.2 Oryx dammah | reverse complement strand
GCCCTGGGCCACGGGCACGCGCCCCCTCCAGCTTAGACACTAGAGGCCGTGGGCGCCCTGGGCCTTGGGCAGGACAGCGACCTCAAAAGATGTCCACACCTTCCTCCCTGGAGCTTCGAGGGTCACCAGAGACGGCAAAGGGGACTTCTGCAGGTGTGCTGGTGTCTAGGATGCCGAGACGGGGAGATGGCCCTCGAGCGTCCATCCCGAGCGTCCTTGTAAGAGCACGGCAGAGGGAGATATGGCCACAGAAGGGGAGGCGATGTGACGAGGGGACAGGGCAGAGGCCAGGTGACGCTCTCGGCAGGTAGAGTAGGCGCCACAGGACCGGCGCTGCCACAGGAAGAGGCTGAGGCACCCCTGGGCTTCCTGAGGGGCCGTCCCTACGCCCCCACTCCAGCCAGCAAGACAGGCTCCAGGCTTGCAGCCTCCTGAACCACAAGAGAACAAATCCCTATGGTTTTCAGCCACCGCGTTGGTGCTGGTTTGTCCCAGCAGCAGCTGTAGATGTACCTACATCATAAGACGTCCAGGGTTTGGGGCCAGGCAAGCCAGGCTCTGCTCCCCTCAGTGTGCCTCGCTTTGCCCTGTTCACAGGTCCCGTCGGGAGGGAGAGCCACAGACAGTCCCCGTGGGACATGGCCTCAGTCTCCATAAGACAAGATTCAGTGCACAGAGGGCCCATTTCCTCATGTGCCTTGTTAAAGACCAAGAAACCTTTCCCAGGAAGTCACCGGCAACCTCTCCTCACACCTCACTGTCCAGAGTGAGTCTAGGACAACCCCAGTCCATCTCCAGGACAGGAACACCTTCAGAGGTGGTCTGGGGAAGGACGCTCACCCTCTGGAGACTGTCACCGTTGGCTTGGACCAGAGCTCTCCGTAGGGGTCACATCTGTTCCCTGAGGACACTTGCCATGTCTGGAGATTGTGCTCCCAGAGTCCAGAGCATAGAATGCGTAACAGGCCACAGGACGTCCCCAAACGGGGGCACAAGTCCAGAATCCCAAGGGTGAAAATCCCCACCCAAGGCCAGTCAGGCAGACCCCAAAAGCTGAGGAGGGACCAGCCTCCTCGAGACTCACTGGTTCATTGGGGTGGGGGCTGTTTCTGGGCAAATCCTCATCTCTGTTGGGAAGGGGACGGGGGTCCGGGTGGGGGACCAGCGCAGAGGAGATGACAGCAGCGGCCGCCGAACTGAGTCCTTCATCTTGGGGGCAATTCCGGTTCCGACGCTGACGTGTCCGGGGCCAAGGAAGGATCTGGAAGCAGATGGCAGAAGCGGCCTGCACATAACAGTGATAGGCCAGGAGGAAATACGGGGTCCTAGGCCCACTGACAGCCCCCAGACAGAGCGTCAGCGGGGCTCAGAGACGGGGCAGGGTCACTTGCAGGAAAGGCTCAGCCCACCGAGTCCTGGCAGGATTTGGCAAAGCTGCTGCGTGAAGCGTGCTTACATGCTCAATTTGAGGACAAGAGGAAAACTTTAATTGGAAAGACCCATGCTGAAGCTGAAGCTCCAATACTTTTGGCAGCTGATGCAAAGAGCTGACTCATTGGAAAAGACCCTGATGCTGGGAAAGATTGAAGGCTGGAGAAAAAGGGGGCGACACAGGATGAGACGGTTGGATGACGTCACTGACCCAATGGACGTGAGTCTGAGTGAACTCTAGGAGATAGTGAAGGACAGGAGTGTGTTGCAGTCCACAGGGTTGCAGAGAATCAGACATGATTCGGTGACTAAACAACGCTGGTCACGGTGGACAGGCAGCAAGAGAGTCCTCACCCACCTCCATCCATGAGCAAGTCCAGGGCCCGCCTGTCGGTGAAGACCCACCCGAAAGGCCGGGTGGGCTAGAGGGACCCTTCTCCCCAGGTCACGCTTTGTCGCTGCATGTCTGGGGACACTGAGGTTCAAGAGAAGGCAGTGGGTGCTGGACATCAGAGGGATCAGAGGACCACCCCACCCACAGCATCCAGAGCACGGAGAGGCATCGTCAGGAGGGGACACAAACCTACACTCAAGCACTCACTGACTCCTCCCGCAAACTTGCAGCTGAAGGTTGACTCAGAGACGAGAAACGCTCCCCACACGCGTCAGGTGGTCCGAGCGACGTGGACTCGTCCGCCTCTGCCCGTCCTGGGCCCACCCAGTGACAGAAGCCTTCAGGGGAAGACCGCCTGCGGTGGGGCGGAGCGGCGGCTCTGGAGCGTTGGGCAGGGCACCCCACACGCGCGGCCCTCTCTAAAGGGACGGGGCCCCGGGCCTGGTTCTGGCCCGAGCCCCGTGCCCCCGCTGCCTTTTATGTCAACCCTTTTAGAGTTTTCTCTGGGGATTAAATACATACTTTACTAAATCAACAGATTACTTAGCATCTTGTGGTATGAAAACACAAAACCAAAAACAACAACAACGAAAGCCCCTGAGAGACACCGTCATTTAAAAAATGCCTTTAACCATCTGCACATGTGCGGGCCACTCAGTGGGGCTGCCTTTCATTTTAAACTGTAACGACGGGAGATTATAAATGTCAGACTTTACGAGGCCCTGGATAAAAAGATATATTAGCTTAGATATCCTAAATTATCAGTGCATGGACACCAGTACCTTGATAAGATGTTTACAAGCAGACACATGGAGAGGAAGGTTTTAAAACAAGGGAAAACTGCTCTTTTTAATTGTTCCATCCATCGACCCACATCTAGAAACAGAGGCAGGGTCTGCGGGCGGCACCAGACCGTCGATGGCCGGCAGCCCTTAGACGCAGGCGAGGCGCGCTCGTACTGAGTCGCTTTGTGAGGCGCGGTGCCACACGCTGAGGGACTGGGTCCTCGTCAAGGCTAAGGAGAGGCCAGGCGGGGAGGCGACCACACCTGGGTCTGGCCTGTGTCACGTCACCCCAAGACAACTCCTCGTTTGCAACTTTAAAAGGAATTAAAGGCGGTTAGCCTGGCTTTTAAGACCCAAAGCCAGGTTCGGAGCTGCATCTTATTACTGAGCGTCCATAGGTGGGGTTTCCCAGGTGGCTCAGTGGTAGAGCCTGCCAGTGCGGGAGATCCGGGCTCGATCCCCGGGGCAGGAAGGTCCCCCAGAGGAGGAGCTGGCAACCCTCCAGTTCCTGCAGCACTGCAGGCAATACTCCAGTCCTCTTGCCTGCAGAATCCCATGGACAGGGGAGCCTGGCGGGCTACAGTCCACGGGGTCGCAGAGAGTCAGACACGGCCTGGAGACTAAACGGCATCAGTGCCCACAGGCCATTCTCAGTCAAGCCCCTGCCCTTGTGGCCTGGAAGCCCCCCTGGCTTCCGTGTGCAAGCTCCTCCCCAGGTGCCATCTCACCTGGATGAGACCTGATGCCCGAGGCCACCCTTCCAGAACATGCTTCTAACACCTTCTGTCTCACATTTTCCTCCGACATTGACTCTTGACTGTGCTATGACAGGAAGAAGGAGGCTGTGGATTTCGTGACCCGTTTGCCCCTGATTGAGGAGAAATCACTCGCGTGAAGGGGAGGCAGGTGAGCCTGGGGGGGCCCAGAGGAGGCCCCTCAAGTGGAGGCTGTTCTAGTCCCTTCCGGGGTGCCTGCTCCAGGAAACAGAGAAAGGAGGCTGGCTCTGGTCTTCCCGGAGAGTGGGGGTCCTCAGGCCCTGCAAGGTGTTCAGAGGCATTCACTGTCTTAGTTGGAACCATTCGGAAAAGTGTGTACAATTGTGTTCACTTAGCAGATAAGAAACCGAACCCTTCAGAGGTCAGAGGGGCTTCCCTGTTCCCACAGCACACGCACGACAGCCCCGAGGTACATGTCCACCCTGACGGACCTGCGTCCAGCACCCACAGCCCTCACAGGGACTGGCTGTGCCTGAGCACCTGGGCAGCAGGCGGTACATGCCCTGTCCCCCCCAGGGAGCTGCGGGTGGTCCGCGCCTCGTCCCCTGCCCCAGGGAGCTGCAGGGGACCCACTTGGTGGCCTCAGCTCAGCGTGCAGCTTCCCTCACCCTGTGAAGGTCACCGTGCCCTGTGACCGAGGCTTTCCCCTCAACTGGTGGCGATCTGGCTGGAAAGAGGCTGGAGAGGGGCCTTCTCCCAGGGATGCGACCCCAAGGCCCTAGGAACCACGATGGTTCAAGGAGAAGGGCCTGAGACCCCTGCGCCCACCCCTCCGGGCAGCAGCACCATGGCGTGTCGGCCCTGGCAGAGGGGCCCAGGAGGACTGATGGGTTTCGGTCCTCGTGCCGGGTCGAGGAGGGACAAGCCTTAGGTCCCCTGAGCCAGAGGGCGGGACCAGCGGTGATGGACAGAGGGGCCCTCCAGCCACCGCAGCAGCCTGCCTCACAGGGCTCTCTCATCAGCGTTCCCCCATGCTGTCACCTCTGGATAGAAGAGGGACAAGGAAGCCCCCCAGGGGTGGGAGAGTTGGGGCTGGACCCCCAGCAGCTCCGTCCTTGGGCTCCACGCAGTCTCACCCTGACCACTGTCACCTGTGAAGCAGGCTGGGGGGGAGCAAACAGCAGTGGCCGGAGTCCACACGCCCCCCAACCGCCCTCGGGTCCTCCAGCCTCCAGCCTCCAGCCCGGTTCAGTTTCTGCTTCAGGCAAGAGTTCCAACCCCAATCTCACCCTTTGGGGCCCTCTCTACATCGGCTCTGGCCAGCAGCTTCTGGGGAGCAGGGGGTAGTGGGTCCTCAGCATGGCCTGGGGTCCCCTGCCACCCACCCCACGGCTGGTGCCCCCAGGGCTGTTGAGGACACCTAAGGCTCTGGGCATGAGCCGTCTCTACCGCAACCCGTTCTGTGTGCCGACGGTCAGAGACCGGCCGGGAGGGCCTCACAGGCGCTGGGCCCCTTCTTGGGGAACATGTGGTAGAAGCAAGGAGGGAGGCGTGTCTGGCAGCCCGTGTCTGCCAGCGCGTATCTGCCAGCCCGTTCTGCATGCTCACAGTGAGGTGGACCCTGCAGCCCCGAGCCACAGAGTAAAGAGACCGCGGCAGGGAAGGTGTCCCGAGTGGCCCCTTCGGCTCAGCGACCCCCGTACAAGGGGACCCGGACGGTGCTCCCCACCAGCGACCCTCCCGCCAGGACTCAGTCCTGACCAACCCGCGGGCCCGGTCCCGGCTCAGCCTCAGAACCATCATCCGAGCTGAATGGCAGCTTCATCCATCCACTTGCTCAGATCATAAGGGACAAAAGCCATCTCTCGCTTCCTGATGAAAGGAGCAAGTGGGACGCTGGGCTTTCCAGGTAAACATGCGTCTCACTGGTTGAAAAATGAGTCCCCTTCATGGGACAAGTCAACACAGGTGCCTCTAATTGACGAGCAGGTGAGCCTGTTTCCTGCCCTTCACAATCGCCCTTTTCATGCTCCTGGGGTCCGTCCAGCCGAGCCGAGCCCCTGCGGAAGCTCCCGGGCTCCTCGAGTATCACATTTCCTTATCAACAACCGCCTCTGTGCCCTGTTTGTCTGGCTGCAGACACCTGTGGAGCAATAAAAGGCGGTTGTAATCGCTGCCGGGACGGGGCTCCCGGGAGCTCGGCCGTCGGGGATGGACCGTTGCTCAGATCAACAGTGCCGGGTCCGTAGGAGCAAACACCCACATCAAAGTGGCTGGATCCTCAAGGAGCCCACAGAATGGTCATAAAAGTGAGGGGGTGAATAGGGCTTTGTCACCTGCTCAGGTGCACGCGTCAGCCCTGAGAGCCAGACGTGAGCCCGCCAGCGGTCCGGTGAGAGGGGGACTCCCAAAACCACCCTCTGGCCCCACCTCCAGCCCAAACTCTAGCCCATGGGGCAGCCCCGGGCTCAGACTGTCACCCGGCTCCTTCCCCCTGGGGTCCAGTCCACACTGTGCCCGGCCAAAGCCTGGCACGGTCCACCCTGCAGAGGGCCCCAGCCTGAAGCCTCCTCCTGATGCGTGGGCAGGGTGTGTGTGCGTGGGTGTCCGCGTGTCCACGCACTAGCCCTCAGAGCACTGCGCGGCTGCCCTCTTGGCCCCGTGGTCTCCACCCCCTCCCTCCCCCAGCTCTGCCCCAGTCACCCCGTGACCTCCGCACACCCACTTGCAACGACCCCAGCCACTCCTCCCAGCACCTCCAAACCGACGGAGCCCGGACATGGAGACCAGCGCTGCAGCCGGGTGGCCCCACGGGCTGCGCTCCTCGGAGGGCGGAGGAAGGAGGACCCCTCGGAGGGCGGCGAAGGCAGGCCCCCCTCGGAGGACAGAGGCAGAAGGACTGCACACAGCCCCGCAGACAGCTCCCCAAGGTCCTCGCCGGGTGGACGCGGGCAGGACGAGCCCTGGGCAGCAGCGCCCTCTGGTGGCCGCTCCTCCTGGAGGCTCCCTCCGGACTCCGGGCCCCAGACGGAGTCTGAGCAGAGCTCAGCCCCCGGGGAAGGACGCACAGCCTGCCCTCGGAATGGGGTGAACTGTGTGCCCAGAAAGCTGCGTCCCAGCCCGACCCCGCGACCATGAGTGGGACCTTACTTGGAAATCGGGCCTCAGGAAACCCACCCTCCCCCCGTTGGGGGTTTCCCACCAGAGTCAGGAAGTTTGAAGTCGGCTTTGGGTGAAAGTGGGTGAATCCACGACTGAGAAGGTGCAGGAGGGACGGAGGGAGGGAGGCAGGAGCTCCTTCGGGGGGGACGGGCGTCTCCAGGTGCAGAAGGGGACAGGGCGGCCCAGTGACCGTGTGGGACTCAGGGGTGGCCTCCAGCGGCAGGCACGGCTCAGGGCAGCAGCAAAGCCACAGAGGTCCCAAGGCCCCCCCTTCCCCAGGACTCCCCAAGGACCCCTCTTCCCAAGAAGCCCCCCAAGGACTCCTGCCCCGAGAAGGAGGAGGAGCGGAGGCACTGGGCCACTCTGCAGGCGGGCACAGGCCCACCCTTCACAGAAAAGCCGAAATGTCTGGTTTTCTAACTTTTGTGGGTTTCAGCGTCTTAAAGAGTGGGTGCTGGAGGTAGAGGACAGGTCGTCCTTTTGGAGAAGGAATGTTTTGGAGCCAAACCAGCCCTCCATCCCAGGCTGGGGAGACAGTGGGGCAACAGGAGACCAGTCTTCAAGACCAATGACACCGGACACCACGTTTAAACGCCTGGACAAATGCAAATTATGTGGTGTGCCTGAGCGGGAGGGTGAAGCAGAGACGCGATCGGGATTGCTGGTTTTTCTCTTCATCTCCAGCCAGCGAGCCCCGCCCGGCACCAGGGCTGTGGGTGGAGAGACAGAGGTATAACGCTTTTCACTGGCAGTAAGAAACGGCAGCCTGAGCAGACTTGGAAGTCTGGCTTCTTAGCACCTGTGAGTCAGTAATATCCCGGCTGCCACCCCCAGCTCCAGCCGAGGCTTGCAAGTGCCACCCACCACCTCGGAGCTGGGTCACGTCTGCCTGCCCCCAGCCACTGCGGGCGCAGGGGGTCACGTTTAGCCAAGGCTCCAGCTGAGTCACGTCACATCGGCACTTCCATGCAGAGGACACAGGAAGGTCTGTCCTGGACTCCTTGGCAGGCTGCCATGACGCTCTCGGCCAAAGCTGAGCCGAGAGGAGGGCTGAAGTGAGGAAACCCTGACCTTGTGCCCGTCTCAGGACCCCTGTGACTGTCCCTGCGCCCAGGTGCCCATTCTCTGGCTCCTCCCGGGGAGCCTGCACCGCCCCAGCTATTGGGGAAGCCCTTTCTGCTGTGGCCCCTTGGAACCCTTGAGGCGAATCGCAGAGACTGTGGGGACAGGACGGAAGGGTGGGCTGAACACGGAACATTTATGTTCCTTGTAAGGGAGGTAGGCGATTTTCCCATCAAGCCCCATCGACGTGGAACGCACCCCATTGTCTTGGCAGTCAGGCTTGTCCTGAAGCAGGGCCACTGCTGGAGGTCAGCCTCAGACTGGCCAGATGATGCTCCCCCGGGACCTGGGCTGACCCAGTTGGAGCAGGTCCCCCGCAGACCGCAGACCCGACCTTCAGTTATCAGGACTGTGCAGTGGGCACCTTTCAAATATCCGCTGCCTCATCTGTTAGCTTTGGAAGACAGCACAGCGATGCAGGGGGCCGACCGAGGGAGAGGGGACGCTGGGACGTGGCCGATCCACTCGCCTGGACGTGCTGAGCTCCGGGTCCCTTCCCGCCGACTCTGGCGACGGGCACTGCGTGGGTCCAGGGTCACTCCTGCCCTGTCTCTTGGCCTCAGACCCAGGGCCCAGGCAGTCTGTGCTTTCTACCAGTCGCCACTCCAAGCCTGCTTTGCAAAATCATAGCTCACCTGCCAGGCGTCTCCCCAGATCACAGAGTCCTCGCATCCCAGGAGCCACAGCCTGTGAACCCCAAGGGCTGAGAAGACCCCAGCCCACTCCTGCTGCTGCCTGGGTGCCCCATGCTCTTTGGGCCCCCTGCATGTGTGGGTTTCTCAGCCAGATCTCGGGGTCCTGCTCCTGAGAGGTCTTGGCCTTCGCTGGACTGATGGAAGGGGGTCGGCAAGGCAGGCGCCAGACAGCCCCACAACCTCCCTTCTGTACCCAGACCCCTACTGACTGGGCCTGAGCCGGGGCCTGTCCTCTGTGTCCAGCACCACGGCCAGTGCAGGCTGCGTCTGCCCCCTGGTGGTGCCCCGTGGCACTGCACAGAGGTCCTCCCTCCACCCTCAGCCCTGGAGGTTTCCAGATCCCGCCTCCCCCAGGGCACCTTGAGAGGATTCCCAGGAAGGGGACCACAGTGCCTCTTACACCAGTTCAGAGCATGGCAGCACAAAACCTCTGGGTCTACTTAGCTGAAAAAACGAGACCATTTTCCATATTACTCAATGCCAAGTAGCTGGCTTAAAACTCAACATTCAAAAAACTAACAGCATGGCATCCAATCCCATCACTTCATGGCAAATAGATTGGGAAACAACGGAAACAGTGAGAAGCTATTCTCTTGGGCTCCAAAATCACTGCAGATGGTGACTGCAGCCATGAAATTAAAAGACGCTTACTCCTTGGAAGGAAAGCTATGACCAACTTAGTGTATCTAAAAACCAGAGACGTCACTTTGCCAACAAAGGTCCATCTAGTCAAGGCTATGGTTTTTCCTGTGGTCATGTATGGATGTGAGAGTTGGACTGTGAAGAAAGCTGAGCGCCGAAGAATTGATGCTTTTGAACTGTGGTTTTGGAGAAGACTCTTGAGAGCCCCTTGGACTGCAAGGAGATCCAACCAGTCCATCCTAAAGGAGACCAGTCCTAGGTGCTCATTGGAAGGACTGATGCTGAAGCTGAAGCTCCAATACTTTGTCCATCTGATGCGAAGAACTGACTCATTGGAAAAGACCCTGATGCTGGGAAAGATTGAAGGCGGGAGGAGAAGGGGACGACAGAGGATGAGACGGTTGGATGGCATCGCTGACTCAATGGACCTGAGTTTGGGTAAACTCCAGGAGTTGGTGATGGACAGGGAGGCCTGGTGTGCTGCGATTCATGGGGTCGCAAAGAGTCGGACACGACTGAGCAACTGAACAACCGCAATTAAACAGATGGTTACTGGAAAGATACAGCTTATGGGACTTCCTGGTGGTCCAGTGGTTAAGACTCCAGGCTCCCAGTGCAGGGACCTGGGTTCCATTCCTGGTCGGGGACTAGATCTCACACACTGCAACTAAGATCCTGGTGCAGCCAAGTAGATAAATAAATTAAAATATTTTTTTAAAGATACAGCTTATACTTACTTTCATCTTCTCATTGCACTGAAAATAGGTTTACCATGTTAATACACAAATTGCATAGTTGACTCGTCGGACGTGAGTCTGAGTGGACTCCGGGAGCTAGTGATGGACAGGAAATCCTGGCGTGCTGCGATTCATGGGGTCGTGAAGAGTCGGACACAGCTGAGTGACTGAACTGAACTGAATGTCAATGGTTCAGTTATACACACTACATAAAGCACAGAGAAGTGAAAGTGTTAGTCGCTCAGTCGTGGACACGACTCTTTGTGACCCCATGGACTGCATCCCGCCAGCCTCCTCTGTCCGTGGGATTTTCCAGGTGAGAATACTGGAGTGGGTAGCCTTTCCC
This sequence comes from Oryx dammah, assembly GCF_014754425.2. Classification (NCBI taxonomy): domain Eukaryota; kingdom Metazoa; phylum Chordata; class Mammalia; order Artiodactyla; family Bovidae; genus Oryx; species Oryx dammah. Next base: position 89,182,071 of record NW_024070188.1, on the reverse strand, counting down.
TTCTCCAGCGAGTCTTTCCCACCCAGGGATCAAACCCAGGTCTGCATTACAGGCAGGCTCGTTACCATCTGAGCCACCAGGGAACCGCTATAAAGCAAATGCTGATACTAATTTTAAATTGTAGGAAAGCAAAACTGCCACAGCCAGAAGGTGAATGCGCACATGTCTTTGTTCGAGAGCCAACGGACACAAGGCGCTTGCGTGCCAGGCAGTCTTCTGTTTGGAGTGCACCCCCTAGGAGGGTCAGGAGGTGGGGCTTCCCTCCAGGACGGAGAGCCGCTGCCCCAGCTTCTGGCTCTGGTGGGGCGAGGGGCTTCTGCACCTGCGGGCCCCTTCCTGCTGTGGTGGGAGCTCTGGGGGAGCAGAGAGCTGCAGGGAGAGGAAGGAGCCCTCCTGGGCTTTGCAAGCGCAGCAAGAATCTGCTCTAAACACGTCTGTCCATTGACATGCACGAGGAAGCCTTGGGCACGCTTGTTCGCTCAGGGAGGACCCCAGGGGCCCCTCACGGGCTGGCCTGGGCCAGGGAGGGCAGCCTGGAGCCCAGGAACAGGCAGAGCGGTCTCTCCTCTCGCAGTGTGGGGACCAGGGGGGCCGTGGATGGATGGCACATGGACGCAGAAACAGTAACTGCGGGGATGGCAGGTGGAGACACGTCCACGCCAGGGAGAGGCCTGCAGGCCGGGAGGACTCAGCCGGGGAAGACCAGGTGCGTGTCCAGGCGGGGCGGTCGTGCCAAGCCCGGGGCAGGGGAGACGCAGGGCGGAGTCCAACACGGGATTCCTCACCTGGCTGGGAGGCGCTCTGGCTGCCCAGGAGGACCCTCAGCCACAGAGGGTGAAAAGCGGGCAGCGGGAGATGACGGCGGTGGACTGGGGTCTCAGGGGAATAGCAGGGCGGGGGCACTGACGGGAAGGGGTGCGGGAGGTGACGGCGGTGGGCTGGGGTCTCAGGAATGCGGGGCGGGAGCGCTGATGGGAAGGGTGCGGCAGGCAGGCCACGGGGCCCGTGTCGGCTCTCAGCATCCCTCTCTGTGGACACTCCAGCGCCTCCTGACGCAGCCCCACGCAGCCTGCAGGGGGCCGCTTGGTGGCCCCGTTCCTGCTTCCCGCTGCTGCTGTCTCCTTGGCCCAGGGCGCTCTCTGAAGGGGACAGGGGACCGGAGGGGACCCACACCCTCAGCAAAGACACACTGAGAGCGTGTCTCTGTGGGTGCCCCAGGAGCCCGTCCGGCAAAACTCCTGGGAAGGGCCTCCAGTGCTCCCAGGCCAGGCTCACAGCTCGTCCGAAGGGACCCTCTGACCTCATGAGAGGCAGGTTTGGGAGCTGCTGTGGTCAAGCAGCCCCTCCGAGGGCCTGCGTGTCCCTGCCTCCAGGACAGCTCACCACCCCCATCACCACCACCCCCGCTGGGAGGAGGTGCTCTGTGCACTGAGGATGAAAACCTGTGAGCGACTCCTGATCTTCCAGTTCTTTAAACTCAAAGGGGAGACAGAAGGGACGCAGGATGGCACCCTCTCTGCCCCGGGAAGAGTGGGAGCAGGTTCGGTCACAGCCGCCAGCAGATAACTGCACCTTGTTCCCTACATCCGGTCTCAGAGCCGTCTCTTGCAAAACATTTGACTCCAGCTCGTTACACGTGGCAGTTGCCAGAACCTTGCAGAAGTATGTGAGAAGGAGTTGCACAATACTCAGAGACTCACCGTGAGCCGGCAAGTCTGCAAATAATTTTCAGGATGAAAAATGAAAATAGTAATACTTGAGTGGGGGTGCAATTGGACTTAAGTACGATTCTCGTGAGACCAGGAGTTCACCCAGAGGCTCCAACTAAGAGCAGAGTTATAACGTGCCCACCTGCTGCTGCTGCGAAGTCGCTTCAGTCGTGTCCGACTCTGTGTGACCCCATAGACGGCAGCCCCGGGGTGGGGTTAATCTGGAACCCCAATATCATAAACTTGGTGAAGGTGTTAGTGACGTTAAAGGGCAGCTCAGTTTCCCCGGGGCGTGTGGGCAAGCGTCTCCCCAGTGGCTCCAGCCCCGGAGGGAAGACTCAGGGGAAAGGGTGTCGAGAGCCGTCACAGAGATGGTTGAACTGAAGACCGTGGGGAAAGAAAGGACAGAGGAAGCCCAAGTCAGGACCCTTGTCTCCCCCCGGCCCCCGTGCTCCCCAGGGCGGCGCCAGGACCTGGCCACACACAAGAAGCCGGGGTGGGGGGGTGCGTGGAGAACGTGGTCCAAACCTGGGTGTCACGTTTGTAACAGTTTGGGGAGTTTCGTGGGCTCTTGATGACCAAGGCGCTCGCCAGACCAAACAGACCAGCACATTGGCCGGGCTCCCGCACCAGCATTTGTGAAGTCCCCTGGGGGTTCAGCACAGCCAGGGCTGAGAACAAGCTCGGTGACCTCGCAGGGACTGGTTCCTCCAGCGGTCAGGGTCTGGGGGCTTCTGAGACCTGCTTTTCTCTGCTGTGTGAGAGTATCAGCAGCCTAGAAGCTGCTGCGGCCCCTCGAGCCTGCACCCCAGCCTGCCTGCGGCCCGTTGGTGTCCACCCTCTCCTTGCCACGGCATCCTCTCCACACGCCCCACATCTGAGGGCCCTGGGGTGTCATGACACGTCAGTTCTCATTCCAGACTCTGCCCTGCTTCTCCCCTGTCCTGCCGGCCGCCTCGTGGTCATGCTCCTTCCTGGGACCATGTTCATTCGGGGGGCCAGAAGGTCCTTTGCCAGATGCAAGACTGGGGTTCTTGTTTGTGCCTCGTGGCACAGCTAAGCCCAGTTACAGAGGTGGACCCGGGCCATGAATCCTCAGGGCCAAAAGGAACACAGTCACAAGGAGACCCTGACGCTGACAGTCCGCTGGCTCCACTCCAGGCCCGCAGGTGCCCCCCGCTGACTGCGCTCATCCCACTCCGGGCCTGCTCTCCAGGCCTTGACCCCGGCACCCCCAGAAAAGAACTTGATCATCTCTGTTCTCCCTCCTGAGTCCTACGCTCTCTCCCTGTCTCTGGCCCAAAGCAAAGGAAACAAAGGTCCCTGATACGCCCTCTCCCAGGACAGAGCCAGTCTTTGCTGTCTGACACAGGGTCACCGTCTCAGGCTGAGGCCCTAGCTTCGGGAACGTTTCAGGGCCCTTAGCTCCCCGAGGAAGAAGCAGGTGCTTGCTTATGGAGGGGATTAAAGCCCCCCACCAGAAAGGCCCTTCAGGAGAGACGAGCGTCTTCCACGGGGCAGGCTCTGGCTTGGCCGGGACTGACCACACCCTCCCACCCCTGCCTATGGTCCTCGCTGGCAGCATCCACACCCCGGGGCATCTCAGCACAGAGCACCACCCACCGGATTTAGGGAGGATCTGCCCACTGGGAGCAGGGACCCAGCCACGGACGCCTCCTTGCCACGCAGCCCAGGGGGCGCCTGTGACAGCGCCTCCTCCCTGCCCTTCTCTGCCCACACGCCCACCGGCAGGGGTCCTCCCCACCCCTGGGTTCACCTCACACACTCCAAGTGGGCCCATCTGAATCCAAGGCCCAAGGCGCGGGCAGGAGACACCTGCTTCCGAAGGCCTGGGGAGACCTCCCGCAGGGAGCCCGCGCGTGGGAGCAGACTCACACCGTCCCTGCTCTAACCTCCTGGCACAGAAGAGTCCCGGCCAAGCCCCACGGCAGCCCGCGAGCTGCACAGAGGGTGGTGATGTGACCGCAGAGGCTCTGCCCAGCTGAGCGCGCAGGCTGCTCCTGGGGCACATTCTTCTCTCTTGATAGGCCTACTCCTCACTCATCGGACTCCCCTTCCCTCCTCCTTCTGCCCCGGAGGCTCGGGAGGGAAGACGCCCAGGCCCCCTCCCAGGACCAGCCCCAGGATCTGGGCTGAGGCCCCTCCCAGGACCAGCCCCAGGATCTGTGCTGAGCCCCTCCCAGGATGCTGTGGGGTCCTGCTGGGTCCTGTTGCACCCTTCTCCTGGATCCAGCCAGACCTGCATGCACCCCAAGGCTCATATCTAACACAGGCTGTAGCTCCTTGTTCAGGGCTCAGCTCCCAGGACCTGGGATCCCAGGGCCCAGGACTGCCCCCAGGACCACCTCTGGAAGTCGCTCCCCAGATGCAACTGTATTTGAAGGGTCCACTGCTTTGCTGTGTGTTTCTAGCTCAGCTGTTTCCAGGGAAGTGCCCAGTCGACTCCTGTGCCGTTTCTAATTGTGATTATAAACCACACCGCAGTGGACACCTTCCTTCCTGCAGTGACAAGGCCACCCTGCTCCTCCCTGGTGACGGCCTTGAACGTGTCTTCTGTGTCTCTCTGGCTCATCGGTCGCCTTGTGAAGATGACAGGGCTGTGAGGGGTCTGGGGAGACCCTCTCCCTGGCCCCCTGTACCCTGGACACCGGTCTGAGTGCCCAGCTCTGCTGGCCCTGGGCTCTCAGCCACGTGAGCCATGCAGACTCGCACCCAGGGGCACCAGGGGCTGTCCGCCCCGAACCCCGACCCTCCCGCTGGTCTGAGTCCAGCACAGGGCTTTCCACCCACCACCAGACAGTTTTCATGGAAGCCAGACTGTTTTCAACACCACCAACTGCCTTAGACAAAGCCCGGTTTCACATGCCAGAACTATGTTCAACAAACAAAACATACTTTTATTACACAAACAGAGAGCATGCTCCAGAAAGTGTCAGGCTCGTCACCACGAACACCTGGATCCCATTTCCAATATTGGCTAAAATTTTAACCATCAACTTTGAGAATGAAAAAAAGCTTTATTTTTTTTTTTTTTTACCCTGGAGATGGGGGGTGGTTCTTGATCGTCCTCTAAGAATGTCTTTTAACACTACGCACATTTAGAAACATGCTTCTAAATCCTGGATCTTGAACAATAAAGTGCTTTTTGAAAGCATATGAGGACCCAAGGGCCTCTCTCCACCCGCCCCACTCCATATGTATCTGTGAGTGTGTATATATATATAATTTACTATTAAAATATGGTCTTGAAATATGCATGATTCCCAGGTGGATGAGCGGTAAAGAATCTGCCTGCCAATGTGGGAGACACGAGACCCAGGTTCAGTCCCTGGATCGGGAAGATCCCTGGAGGAGGGCATGGCAACCCACTCCAGTATTCTTGCTGCAGAATCCCAGGGACAGAGGAGCCTGGTGGGTGACGTACAGCCTGTGGGGTCACAAAGAGTCGGGAACGGCTAAGCAACGGGCCACACACAGTGATCTGCGTGCGCTTTATATGTAAATGTGCACGTATGAGCATGCTGACCCCACTGCTCTCACATGGGGAGTGTGAATGGGTGGCCTCGGCGCTCTGGTCAGCACTGCCTGCAATGTGCTTGAAGGGCCCTGGAGACGCAGGGGCGGCTGTGTGGTGGACACAGTGCCCTCCCAGCTCGCGGATGGGAGTGTGCCAGCGGCACCAACCCCCCAGGAAGGCTGAGACGGAGGCTTCCCTTTAACAGAACAGGGAACCAATGGCTCCTGACACTTCTCATCCTCCCAGGCACCAAGAGTAGAAATGAGGCCCTCAGGCCAGGTCTCAGAGCCGAGCCCTCAACCAGGAGCTACAGCCCGCGTTAAGTGTGAGCCTCGGGGCGCACGCAGGTCTGGCTGGATCCGGGAGAAGGAGACTGCGCCGCAGGGCCAGTCATCAGGGATCGAGCGGCCTTGCTCGCAGGACACACGGCGCCTCTGCTCAGCAGCCACCGAGACAGTCACGGGTGCAGGGACGCTGGCCTCGGTGGGGCCCAAGCCCAGTTCCCCATGGGGCCTTCCCACGCCCCGGGTCTGAGTCCACTGCAAAGCATCAATCTCTTATTGGTACACCGTGTGACAGCCGGGCCTGGGGCCCCAGGAGAAGCCCTGGCTTAACAGCACCTTATAAACCACCTGCCGACTCCTCTCCCCAGGACCTTGATGAAGCGGCAGGACCAGACGTCCAGGCCTCAGGAAGACAGCCCTAGAGGGCCACCGCCTGGCTGGGGAGGTGAAGGGGGTGTGGGCGCACTTGTCCGTGAGTGCGCGTCTGTGTGAGTGTGCGTCTGTATGAGTGTGTCTATGTGAGTGTGCTTGTCTGTGAGTGCGTATCTGTGTGAGTGTGTCTGTGAGTGTGCTTGTTGAGTGCGTGTCTGTGTGAGTGTGCATCTGTGTGAGTGTGTCTGTGAGTGTGCTTGTTGAGTGCGGGTCTGTGTGAGTGTGCATCTGTGTGAGTGTGTCTATGTGAGTGTGCTTGTCTGTGAGTGCATGTCTGTGTGAGTGTGTCTGTGTGAGTGTGCTTATTGAGTGTGCGTCTGTGTGAGTGTGCGTCTGAGTGTGTCTATGTGAGTGTGCTTGTCTGTGAGTGCACGTCTGTGTGTGTCTGTGTGAGTGTGC
>NW_024070188.1:89156602-89175699 GCF_014754425.2 Oryx dammah | reverse complement strand
TGCGTCTGTGTGAGTGTGTCTATGTGAGTGTGCTTGTCTGTGAGTGCGCGTCTATGTGAGTGTGCGTCTGTGTGAGTGTGCATCTGTGTGAGTGTGTCTGTGGAGTGTGCTTGTGAGCGTCTGTGTGAATGCGTGTGGGTCTACAAGTGTGTATGTCTACACGCATTCTCCTCCCCCACACACACATTCCACGATATTTTCAAAAGAAATTGATGGGAAAAATTAACTAAAACTTGAAGGGAAAGAAAGTTATCTTTATGTAGCGGATATAAGTGAGGTCTCTGCGGATGCCCCCTGTCTTGTAGTTTACGGTGGGAAGTAGATAAACTTTCACATATAAAATCAAATCAAAAACAAATCAGCAGACCCCAAAATTAAAAACAAGTGAAACTCATTATTAGCCAATTGGCATCATAAACATGGAAAAACTTCTTTGGGTAACGTTAGTTGTTTTTTTCACAAGTGTATTGACATAGAATTGATATATACTAAGCTGCACGCACACAACCAGATGAATGTTGCCGTATGGACTCGCCGAAAAAGCCATCGTTACAGTTAAGATGCTGACCACGCGCCCTCAAACGTCTCTCCCGCAGCAGTTCCAGAGAAGGCCCAGAAAGCGCCGGGGAGGACCCCAGGGCCGGGCACGCACCCAGGCTCAGAGCGCCGCCCGATCTGCGGGCGTCTGACCGGAGCGAAGGAGGCGGCAGTGCTGAGGTTGGAGGGGGCGCGGCAGGGGGGCGCCAGCGCCGGGGGTGGGACGGAGCAGGGCTGGGGGTTGCCAAGGAGGAGGGGCAGGATCCGCAGAGGACAGCCCCACAGAAGCTTCCAGAGCACGGTTCTCTGAGTGACTGTCCAAGGGCAGTGAAGAGTGGCCTTGAGCTACCCTCGGTGTCCTCTGGAAGGGACAAGACCCTGGCACCTTCAAGTCACGCTCTGCTTACTGGAGACTCAGGACGAGGCACCGGAACCAGCTGAGCCACCGTCCCTCCTCCTGGACCTCGCTCTCCAGGAAGGCGTCCCACTAGAGCTGGAGGGCGGAGGAGACAGGGAGGAGCCCGTGGCACGGTGTGCGTGGTGGCCGACCCCAGGCGCCGCGCCGGGCGTGCGCTAACACGGTCACTGCTCAGAGCGCCTCTCGGGAGCACCCGTGACCTCACTGCACTCAGAGCTCCGCTGCGCTGTGCGGGGTTGGGGCGGGGCTGCTGTCAGAGCCTGCCTCTGGAGCCCAGCCCGAGCGTCTACCTGCACGAAGGACGGATGGAGCCCGGTGTGCTGGGAAGACACCAGGTGCCCAGGAGGGGAAGGTAGCACCCCGGCAGGTGCGGGCAGCGGGCGGCGGCCCCGCACTCACCACCCGGAGGAGGGGCCGACTGCGTTCAGCTATGAGTTTGCAGCTTGAGCTTGGAGTTTGCTGGGAGCCCCGAAGGAAGTGGGGGCTCTTCCGTGGAGTCCGGCAGCCTCCCGCGTGCCCACCAGGGGGCGCCCTGCCCACACGGAGGGGAGCCCGCCCGGCCGAGCAAGGCTCGTCCCCAGAAGTGCTCCGGGAAATCAAGACTCAGCCTCGTGTCTCGGACCCACCTCCAGGCGCTTGCAGTTTCTAGTTTCTTTGCTGTCCGATTTTCAAAGCGAGCCTGTCGGGGAGGCGGCGTGGGGGCCTGTCCCTAGGTCTACGGTCTTCCTGTCCCCCTCCATCAGAAGGCAGCAGGAGCATCCTTGCGGAGGGGAGGACGAGTCCTGGGCGCCCCTCCTGACGCTGGGGGACCCCGGGTGAGAGTCCTGGGCTGTCTCCGTGCCAGCTCGGGCCCCTCACTGAAGCCCAGTGTTCCAGACAGACCGTCAGCACACAGTCTGAGCCCAGGACCTTGGCTGTCGGCCTCCAGGAAAGGGAGACATTGAAAACTCCCAGGACGCCCCCTGGGCTGGAGCTCTGCGTCCCTGCTGGTCCTAATGGACGAGCTTCAACAGCCTGCCTTGGGAGGTGGCCTGAGAAATTTTATGTCCTTTTTCCTATTAGATCCACTTTGAAGAATCTAGCCCAAGAAAAAAGTCCATGTGGAAAATTACACATAATGTTCATCAAAGTGCCATTTTCAACAGAAGTAGTTAAAATAATCCCTTGCATACGTGCTAAGTTGCTTTAGTCGTGTCCAACTCTTACAACCCTTGGACCATAGCCCGTCAGGCTCCTCTGCCCATGGGATTCTTTAGGCAGGAATACTGGAGTGGGTTGTCATGCCCTCCTCCAGGGCATCTCCCCGATCCAGGGACTGAACCCACATCTCTTATGCTTCCTGCATATGCAGGGGGTTCCTTACCACTCACACCACCTGGGAAGCCTTAAAAAAGGAGTAAACCTCACACCACCGCATAATAGAATAATGTGCAGACATAAAGGTATGGTTCCATGTTATATGGGGCTTCCCCGGTGGCTCAGCGGGTAAAGAATCTGCCTGCAGTGCAGGAGACCCCGGTTCGATTCCTGGGTTGGGAAGATCCCCTGGAGAAGGGAACAGCTACCCACTCCAGCATTCTGGCCTGGAGAATTCCATGGACTCTATAGTCCATGGAGTCACAAAGAGTTGGACACAGCTGAATGACTTTCACTTTCAAAATGTTTCAGGTTGTATTTGCAGTTATGTTAAAATACAGATATAGAAGATCAAGGATTAAAGAAATTAAACCAAGATACTGATGCAGTCATTTCCAATAATGAAAGGCGAACTCTTCTCTTCTGAGCTTCCTGAATTTAATGTGATACGTGACTTTATTGCATGATGAAAAATTTATAGAATTCACTTTTTTAAAAGTTCATTGCATTTTAGATTATATTATTATGAGAATGTGGAAACAGAAAGCCAAAATCTACCAAGACGACTTCTGCACCTCCGATTTGGCTTGAGGAAAAGTCCTTACAAGAGGTGGCAACGCGCAGCCTGACAGCTGCGGCTAGTGACAGGGTGGGGTTCCCAACCCTCATGCCCTCAGTCACCAGACCTCCGTGTCATCAAATACTCGGAACATCAGCTCGTGTGCTGGGCGCTTAAGGTGTGAAGGCACGTCATCCTTCCTAAGAAACCTTGCCACTGGCAACACCCAGCAGAACCGGCAATTCCGGACAATCCAGGTGCTTTTCTCCGGGAAGACACGCGGATCCAGACGGTCAGATTGTCAGCACCAACTTCAGAGGCGCTGACATCATATCATCGCTCTTCTCGGATCATTTCTTTATTTTTAAATGTGGGATTTTTAAAACTAATTCCTGGATTTTTCGGTAACCAGCATTGTTCACTTAGAAAAGGAAACACATTCCACCTTGAAGAAAAAGAAAACCTCTGAAATTCTGCTCTATTTGTTTACACCCTCTGAGTGGTAAACAGGAAACACGATAAAAATCCGAACGTGCAGGTGCATGCAGGCCGGGCCCCTCTGTAAGCCCTCAGCCCCCCTCACGGTCACCTTCTCTGCCCCTGGCCCATAATTGGCTGATGGGCTCCCAGACGCTGGGGGTCCCCTCTCACCCCCCACTCTTTGTTCATCTCAAACATGTTGAGAAACTGCGCTTGGTGTTCTATCTGCACACTAGACATTCAGCTCAGACCCCCTCCAGGCAGCAGAAAGGGAGCCGGGCTTGCAAGGCCTTTTGAACCAGAGGCACCGAGGTTTATCGCCACATTGAGGACACATGCGTGACCTGTCTGATGGCACCAGGAGCTTCCTGATTGGCTGGAAAAGTCCCTGGAGAACGCCTTCCCATCTCTTCCTAGGACTGCGCTGTTCCATCTGGAAGTGCATTAACCCCCAGGGGCTTCCCTGGTGGGTCCGACGGTCAAGAATCTGCCTGCAATGCAGGAGACGGGGGTTTCACCCCTGGGTCTGGGAGATCCTCTGGAGGAGAGCATGGCAGCCCACTCCAATGTTCTTGCCTGAAGAATACCATGGACAGAGGCGCCTGGCGGGCTGCAGTCCATGGGGCTGCAGAGAGTCGGACACGACTGAGCAACTAACACTTTCACTCTCAGCCACTTCTTAAAAACCACGGCTCCCATAACAGTGAACACAGAGTCACGTTTCACACGGCCTTTGTCACAGGCAAGTCACGCCAGTTTGATCAGTGAGAAAATGCAGGCGCCTACATCCCAGGTGAAGGAGAGAAAATCCAGCATTTCTGTCCATTTTGAGTGTAAGAAAAGCAGCTGGTCCTCGGCCCGGGGAAGGGGCTTAGGGGGCCCTGGACACCTTCAAACTTGCCACCCGCGTCCCCAAGGAAAGAATCGATGCTGCTGACCTGAGTGGCCTGGTCAGATGGCAGCCCAGCCTGGCTTCACCCTGAGAAACAGTTTCACGGGATCATCCGCCCACCACCTGAACGCAGTGAAGTTTCTCCCCGGCAGGCGGTGCAGGATGGAAACCAGAGGCGCTGTTCTCCACCCTGGTGTGCTGTGGGCGGGGACGGGGCCCTCCGTCACTGCCGCATGGCCGGGAGAGACCAAACCCGTCAGAGCAAGGCGCTCCGGCATCTGCTCTGTGACGGCCAGGGGGCTGCAGTGCTGAGCCCCCGTTACGGCATTTCCCTAGGGTTTGCGCAGACAGTAAAGAATCTGCCTACAATGCAAAAGACCCGGGTTCGATCCCTGGGTCAGGAAGATCTCCTAGAGGAGGAAATAGCAACCCACTCCAGTATTCTTTCCTGGGAAATCCCATGGACAGAGGAGCCTGACAGTCTACAGTCCATGATGTCACAAAAAGTCAGACACATCTGAGCAACTAACACTGTCACTCTGCAACCAAACACAATGAATTTTTAGAGCAATGTGTCACTGATTAGATTTCACTTATAAGCAAGAATTCCTACGGGTGGATTATCTGTGCCCTCGGCCCTCTAGAGCCCCAGGAGCTGAGTGCTGGGGGCCACGCCCCTCCCTAACCTCAGCTCCCCACCCCAGGGTCATCAGCCGGCCCACACCTGTGTCTGTTCAGCCTCTGAGCCCCAGAGTGGTTTTTACATCTTAAAGGGGCTGAAAACGATCAAAAGAGAACATTTTATGCCACATGAAAAGCAGATGAAGATCAAATGTCTGAGCGCATAAATCAAGTTTTCAGTTTCATCAGTGAAAACCGGTGGACATCTGCTTTCTCTCCAGTCACCTGAGCACCGCAGGAAACGCGCGATTTGTATCTTGTCCACGAAGCCTAGGACGCTGTCTCTGACCCTGGTGGACTGTGTGCCCAGTCCTGTTCTAGAGGTGAGCCTGCCCCACCCCCCAGACAGCCTGCTGCCCTCCCCCTGGGATGGGCCCCTGACCCGGGGGTGGATGTGCCACTGTGGAGACACGTGGGCTGTTGCTACTGGGTGCTTGGGCAGCGGGGCCCAGGACTCCACACACCCATCCTTCCTACTGGGCCAGTTCTGGTTCCACCCGCTACCCAAGGGAGGGATGAAATAGCTCTGGTTCCACTTGCTACCTAAGGGACGGATGAGATAGTTCTGGTTCCACCCACTACCTAAGGGAGGATGAGATAGTTCTGGTTCCGCCCGTTATCTAAGAGAGGGATGAGATAGCTCTGGTTCCGCCCGCTACCTAAGGGAGCTGCTCGGGGCAGGGCTCGGGTGCGCAGTGGAGTGGGCTGGCCAGGGCCGGCGGGGACTCCAGAAAACCAGCCAGACGGGTGCGCGCAGAGCTGCTCTCTCTTCCCTGGGCAAGTCCCTCCCGTCCCCAGCTCAGGACAGAAACAGCAGAGGACGGAGCGCCGCCCTGGCCCGCGCTGTTCCCCTGGAATGGCGTCTGTGATAGAATCTACCCCTGATGGTGTTTTGTTTTGTCTTATTTTCCCAGTTGTCAGGGGAAAAAAAATAATTGTCTCACACTGGATTCTCCCGTAACTTTTCCCGAAAACTCTCGGCACGAGCCATCGTCCGACGCTGGCTGCTGATGCTCAGTGGCTCAGCCGTGTCCGACTCCAAGACCCCCTGGACCGCAGCCCGCCAGGCCTCCCTGTCCACCACCAACTCCCGGAGCTTGCTCAAACTCATGTCCGTCGAGTCAGTGACACCATCCAACCATCTCATCCTCTGTCGTCCCCTTCTCCTCCTGCCCTCAGTCTTTCCCAACATCAGGGTCTCTTCCAGTGAGCTGGCTCTTCTCATCAGGTGGCCAAAGTATTGGAGCTTAAGCTTTAGCATCAGTCCCTCCAATGAATATTCAGGGTTGACTTCATTTAGGATGGACTGGTTTGACCTCCTTGCAGTCCAAGGGACTCTCAAGGGACCTGCCACAGGAGCCTCCCCCAAGTGGGGCCCCTGCAGTGGGGGACAGGGAGCCCCCTCCACCCCAGGAGACCCCGGGGTGTGACCCTCTGGCCTGCTAAGCCAGCTTTTGTGCCAGAACTCCAGCCAAGAGGCTGGAACTCGTCCTACAGTGTCCTCGAAGGTCCTGGGAGCCAACAGGAGCAGACAGGAGCCTCCCCTGGAAGGACAGGTTCCCATCTCAGCCCTTTACTCAAAGATCACAGAGACAGACGTTCAGGTCAACAGTCGCTGAGCACGGGGGCAAGCAGCTCACTTGGTGCCATCCAAGGACAGGGTCGCCCCACAAAGAGACAGATGCCGAGTGTAAGGAGGTGCGATTTTAAGAGGTGGTTTTTGTTTTAAGAAAAGAAAGATGGAGAACGTGAGGAAAGAAAATACAACTGTCAGAACTGACAGGTTTGATTTTCACAAGAACCAAAGAAAACATCCAAAATGTAATACGTGCCTGAAACTAGCAACTGAAGGTAGTTTGAACAGCATGTCAGGTACGTGGAAAATGACAGAATCACCTTTGCAGGTACACTGGGCACCACTTCAGGTAAAGTCTCAAGTCACAAAAAGACAAATACACTGGGCTACATTAAACAAATAGCTTCTGCTTCTCAAAATACAGTGTGAAGAGACGGAAAAACCAGCTACAAGCCTGAGATTCTTTGCAACCCACATACAACTCAAGGTTGGCCACCAGAACAGAGAAAGACCTGGGACATCAAATAGACAAAGTCGAGCAACCCTCAGAGACACAGGTGAAAGACAGAAGGCGTGTTGCAGAGCATGAAGGTCCAAAGTGTTGCTGCAGAGAAACTTCACCCATTATTAACCAGGGAGACACAGTTCAAACCACAATAAAACAAAACATCACACTCAGCAAAATGGCAAAAAGTGAGTGTGCTGGGGATGACCCCTGACCACAGACCCCTCCCTGCCTGCAGGTGAGGTGGGAGGGGTCCCACACATGGGAATAACCTGCCACACGGGTCGTGGGCGCTGGACACCCGCTGCCAACCCTGCATCTGAGCCAAGCTCTTGAAGACACACCCAGAAGGCAGACGTGAGACGTTTCAAAGCAGCATTGTCATGCAGGGGATGTATGTGGAATGGAGAAATAAACTGTGGCTCGTCACAGAATGAGCCGCAGCTGTGTGGGCCGGAACAGGGGGCCCCAGCAGGATCCGGGCGGAGACCCGCCGTCGCAGAACCATGAAAGCCCAAGCGCAGTCGCTCAGTCGTGTCCGACGCTTTGCAACCCCACGGACTGCAGCCCGCCAGGCTCCTCCGTCCATGGGGTTCTCCAGGCAAGAGTACTGGAGTGGGTTGCCATTTCCTCCTCCAGGGGATCTTCCCGGCCCAGGGATTGAACCCGGGTCTCCCGCACTGCAGGCAGACACTTTCCCATCTGAGCCAGCAGGGAGCCCCTGAGCCACAGTCGTGGCCTTTACGGTGCTCCGAGGGCGTCGCCTGTGTTAGCCCCTGCTCAGCGCTGCTCTGAGAGGCACAGGCGGGGTGTTTGTCACCTGCCTCCAGACGTGCTCACGCCCCCGTGTCTCCTCCCCCAGGAGCCAGCCCTGTCCCCACCACCCCACTCCCCTCCCTTCCCATCCAACCCACAGGTGGGCTCCCGGCCTTCCGTCTGCGGCCAGGACAGGCCTGGGTGATGGGGAAGCAGACGTCACAAAGCTGAAGCCGACCCAGGGGAGAGCCCAGGATGTGGCTTAAGCTGCTCCTCCTGGGGCTCTCGGTCGCGAGGATTGAGCTGCGGCCCAGAAATCGCATTTTGAACACATCTCCTGGCTTGCTGCCCTGCAGCCACTTGGAGGGCTCCAGAACTCGGAAGCACTGACCGGCAACAGTGGCCGGAGGTGAGGGCTTCCCTTCCCAGCCTCGCAGGGCTCATCTGCCCCCTCTCCTTCGGGAATTGAACACCATTCCTGGTCATCTGCTTCCCTGGGGGCTCAGACAGTAACGCGCCTGTCTGCAATGCGGGAGACCTGGGTCCCTGGGTCGGGAAGATCCCCTGGAGGAGGAAACGGCAACCCATTCCAGTACTCTTGCCTGGAGAATCCCATGGACGGAGGAGCCTCGTAGGCTACAGTCCACGGGGTCGCAAAGAGTCGGACACGACTGAGCGACTTCGCTTTCTTTCTTTCCTGACCACGTGCCACAGGCGGGGAGCTGAGCGCCCGCTCGGAGCCCGAGGCGTGAAGTGCTAGGCACGCAGTCGTGTCCGACTCTGTGACCCTCATGCACTGTGACCCTCCAGGCTCCTCTGCCCAAGGGATTTCCCAGGCAAGGGTGCTGGAGCGGGTCGCCATCCCCTTCTCCAGGGGAGACTCCCAACCCACGTATCCCACCTGCACCTCCTGCTTTGCCGGCAGATGCTTTACCGCCTGGGTCACCAGGGAAGCAGAGCCCCAACCTGGGAGAACCTGAGGCCTGGTGCAGAGGCAGGGCGGACGAGGCCCCAGGACAGCCCCCCAGCACTGGGAACCCCAGGGTGCAGGCAGCGCACGCCGCACCCTCTCCAGGGCCCCTCCCGGGATAGGCTCTGCAGTCACCAGTGTTCACGCCCCCGGGGAGGGGTCCCCGATCTGCGCACGACCCCCCCACCTGCTCACGCCCCCTCCCTGCCTGCTCATGCCCCACCCCCGCCTGCTCACACCCCAGGGAGGGGGTCCCCGTCTGTGCATGCCCCTGAGGAGGGGTCCCCCGCCTGCTCACGCGCACACACACACCCCCGCCTGCTCACACCCCCGGGGAGGGGTCCTCTGTCTGCTCAGAAGGACACAGGTCCAGGTTCTTGGGTCCGTGAGCCCAGGTGAGTCTGACCTGCCTGATCCTCTGGTGGCTGGAGGGGCCCCTGGGCTGCCTGGACCCCCCCAGGGGGCCGCCCTCTGCTTGGTGGGCGCCCTCTCCCCCACCATGAAGCCTCCTGGGGGACCGGACATCTGGTCAACGTCTCCACAGGAGGGGTCAGGTTGCTCAGCACTCCACCCCCAGCCACACCTTCCCCCCCCCACCCCACCCGACCCTCGCGGAGACAGACGTCAGCCACACCCACTCCCTCCTCCGTGAGTCTCCAGCTGCACACCTGCTGTCATCACAGGCCCGCCCTGCCCGGAAGGCCACCCTTATTCACCCTTCCAGACTGAGGTGTCTGGACACTTGCTCCTCCCTCCAGCCCCATCCGCACGCAGAGCTCTTGTGCAGGCCCCGGGGTTCCGTGCTGAGGCTTCCTCCTCCCTTGAAGGCACCCACGAGGGTCTCCAGGCCCCAGAGCGCGTGCAGGGGCCTGGCCTGGATGGGGCGCTGCAGAGGCGGGCCCAGCGGCTCAGGAGCAGACGCCCCAGCCGCTCCTCCTGGGGCTTCTCGCCTCGTTGGTGGAGATCGTCGGCGGCTGCTCCAGTGGCCCGACGCGACCCCTGTCTCCAGAAGGGAACCCAGATAAGTTCTTCTGAGCGCTTTGTTCAGTCCCAGTCCTCCCCGCAGGCTCGGCGCTCACTCCTTTGTCTTCCCGGGGAAGGAGGATCCGGTCTGTCAGACCCGCAGGCAGGGCCCGCCGCCGCCATGGAGGCTGTGCAGAGCGCCTTCCGCCCCGCAACCTCAGGCTCCGGCCCCGGCTGGCCCTTCCTCACCCCATGTCTCCCAAGGTGGGCTCATGGAGCCGCTCACGGAGTCACCCAAAGCCTCTTCTCTAAGATCCTTCTGCTCAAATCAACTCCCGATAAACCCAGCCTGGCTTCTGCAAACCCCATAGCCTGTGTTCTGAACGTGTGGCTCTCGTGGCCTCCACTGACTACACAGCTCCTATTATGTTTTCCTGTGTGTCGTCACCTGTATTTGTGAGATAACTTGTTAAAAGTGCGGGTCTGGTGACTGGCAGAGAGTAAACGTTCCAATGACAGTTGGTATCATTTCTCTTACCATCTAGATTTTTCATCCTCTCAAGGACAGTAAAACCACCCTCTGTTGTTTTAACCCAACAGGTTAAAACTGACTCTAACAGTTACTGAGTGGTTGCAAAGTGGAAGGGCCCCCCGTCTATTAAGTCATGTACAGCCGCTCCACAAGGCACTGAGGACCCAACATCCCATCAGCAGAGAGCTTAGCACCAGTGGATGTGGCCTGACCCATTTAGTGCCTCTGGCTGGTTCAGGACGCCACTGCTGGCTGAACTCCTTCGAACAGTTTCTGCATATTCTTGCTGAGGGAGAAAGCAAGCAGTCCGCCGTCATCAAGGACCACCCATCATCCACAGGGTCTTATGCAGTTGCCTGGGGCTCAAATGTTGCCATCGCTGGCAGGCGTGGTGCTGAGGTGACGGGGCGCAGAGCTGTCGTAAATCAGGGTGGATGGGCTCTGCTCTGGCCTGTTCCTCAGACCGACGATCAACAGCTTCATCTTGAAACAGAGCCATGAGCCATGACAATGGAAACACCCTCTGAGGAGGACCTGCCCAGAGTTTCGTATTTTACTTGATGAATAAAATCACACACCCTTTGCTAGAAAGCCTCTGGGTGCTTACACAACATTTTAAGACCGAAACTGATAAATTCATTGGCGTTGAACTGCCCACTAAGTCAGCCAGCCTAGGAGCTGATTCTCGTCTCCCAGCACGGCGCTCTGGGCATCTGGTCGGCAACGTCCTCACCATGGGCATGGAGCGGCCACGTGAGCAGCTCCCTGGGTAAACACGGATCCCTCCCCGCCCGAGGCCCGCGGGGGTCACCGGGCGGCTTGGAGCTGAGGGGCAGGGACGGGACTCGTGAACCAGCTTCTAACCGGGGGCAGAGACCCTGACAGGGGCTCGCCCACTCCCGCACTCCTGCAGCATCACCTGAAGGACCACAAACAAGGGCGATTCACAGGCTCTGCCTGGCTCAGCAGCCTGATTCAGCTGGCTGAGGAAGAGGGTGGCCCGCATCAGCGGTTTCTGGAAGTGTCCCGGGAAATTCCACACACAGTCAGGAGGACAAGCCCCGGAGAAGCGGAGCGAGCTGTGAGGAGCTCTTCTCCCACAGAAGCAGTGGGAGCTGTGAGGCGTGGCTGGGCCTGGCCTGAGAGATGCCCTGTCTCATCGGGGTACCAAGCAGAGCACCCAGGGTTTCCACACAGAGAGTCCTGGGGTCCCAGCCGGTGTGGTCCCTGCAATTCTCAGCCACCTGTTTCTTGAGAAGGTGGAAGTCCTGGGTTTGGTCCAGCAGTTCTGACCGGGAGGTCTGACTCCCAAGCCCGTAGTTCACACTGCGGTGACCCCGTTCCCCCGCACTGACTCTGGGGCCAGACACAGGTGGCGATGCTTCCGGGCTGACACGGGCCTGGAGTCAGTCACTGAGGTTCACTGTGTCCAGGGTGTCCAGGGAGGGCCAGTGGACACTCCCGGGTGACTTGCAGCAACAAGCAGACAGAGGTTTACGAAGCACAGTGCTTGCTGCATAGCTGTTGTTTGGTTGCTAAGTCATGTCCGACTCTTTTTTGACCCCATGGCCTGTAGCCCACCAAGTGCTTAGTAAATGTATAATAAATTAAGAGAGAAACACAGTCTACAAGTTAGGAAACTATGGGCAGAATTTCGTTTCCTTTAGTTCCCTGCTTTTCCGGATTATCTAATTAATTCTTTAATATTTATATGTAGCTGACTTGATAACGTTATGATTTTTTAAATAATGAAGTTTTTGAAAATAGTAACACTTGGTTTAGCCAGATGGTATGGCCGAGGCCATGTCTCCACGCAGCACAGATTTTCTGAGGGCAGTGCTTTCACTTGCTCTGTCTCTGACCTAAAGACACACAGACGGAGCTGAGCAAATGCGCGGCTGCCGTGGAGCAGGTCACAGCAAGCGTGTGACGAGGTCCAGGCCCTGATCTAACAGAGAGCACTCCATAAACCTCTGCCAGCCGGGGGAGAGTCACCTCGAGACACAAACACGGAGGCAGTGGACAGGGCGGGCCCAGGAGAGGGGTGGTCCACCCTGCTGGGAGGGGCAGTCAGGCGAAGGGCCCAGTGTGATGGGAGGGAACCTGGGGCAGCGTGAGCCCCCCAGGGAGACGAGTGCTCTTTCTCTCCCGGCAAGACAGCGTCGGGGGCCAGGCCTCCCCTGGCAGACGGGCCCGGGGTGGAGAAGGCCGGGGGGCAGCCCAGCAGGTTCGGGAGATCGCACAAGCCAGGAGAGGGTTCATAAACAGATCCCTTTGTCTACATACAAAGAAAGACTCAAGTGCTGGCTCGGTGGTAAAGAGTCCACCTGCCAGTGCAGGACACATAAGAGACACGGGTTCGATCCCTGGGTTGGGAAGATCTGGAGGTGGAAATGATAGCCCACTCCAGTGTTCTTGCCTGGAGAGTCCCATGGACAGAGGAGCCTGGAGGCTGCAGTCCACAGGGTCACAAAGGCACGCCTGCAGTGACTGAGCGTGCACACGCGACGCCCACGTGGGCGGTGGACGACGCGGGCACGTCTGCAGTGACTGAGTGAGCACATGCGATGCCCACGCGGGTGGTCGACGACGCGGGCACGCCGGCAGTGACTGAGCGTGCACACCTGCAGCCGACGCCCACGCGGGTGGTCGACGACGTGGGCACGCCTGCAGTGACTGAGCGCGCACACGCGATGCCCACGCGGGTGGTGGACGACGCGGGCATGCCTGCAGTGACTGAGCGAGCACACGCGATGTCCACGCGGGTGGTGGACGACGCGGGCGAGCGCCACGGAGTCCCAGAGCAAAGACCAGGTCGGCAGCAGCACGGTGTGACCTCCTCTTTAACATAAAGTATCAGCCCCCGGAAAAGAGCATACAAATCAGACCAAAAAAAAGGTAGCTGCATTAAGCTCTGGGAGCTGAGGTTTTAGACTTCTTTCTTTTCTCTCTCCTTTGCTTATCAATATTTTCCAAACAGTCTAGAATAAGCATGTACTAGTTTTGTACCAGCAAGGGAACGTAAGAGGGTTTTATTCCCCAAATAAACTAAATTACGAATGTGCGGAAAACAAGCAGGTCTGGCTCTTGTTCAGCGTCACCCCAGGAGCCCTGTCTCAGGACTTCAGGTCTCAGGAGCATAACCAGCACCATTTCTGCTGCTGGTTTATTTAATTCCAGGCCCATGCATCTCAGCAAACCCTGCCCAACCTCGGGGCTTGTGGACACAGAGCTTTCTGGCAGCAGTGACCTCAGTACATACGAGGTTTCTCACTCTGGAGGTTTTTTTAAATCTCCTGATCAGCTATGGTTTCTGTCTCTCTTTTCTTAACAATTCTTTGTCATCTTACTGAATTTGTTTGAATTCCCCCTTCCCTTCATTTCCTTCTTTAAAAAGTCTGCAATTTTTTTTCCTAAGTACTATATAAGCACTCTTCTGCCTATTTAAAACTCACCGTGTACACCAGTGTGTGATCAAATTACATGATACAGTCAGTGTTCAATCTTTTTAAGATGAAAAACTCAACAACTTCCTGTGGTTCAACCCAGCGGAAGAGTCTTACGTGATACTGTAAGAGGATCTCGAAATCTGTTTGATTTTACTCCCATCCGGCTTCTTCCTGGGTGGAATTCTATTGTATATGGGGTAGATTCTGATCTAATCTAACACTGAGCCTGATTAATGTTTTACATGGAAAGTGTTTAGGTCATGGCTGCCTGCAAAAGTTACGCCTTTCTTCTCAACGGTTGTTTTTCTTCCTCCCTACCCGCTAAAGAGCCTCTGTATGGGATTCTGACACCCTTTCTTCTCATCTGAAAGCATTTTATACCTGCCTATTTAGTTACACTCTATTTATACTCTGAAACTATCATGGAGTTATTACAAAATACATCAAAACTTTAAAATATTTGAACATTTATTATAAAAATGTCACCTTACATGTATACAATATAATAAGGAAGGAAAATCCATATTTCTCCAACAATAACTAAGATTTCCAATAAAATTTCATTTTTGAAAAAAAAATCTGCATTTCTCAAAAGAAGATTCACAAGTGTCCCCCAAAGTCACCCTTTTCGTCCTTTTCCGACTTTCCTCCCAGGTAAATGCACAGCAGTCTCACCTTTCAAAGCTGGACGCTTTCTGAAACCAAGGCTGGCTCCAGGGAGCCCACACACAGGCGGGGACGTATTCGATTCTCAGTCCCAGGAGAAGGTGGCTTGATTGCTGCTCAGCCTTGGCCTGAGAGACGAGCGCTGTCTGAGTGGTTCCACAGCAGTTATCATTAATTTCCTTGTGTAAACGGCGACAGGTCTCTTAACCCTCATGGTCTGAATTCCTAAATCAGCTGGTTTATTTAATTTAATGCCCATCCCAGGCAGGTACAGAAGGTGAGCGCTTGGTGCAGGTATGGAAGGCGAGCGGCCTGGTGCAGGGACAGAAGGCCTGGGCACCTTCTCTGTCCCAGCGGGAACCTCAGGTTGTGACTGTCAGGCCTGGAGGTGGTGGTGGTGAGAATTCAGACGCAGGTGACTGTAAACCAGAACCACCCCTCACTCTCTTTGCTCCCGGTTAGAGGGTTGTCCCTGCTTCCCGTAATTACATGAGCTAAAAGCACATGAGGATAACCAGCAAAGTGTGTCTATCCAACAATTAAACATCATTTCATTTAATCCCACACAAAACTGTTTAACAGCTAGACGTGGACAATTACATCAACTTGCCCCCAAGTTTCCTATTTCTCGAAGATTAAAGTGCTCCCTTACTTTCCAGTCGTGATGGAAAGCCTGGTTGTGAGTGAAGGCGCAGGACCACGTGTGTGCTCCTCTCCACACTCTGCGGGCTGCGGGCATCAGTGCGGGGAGTGTCTGACTCACGCTCGAGAGTGGACGATCCATGGACGCCATGGAACAACCAAAGCCTACACACGACGTCACCTCCTTGCTCTTCCCACTCGCGGAAATCCCCATTCAAAGCAGATACACCTGTAATGGAGAGCCTCATTCACTTAGGGTCTTCACTCTGAACAATGTTACCGCACTCTGACCCTCACACTGAGGGCTCCCAAATTTGCTTTATGACTGTTGACTTCTCTGCCCATATCTTTACTATAGGGTTCTTACACACCCATGATAAATATCCCAATTAAAGTTTTGACAAAATATTTGAACAGGAAAATACCAAAGAAGACCTGCAGATATATTTAAAAAAATCAAAAAAATGTTCAATCTCGATGTTAATCTAAGAATCATATAAAATTAAGAGAAAGTTTCAATAACACCTTGTATTGGCAAGACTTTTTCAGAGGGTGGGGCGGAATTAAGCACTTTACTTCAGGATGACTTAGACTAGAGAAAAATAATTGATTATATCACGTCCATGAACAGAGGGGTTGTAAAATACATTATTATGTTGTCACAAAATGAGATATTAGGCATGAACATAGAAAAAGGAGAAAAAAGTGTAACCTAGACAGCATATTAAAAAGCAGAAACATTACTTTGCCAACAAAGGTCAAGGCTATGGTTTTTCCTGTGGTCAGGTATGGATGTGAGAGTTGGACTGTGAAGAAGGCTGAGCACCGAAGAATTGATGCTTTTGAACTGTGGTGTTGAAGACTCTTGAGAGTCCCTTGGACTGCAAGGAGATCCAACCAGTCCATCCTAAAGGAAATCAGTTCTGGGTGTTCTTTGGAAGGAATGATGCTAAAGCTGAAACTCCAGTACTTTGGCCACCTCATGCGAAGAGCTGACTCATTGGAAAAGACTCTGATGTTGGGAGGGATTGGGGGCAGGAGGAGAAGGGGATGACAGAGCGTGAGATGGCTGGATGGCATCACTGACTCAATGGACGTGAGTCTGAGTGAACTCCGGGAGTTGCTGATGGACAGGGAGGCCTGATGTGCTGTGATTCATGGGGTCGCAAAGAGTCAGACACGACTGAGTGACTGAACTGAACTGAACTGAACTTACAGTGGAAAAATAAAGCTCAATAAAACTGAAGTTACAAGACAGCTTTATCTTCTCCAACTCAATTCCACCTTACAGAAGGGTACAGAGTTACAGATTTAATCTTGGAACAAAAATGACTGCATTGCTAATTGACCATAGGACACAGCATCCTTCGGTGTTTTTAACAGAGCAACACACACAGAGACACACGAATGCATTCTCCTTGAGATGCTCAGCACCCCGCCGTGTGCCAAAACGCTGTCAACAGCACTCTGAGGCTTTCTCACCACGCATCTGTCATCTCAGAGCTCTGATGAAACAGACACCCACCCAGGCGATCATCATGGAAGGAGCTAGGAGTGAAACCTTGCTGAGCTAATACTCTTAAATCTTGCGAATTTAAAGAAAGGGGAAAGGAGGAATTAAGACGTGACTTCAGTTTTGAAATAAGAAGAACGCAGTGCAATAATCTGGCTCCTTGACATGCGACTTTCATGCTGTGGAAATTCACCAAGACTGTGCAGACAAGTCACACCACATCAAGTCAAAACGCCCGAGTCTGGATGAGTGATGTCATCCTGTGAGGTTTATGGTGGCTTCAGGCGAAAGCCACATGGAATCTCAGCCCTGCCGTCTCTTGGTTGCTGGTGACAAGTGTTCTCACCACCTCCCCGCGTCCACTCACTGGGGAGCCCTCTCTCAGGACACTTACTGGAGCTCCATGCCATGGGCTGCCTGCTCGCTGCTCCATCCAGACACAGGGACGGCAGGAACTGCTGCTCAATAATTAAATCCACGTTTTGGATTTACGTGGATTTTTACGTGTCTCAAACAAGAGACAATGCTCAAGGCCCTTCACGAACACCCAGAGATACTGAAAACTTGCAAAAATCTGAATTCAGACCTCATCAGCCATCCTTCTAGTTTTTCAAACCCAAACTAAACATCATCAGGTAAGAAACCTCCCCCAAGACACAAGCGGGTCTCAGCAGACACGCTGCATCCCCAGCTGTGAGCCCGGGTCACAGGCAGAGCTCCCCGGCCCCCTCTCGTCCCAGGACTGAGCGCTGGCCCCACTGGGAATGTTCCACCAGCCTCCCCGTGACCCGCTGCGGCCTGAGGCTGGACTGCTTTCACCTTTCCAAGCAGGTGGCTCGGATGGCTGCAGTCAGACATCGGTTGCACAACATCTGGCGTCTTCTCCTAACCCTGTCGGGGGCAACTCCCAGGGCTGTTCAGGGCAGAACTGCATGCGGTGGTCCAGCCCAGGCACCATGGACCTGGAGCCAGTGAGGAACCTCCACCCTCTGAGCCCCAGATACACGGGGGAGCTGACCAAGCAGTCTGCTGGTGGGAGGTCACAGGTCCCAATCTTCCTTATGAGATGATCTTATAGATAAAGGGAAACCTATCTGCTGATGGACATGCTGACACAGAACCTAACTGCTTAATCCCCAACTGCCTTTGGCAAAAATATAATTATCGATTTCATATGGTTAGTTTAACATGCATAGAGGCCAGTGTGTATTCGCTACAACTCTATTAGCATCATTCTCTTTAATCAGAATAAGCAAGCCACTATAGTCTTTATCGAGTCCTAGGCAAGGAATACCTATATAGCTCGCTTCATTTTTAATATTTTTCCTAACTACTGTACGAATTTGGTGATAGCTAGAGAGGTCTGAAGACACAACAACATTGGTAGCTTTTCCTTTATTGGTCAAGAAGACTCATCATGTTTTTAACTTATAAATTTAATTACTGGAGAAGACTCTTGAGAGACCCTTGGACGGCAAAGAGATCAAACCAGTCAGTCCCAAAGGAAATCAACTCTGAATGTTCATTGGAAGATGGGTGGATGGAAAGACTCACGCATAGATGGAAAGACAGACAGACACATACGAAGATGGATGGATACACAGATAGACAGACGATAGGTTTGTGATCAGCCATGCCTTAGAATACATGCTGCGAAGTCACTTCAGTCGTGTCCGACTCTGTGCGACCCCATAGACGGCAGCCCACCAGGATCCCCCGTCCCTGGGATTTCCCAGGCAAGAGTACTGGAGTGGGGTGCCATCGCCTTCTCCGCTTAGAATACATAAATAAGGCTTAATCCAAGGGGGACTGAGTTGCTAAGTTGTATCTGACTCTCTGTGACCCCATGGACTGCCGCATGCCAGGCTTCCCTGTCCTTCATGGTCTCCCAGAGTTTGCTCAAATTCATGTCCACTGAGTTGGACGTTAGAAAATATTAAATTTTCTTTACATATCTCTAGAACCTTGCATATTACTTTTGTAACAAAACTTAACAATGTAAAAATGTATCATCTGGGGGATGATCTAAGAAAACCATGGTATAATTTTTTCTCTTTTTTTTTTTTTGGCCAAACCACTCCAGCTTGTGGGATCTCAGTTCCCAGACCAGGGAATCAAACCCAGGTCCTGGCAGTGAAAGTGCAGAGTCAAAACCACTGGACCATCAGAGAATTCTCTAGATATAGTTCTAAAGTTTCCTTTCAGCTCAATGATGAACAAATTACCAAGAGTTTATTCAGCAACTGTTACTAGGCAGCTACGCGGAGCCAGGCTATCACCTAAAATACATCAGTTTAAAAATGAAGGTCTCTGTTCTCACCCGGCTTACAGTCTAGTGGGGGAAACAAACAAGGAAGAAGGATCATAGCAGACAAGCAAACTCAAGAATGTGAGCGGACAGAGTGCTACAAAAAGCAAAAGTGGGCGGTGAGCCCTGGGGCACCGCCAGGCCCAGGCCGGCCTGATGGGAGCCTGACTGGGAAAAGGCCTGAGGAGGGGAGAGGAGGCCACACGGACGTGGAGGCCGAGACTTCAGGGGAGGGCGTGGCACGTGCAAAGGCCCTGGGGAGCCGAGGGGCCATAGGAGGCCAAGCTGGAGGGG
>NW_024070188.1:89151855-89156502 GCF_014754425.2 Oryx dammah | reverse complement strand
GCCTTAGCAGCAGCGGCAGCAGCACAAGAGAACAAAATTAACAAACAAGAGAACAAATTAACCCAGTGGAGAAAGCCACTCAGAACCACAGCAAACTGATGAACGACTCTTCACTTTCTTCTGCTGCACAGCGCCCCTGCTGGTTTGCAGCTGCACTTTTTAAACACTTACAAGTTTTAATTCAGTTTGTTTTTTCTTGGCATCTTATACATATTTCCTTCACCCCTGTTTAGTTACATGATAATCTTTAAGAGCTACATAAGTGTGTAATCATTGAATAAGACACATACTTTCAGACCCTCCAACACTCACAAAGGAGAGGCCTGCCCCTCTGCGTTCACTGTCACCCCAGGGGAGGGCAGGGGGTAAGGGAGGAGGTGACGGCTGGCACCTGAGCCCCAGGAAACTCAGGGCGGGAGGTGGAGTCCAGAGTCTGCAGCCTCGGGCCCCACGTCCTTCCCGGGCCAGGAAAGCAGGAGACACTCCCAGGAGCACTAAGGACGTGAGCGCCTCCCCAGGGCTCCCAGGACAGTCAGAGGGTGAGGAGCCCTCGGGTCCTCTCATCGCATCCCTAAATCCCAGAACAGCGGAGGCTGGCTGGGGTAACTGGGCACTCCAACTGCCTCACGCCACCCCGAGGCATGCCCACCTCCAGAGGAGGAGCATTGAGGCCCAAAGCTCAGGGAGGACCACCCGGCCTCTCTGACCCCCACAGCCCCAGGCCAGCACTGAGACTTTAGAGCCCTTTTCTGCCTGCCCCACGTGGAGGACAAAACCCGCAGTTCGGGGCTCTTGATTCTTTCTTCCCCCACTTGCCCTCTTTTTCCATTCTGGACAGTTGATGGGTTACAGATAGAAAGATGGGTCGATGGGTCAATGGATCGGTAAACAGATTAACAGGAGCTCCCCTGGGTTCAGTGGTGGAGAATCCACCTGCCGAGGCAGGAGACTCGGGTTCGATCCCTGATCCGGGAAGACCCCACACGCCACAAAGCAGCTAAGCCCGTGCGCCTCAACTACCGAGTCGCGTCAGCACTGCTGAGGCCCGCGTGCCCTAGGGCCCACGCTCT
The DNA here is from genome assembly GCF_014754425.2 of Oryx dammah. Classification (NCBI taxonomy): domain Eukaryota; kingdom Metazoa; phylum Chordata; class Mammalia; order Artiodactyla; family Bovidae; genus Oryx; species Oryx dammah. The sequence goes on along the minus strand of NW_024070188.1, from coordinate 89,155,432 downwards.
GCACCAGCAGAGAGGCCGCTCGGCGAGAAGCCCGCCACGCTCAGCAGCTGGAGCAGCTCCCGTTCACCGCCACCAGAGAAAAGCCTGAGCGGCCCCGAAGCCCCAGCACAGCCCAAAGCGGACCAATCAACTTTCACAAAAATGGATGGCGGCTCGATGGTAGACAGGTGAAGGGACGGACAGACAGACGACACCCAGAGCTACAGGTGAGGAGGTCCGCGCGGGCGCAGCGTCCCTGTCTGTAAGACGCAAGGATGCAGCCTGACATCCCCACTCAGAAAGACAGCCCCGCCCAGGAGGCACCTCAGGGAGATGAAACCCAGGAGCAGCCTACGAAAGGGCGGGTTCTGGAAGTACAGCATCTCCAAAGTGCTGAGTCACGGGCAAGGGAAGTGCTGAGTCACGGCCAAGGACGAAGCGGGCCCTGCTCCAGGCTGAGAGGCCTCCAGCACGAGGCCAGGTAAGCGCGCTACTCCGGAGGGGGCTGCTCTGAGTCGAAGGACGCAAAGTGGGATAAAACCCGCACTGGGTCTGAAAATTAGATGATGATTACGAACCAATGACAATTTCCCGATTTTAAGGACTGAATTTGGTTATTTAAGATGACAAGTCTGTGCAGGAAGCAGACACTAAGACATCTGGGGCAGTAAGCATTGCACTGAGACGTACCTGTGAGAAAAAGCCAGTTGCGACCTCCCCGTCTAGTACAATAAACAAAAGGCCACTCTAGGTGGCTTGTAGATTTAAATAAGAAAGGTAAAATAATAACGTTTCTAGAAGCGGCTTTACATAATATCTTCAAGCTCTAAATAATGTCTTTGACTTTCTTCAAGCAAAAATTTCTTTAAAATGACCCAAACAGGATCAATGATAAGTAAAACTACATAAAAATTAAGAACTTCCGTTCCTCAAAAGACACCATTGAGTGAGTCACAGATTGGGCGACAACAGATAACCAAAAACGGCTCCTGGCCAGTCTTCCTCTCTAAATCTCTCCTTGGAATAAAATGCAAAGAGGAATCATACTTTTTTTTTTTTCTTTTTGATTACAAAGAAAGCAGTATTAGGAATTGTTAATAAACTCATTTTATAGTTTAGAAAATTGAAGGCAAAAGAGCTTGGAATTGAGGTCTCTTTAGTCTCAGCCTAACGTTTTTTCTCAATATTAGATAAATATAGATAACCAAGGGAAAAAACAAAAGAAGCCTAACCTGAGAAACTCAATGATACAAACACTCAAGAAACGAGGAGTCAATGAGAACTTCTTCACTCAGATAACAGGCACCTAAGGAAAAACTGCAGCTAACATTGTACTCAAGAGTTCAAGACTGAATGTCCCTCCCCCTCCAAGAGCAGGATCAAGACAAGGACGCCTGTTCTCACCACCTCCATTCAACCTGTGCAAGAAGTTGCAGGCAGAGTGATAAGGCAAGAAAAGCAAATTAAAACCAACTAACTAAGGAAGCAAGAAATGTGTCCAGATGACACAATTTTGTAAATTTTTTAAAATGCAAAGGAATCCACTAAAAATTCATTAAACTAATAAAAAAAAATCAGAAATCTTGCTTGGATCAGTATACAAAAATTAATTGCTTATTTCTATACACTAGCAATGAACATTCTGAAAATGAAATTAGAAGACATTTCCATTTATAATAATTTGAAAAGGAATAAAATTTGTAGAAATAAATTTAACAAAAGAAGTGCAAGATTTGAACACTGAAAACTACAGAACACTGTTCATTAAAGGCCTAAACCGGTGGAAAAACACCATGGTTCACAAGACTCACCCTTAAGGCAGCAATACTTCTTCAATCAGTCGACAGATTCCAAGCAGTCGCCCTCAAAATCCCAGCTGCCTTCTTTGCAGAAATTGACAAGCTATGCTTAAAACTCAGGTGGAAGTGCAACAAACCCTGAATAGCCAAAACAGTCTTGAAAAAGAACAGAAGTGGCTGACTCACACTTCCTAACTGGAAAACTTTCTACAAAGCGACAGTAATCAAAACATGCAGAATTGGCTTAAGGATAGACAGACACTCTAGTGAGACAGAATTGAGAATCCAGGAATTGATTTTTCTGAATCAACTGATTTTCAACAAATGTCCCAGGGCAATTTAATGGGGGGAAAAAAGGTCTTTCTAACAAATGGTGCTGGGAACACTGAATATTCACATGTTTAAAAATGAGGCTGGACCCCTGCCTCAAAACATGCACAAAAATTAACTAAAACCAGACCAAAGGCTTCAACATAAGCACCAAAGCTATTTTTAAATCTTAGAAAAAAAGCACAGATATAATCTTTGACCTTGGATTAAACAGTGGTTTCTTAGACAGGACACTGAAAGAAGAGGCAACAACAAAAAGGTGATTTGGTCTTGGTCAGAATTAAAACCTCTTTGCTGCAAAGTACACTATCAAGGGAGAGAGAGGACACCCCACAGAGTGAATGAAACGCTGAGACTCGGGTGCCTGAAGTGGAAGTGTTTCTAGAATACACAAAGCATATTCACATTTCAAAAAGAAGACAACCCAGTTTTTTAAAAATGGGCAAAGGATCTGAACAGACATTTTGCTAAAGACAAACATTCAGCCAGTGAGCACGTGGAAAGATACTAGCATCACTTGCCTTGAGGAAAATGGAAATCAAAGTCACAATGAGAGACCACTTCATTCATCCTGGAACAGCGAACTCTGAAAAGGTTAATGTTGGTGAGGGTGTGGAGCGCTTGGAACCCTCAGACAGTGCTGATGGGACCGGGAAAGGACGGGAAGCCGCCTGTGGCCCTGGGGCAGGCGCAGTTCCTCAGAAGGCTGGACACAGAAGTTACCAAGGACCCAGGAACTCCACTCTTAGATAAACACTCAAGAGAAATGAACATATCTACACACACACACACACACACACACACACACAAGGAAAACTTGTACATGAATTCCATAGCAGCACTAATCATAATAGTTACCACAAAGTGGAAAACAGCCTGTTAAGGAATAAACATAAATAAAAGTGGGTCCTGCCATACAGTGGAACATTATTCACCAATGAAAAGGAATGAAGTAGTACTTGCTACAACGTGGATGAACCCTGAAAGCATGATCAGTAACAGAAGTCATTCCTAAAAGACCATCTCTTGTTTGATTATATTTCTATAAAATGTCCCAAATAGGCAGCTTCATGTTGGGGGTGCCTCGGGAGGACTGGACCGCTAGCTAGGCGGGGCTTCTTTGGGGAAGGGAGGTAAAAACGTTACCTGAAGGTGATTGCGGTAATAGTTCTTGGTAAGCATACTAAGGGGCCATTGAACTGAACATTCTAAAAAGGGGAATTATATCTCAATAAAGCTTTCATTATAAAATTTAAAAAAAAAAAAACGCTCCAGCTTTTAGGAAAAGGGTTTTTTTTTTTTTTCAAAGTTCTAATAAATTTATAATGGTAATCCTACAATGCGAAACTACGCAGCAATTTGTTTTATAAAAACTTGCTTTTAATCTGAACAAAACGTCCCACCGCCTTCAGTCTATTTTCACACTTTCCCGCCGCCCGCGCGGCGGCTCTTCCCCCGGAGACTTCCTC
>NW_024070188.1:89125135-89151455 GCF_014754425.2 Oryx dammah | reverse complement strand
GCGCTGCAGGAGCAGCTGGTAAGGAGCGCGCGGGGGCGCGGGGGGCGCGCGGGGCGGGAGACGGCCGATCGAAGGGCACCCTCGGCGGCCTTGGAGGACGCAGCTCGGTCCCAACGCAGACGGACGCAGAGGCTCCACGGATGCGGGTGCTGAGAGCTGCCCAGCCCGCCTGCGCCCTGGGGCTGCGCCCGGCTCTGCGTGTCGCCCGGCGCATACAGACTTGGAGGATGGATTCCTGTGTGTTGGAGTTTCCCTCTTGCGCTGACAAGAACGTATCAAGTCGGTTTGCCCTGCGGGGGGGCTCCTTGGAATGCCTATTCCGGGCGCCAGTGTCTCCCTGCGGAGTGGGTCGGGGGACAGAGTGCCACGCGCCCCTCAGCTGGCCTGCGCCCAGGCTGAGCTCTGGGGTCCTGTCATTGTAACTAGACGTTGTGGGAAGTGTGGATCTGATGAGGCCTCTCCAACTTTAAAATGTAACCTGACCTACGAAAAGAGGTGTGTCCTCTGGACGGAGAGGCGGTGGGACCAAGCCTCCTGGGCCAGCAGCGGACTCCACAGGCAGGTTCCTTTTGTGCCATTGAGGACACTCAGCTCACTGCCCCGTTATTGATCTTCTGTGTGATTTCACTCCATGTATTGGCGTCAGCTGAAGAGAGTTTTTGCAGGGTTGCAGTACTTTTTTACTGAAAAATTAGAAGGCTTCCCAGGTGGCTCAGGCGGTAAAGAATCTGCCTGCAATGCAGGAGACAGGATCGATCCCTGGTTCGGAAAGGTCCCCTGGAGAAGGGAATGGCTACCCACTCCAGTATTCTTGCCTGGAGAATTCCATGGACAGAGGAGCCTGGCGGGCTACAGTCCATGGGGTCACGAGTAATCAGACATGACTGAGTGGGCTACAGTCCACAGAAAGATGCCTATTTAAGAACTGACTCTATTACGCCAAGTGGAAAGTCTTTTGACTGAGAAGTTCAATCGGCCCTGTTTAAAGTTGCGTCTGTACAAAGCGGGCTGGATGAAGCTGCCACGCTGCTGTCAGCTTAGCACAGCCGTGTCGTGCCAGTGATGTGGGAGCTGCTTCTGGGTTAGAGCATCTGGAAGCCCAGGGTCTTGCGACGCTTCCCGACTCCTGCTGTCTCCCACACTGTCTCCTGACGATGCAGCCTCTCCTCCTGGGATTCCCCGGCTCCTCCATGGAGGGAAGGAGCCAGTTCCCAAGTAGGACTTTATAGGCTTTTCACCGCCCCCCGCCCCACATCTAACCCAGTCACAGCTGCAGGTGTAGCGTGTGTGCGCGCGCAGACACAGCCTCCCTGGAGGAGGCACGCAAAAGCCTGCAGAGGTGCCTGACACGCGTGTGACGGGAAGGAGCTCTGGGTGCTGCTGTGCGTTGTTCTGTGGGGGAGCTGGAGCACAGTTGATGATTAACTGAGCTTAAGTCATATACAGATCAGACTTGTGGGTTCTCAGCCTCTAATTACAAGTAGCCTTTTGGGAGAGAAGATCAAACCGGTTTTTTTGTTGTTTTTTTTAATGTGGGGACCAGAAGGAACACGCACGCTTTGTCTTGAAACTTTGTTCTTGGCACAGACTGTGTGCTCAGGAGAGGAGAAGAATTGAGTGCGTGTGACATCAGCCCAGCGATTAACAGGCTCACGTCTTTCCTACAGGGAAAGCATCAGGAGTGATCCCAGTTCTGTAGTGAAGGGTGCAATCGCAGGGCCTTCACCTCCATCTCTGTCTCACACTTGGGTAACTCGCGGCTCAGGCAGGGCCCCCTGCCGCCCACCCTGGGTTAACCTGGGCAGGGGGCGCCAATCAGGTGTGAAGACAGGAAGAACTTTTATGGGACCTGCAGCAGCTTTGTCCACGGATGTCCCGAGTGCAAATGAGCCGAGCACCTGGGGGATTCACGCTGCCTTTAGGAACAGTCCCCACGCCAACACTTACCACAAGGAGCTTCGCCTTGTTAATTGCTGCAGCTGAAGTCACAGCAGGAGGCCCGAAGTAGGTGCTTAGTGAGTCTTTGTTGGATAAATAAACGAGCTACCATTACTGCTGATAGCAAAGGGGAAGAAGGGTTCAGTGTTTACCGTCTCTGCGTCCTAGACTTCCGAGCTCATGAAAGCCCCGTGACCTCCGACCCTGCCTCTGTGGCCGGCACTGCGGTCAGCTGTCCGTCTTCCGGGGATGTCCTTCCCCGAGACGAGGCTGCCCTTCCCACCTCTGTCAGGGTCAGGTTCCCAGAGGCCCTGATGAGAAGACTGGGACGCCCCGGAGAGCCTGCAAGCTCCACATCCCGCCAGGAGCCGCCAGCACGAGAGGGGCCCCAGGGGGACGAGAAGGCAGGCCCTGGGCACCTGCCGGGACCCCGTGGGGAGTTCCCCGCTGGCCATGCTGCCCGGCCCGAGCAGCAGCGGCTCCTCCTCTCTGGCAGGCGCTGGCCTTTAGCAGGGGCTAGAGGCAAGACTGCTGTTGGAGCCACAGCGTCTGGTGCTGTCCCTGGGCCGCTAGCGCTTGCCCCCTGACCTCTCGGGAGATGGACTGGCTCAAGGTCACGGGGAGGCACAGGGGCAACCACAGGCCGGGCGGGGCCCCCTTGTGTGGCGCCGGTGCCCGTGGTCCCCGAGGCTCACCTGGGACCCTGGCCTCCCGAGGGCCTCTCCCCCAGCTGGATGGGGCTCTCGCGGCGCCGCGGGACTGATGCCCGAGCTGCTTCCTGTGCGTGTGCCTGGGTTTCGGGGAGAGGGTGGGGGTGTTCTAGATGCCGTCTCTGTACCCCGAATGTGGGGACGTTTCCCCCTCTCGCCCTCCAAATCTGCTCTGCAGAGCTATGAGAGGTCCAGAAAGCCGGGTTGCAGATGGGAGCGGACGGGCCAAACAAGAGGAAATCAAATCCACTTCTGCAGCCTGTGAAGTCAACAGTTCAAAGACGGGGCTAAGCCAGACGTCTGGTTGTAACAGCATGCCCTGGGTAGAAGTTTTCAAGCGTTCGTGGTCACAGAAAGTTGGTCCCTGGGGAGCTGGTCAAAGTGCAGGTCCCCAGGTGTGCCCTAGTCTCAGTTAATTGGTGTGGCAAGGAGCTTGGGGGTCTAAATGGAGGCCCCCGGGGGCCTCGCCCCTCACGAGGTTTGGGGGACTCAGACAGGCCATGCTTCCCGACTGTGAGCCAGAAGGACTGTGGTGCGTCGGGGGCACGGAGACAGCGCGGCTCGCTGCTCTGGAGGAGCCCGTGCAGCATGGCCATCGCGTTTACTCCATGGTGACATTTCTGCCGCAGGCCTGCCTCTGCAGAAATGCAGGCGAGCACAGGAATGCTGGGCGCCCAGCTCCGCAGCAGACCACGCTCTATGCGGCTCCCCCAGGAGCCTCTGACTTAGCACAGCCTTAGAGCCCATGGAGGGGCTGATGAGAAGCAGAGACACAGCCCCCCATGGAGGACGGTGTGCGTCGGGGTGAGACGCCCTATCGCCCTGCGGCAGGGTCCTGGGGATACGGTCATTCCCTGGAAGGTACTAGGGCCTTTTGACATTAAACAGGAACCGCCAGCCGCAGGCCAGGCCAGGCACATGGTAATCGCAGAGCATTTATTCCAGCACAAACAGGCCAGGGTCAGTTTTGGTAGGGTGATGGGGCTGGAGAGGGAGGAAAAAGCCAGAGGGGGCCTCTTTCAGAAGGAAGGGGCTCGTGGCTGGGGAGGGAGGCGATCTCATCACCACGTTTAAACTCCTGCAGTAAAAACTCCCTTTGTTTGAATCTAAGTGCTTCTTCTTGGCTGGAGCCCGCCCCCAGCTCTCAGGTCAGGCGTCCACCTGGGGAGGGTTTCCCGCTGTGAGAACGTTCAGGGACGAAGGTGGCCAGGCAGTCTCGGTGGTTCTGAGTGTGTAAGACGTGAATCAACTCGGGACTGCCTTTCACAGTGTTACATTTACAGACACTGCTCCACGAGGCTGGAGACTGTCTTGCTGCAAAACGTGGGGGTTGTTCTGAGACCCCTGCATTGGGTCCTGAGGAAAGTGGATTTGGACCGGGTGGGTCCACCCACTGGGCGCTGGGCTCTCGGCCCCTGACCCAGAGCAGTGTGCCGACGGCGTCGTCCCGTGAGGATCAGAAGCTGCTGCCACCTGCCTGGGACTGGCTTCTCGTATTATTGAAATTGCTGAAGTAATTACTCATTTCCTATATAATAAACAGAAATACAATTAATCACCTTCTTAAACAGGAAGACCCATATAATTACACTCACTAATTATTGGCCTGGAACTTCATTGCTAATCTAAACAAGAGATTTAGGCAGTGAGCCTCGACAGCGGAAGGAGGGGCGTCAGTGTTTGTGAAACACGGGTGCTGTTTCATGCGTATGTGACTCACGTGCACGCGTGTGGGCCTGTATGGTGAGCATAAACTGCATACATGTGTGTGTTGCATGGTATGCACACGCGTGTAGTTAACACAGTCACGCATGTCACAGCCGGGGCAGCCAAGGCCTGGAGCGGGACAGAGCCGGGAGGTGGGCCCTGAGACCAGAGGGCGCTGGGCTGCGCAGGCTGCGCCCGCCCCGGCACCAGGCACCCCCTCCTGCAGGCCCGTTCCGCTCCCCAGAGCCCTGCAGGACCATCCTCAGGGTCTCCTGTGCAAGCCGTGTGTGTGTGAGTCACTCACGTCGTGGTCCACGTGCAGGCTGGAAAAGAATTTCCAGACGTGAGGCAGAATGAGAGGAGAATGGAGTTTATTACTGTGGGAGACGCTGTTAGAACAGCGGGCCAGCTCAAGGGAGGGCCGACCCTGAACAGGGTCCTTGGTGCATCTTTATGCCCAGGGTGCCAGGCGCGGGACGCGGCCTTGCAGGTTGCATGCTGATCGGATCACGCAGGTGCACTGGGTGTGGGAGAGGAAGGCAAAGGCCTTCTCCCTGTGGGGTAGGAGGGGAGACAGGTCATGCTGCTCTGGAGGACTTGAGGTTTGTGAAGGGTCACGACACGGGGAAGGACGATAAGGGCCTGGTTTTTTCTCCGCCTCCATTCCAAGAGCCTGCTTGTTCACTCTGTTTTTTGATCCTTGGGACACCACAGCTCAGTCGTGTCCAACTCTTTGTGGCCCCAGGGGCTGTTGCCCGGTAGGCTTGTCTGTCCATGGGATTCTCCAGGCAAGAATACTGGAGTGGTCGCCATTCCCTTCTCCAGGGGATCCTCCCGACCCAGGAATTGAACCTGGGTCTCCTGCATTGCAGGCGATTTTTTACCATCTGAGCCGCCAAGGAGGCACACCTGCGCCATGTAGGCTAAAGCTCTGCAGAAGGCGGGGCCCTTTTTCTCTCCTGGGGACTCTCCTATCCCCCCACAGAGCTGAAAGCCCAGTCCCCCCGGTGCCACAGACGGGCCGCCGTGAAGGGTCGTGGTGGCACAGGCGCCAGACGCAGGGTCCACAGGGTGCGAGCCCGGGACGGTGGGCTCTTGCAGAGATGGAAGGACCTTGAAAATACCCTCGGTGACTCCTGGAGGCGGGGACCTCGGGCTGGTTTAGATCCCAGTCCCACCCCCATAAGCTGCGTTACCCTGTCTCCTTATAAAGGAAGATGTCTAAGTGACATCGCCGATTCCAGCGTCTGTACCTGGGAAGAGGAGCTGGCAGGAGGGCCGGGAGGCCATGTGTGGGGTGGGCTCGGGGCTGCAGGCTGGGGTTTGCTGGAGGATTGGGGAGGTTGCCACATGTGAGATGGCTGCACGGGGTGCCCCAGCCTCCTGGTCTGTACTCAGAACGGCCCTGTGCCCCCCTCTGCCCCTTCCTAGGACCGCTTGAGACGCCAGGACGTCGGCCTGCAGACACACCTGGACCAGCTGGACCGGCAGATCAGCGCGCTGCAGCTGGACGTGCGCAGGGGCCCTGGCGAAGCCGCGGACAGCGACAGCAGGCCCAGCTCGGGTACGGCCGGCCAGCGAGCCCACCGCTGCTCGGGCCCCTGGGTCAGGAGCCACCGCCGTGCCTGACAGCACGCGTCACGGAAGGATCCGAATACTTTCAATGCTTGTATTTAAGTGTGATTGGGAAGAAAGGGGGGCTTCCCAAGGGGCGCTGGTGGTAAAGCACCTGCCTGCCAATGTGGAGACACAAGAGACGCGGGTTCAATCCCTGGGCCGGGAAGGTCCCCTGGAGGAGGGCACGGCAACCCCCTCCAGTATTCTTGCCTGGAGGATCCCATGGACAGAGGACCCTGGTGCGCCACAGGCCCCGGGGTCGCACAGAGTCGGGCAGGACTGAGCGACTCAGCGTTCATGGGAAAAAAGAGAGAGTGTGCTGTGTGCAGTTTCGTTGGGAAAATGCTGCTTTGGGGGGAAGAAGCCTCGTGAGTTTCTCTCCTCTCTCTGGGCTGAGGCACATTCTGGGCTGTGTTCGGGTGGAGCCGGTGTGGAGGCTTTTGTGTGACTTCAGGACAAGTTTTGAGGCCATGGGTTTATGCAGCCTAAGGGCAGAACTGCATCCTCCCCGCAGCCTGTGTGCCCTGTGTCGAGCTCGTTCAAGGCCACACAGCAATGGTTGGCATCGTTCTGACCGACACAGTCCTGGGCACCCGGCTTCTTCTCGAGGTTCCAGGCTCAGACAGCAGCTCAGACAGCAAACCCGGGAGACTAGCATCTCCCCGAGGACAGTGCTCTCTGCTGCATCTGTCTTTCTGTTTGCAAGATCCTGTCACGCCTGTAGCAGGGCTGGGCAGGGGCATCCCTGAACGCGGCCCCTTTTCTGGTTGATGCCTCAGATGGAGTTTGAGGGGCTCAAGGAGGGAGGGGAAGGGAGGGTCCCACTCCCGGGACCAGACGCCAGTGGTCATGTGGGGGAGTGAGCCGGTCGCCCCGGAGAGGGGTGAGCAGGTGGTGAGCGGGGGTTTGGGTGAGGGCAGAGGGCCCGCTGACCCCCGAGAGGGGGAGGAGGCAGCGGGGGTCCTGGGCATCCCCGCCCCGGGCACCCCCGCCCCAAGCCCCATGGGCCCCTCGCATGGGGCTCCCTGGACGGCACTGAGCAGCTGTTTTCCCCACCAGGCTTCTACGAGCTGAGCGACGGCGGCTCCTGCTCCCTGTCCACCTCCTGCACGTCTGTGTGCAGCGACCACGTGTCCTGCTCCCTGGGCACCTTGCTGCCCGCCGCCCCCAAGGCCAGGCCTGGCTCGGGGGGCTGCCGGCCCCGGTCAGCCGACGAGACTGCCGTGTGCGGGGTCCCCCTGCCTGCGTGGGCGCCCCCGGCCAGCGAGGAGGGGCCAGGCCAGCTACTGCAGGAGGAGCCCCGGCCGCGGCCGGTGTCCACAGGTGAGGGGAGCCGGGCAGTGGGGGACCCACCGGGCCCTCGAGCCCTGCCCCCCCGAGGAGGTGAGGTCGGCCCCAAGCTCGCATCCCGGTGGGGGCAGCCCCGACCTGCCAAGCACAGAACAGGGAGCCCTGTGCTTGTGGTGGGGAGGGTGGGGGTTTCCACCCCCACAGGGGCTGCTCCAGGGTTTCCATGGGCTTTTGGATGGATGGAGGAATCAAAGGCCCGCTTCTGTTCATCGTAGCAGGGCTGTGGTGATGAAAAGCACGTTTTCTTATTTAAAACGAGCATCCTTCCATACCCTTCCATGGCCCACCTGGGACCAGGATGGAGCAGAGCGGGGCACGGACGGACGTGGAGAGAGCTCAGCTCCCCTGCAGCTCCCCCGCCCCGGCCCGCACACTCCCCGTCCCTCAGGCGGTCCCAAAAGGAGCAGCACCTCACTCCCTGTGCTGGACCTGAGCCAGCGGATGGTGGGCGCGTCTGCAGACATCTCAGGGATGGTCTGCCCCATGACCTTGTCCCCGACCCCCCTTCTCGCTGCGTCCTCAGCACCTTTGCCGCACGAGGGCAGAAACTGGGCATCAGGGTCTTAGCCTCGCCCCCCCCAGCTGTGGCTGGAGCGGCCCAGGTGGTGGACGACCAGAGGCTGCCCATGTGTCCAGACGCCGCGTGTGCGGGGCTAGGGTCGTCCCGCCGCAGCTGGGCGGGGGACGCTTCCTGTCCCAGGGCGGCGCCTGCATCTTCCTTCGTTGACACCTCCCTCTTTTTCTCCTTCCCAGGTGACCTTGAAAGGATCCTGCCGGCCGATGTGGGGCTGCAGAAAGCCGGGGCACACCCCATGGCCGCTCCCTTCCTCTGCCACGGGGTAGACCCCAAGTACCAGTGCGACCTGGTGTCCCGGGGTGGCCGGGAGGTGTATCCCTACCCCAGCCCGCTGCACGCTGTGGCCCTGCAGAGCCCACTATTCGCTCTGGCCAGGGAGACGCCACAGAGCGAGGGCTGCGCGCCCCCCCGCCTGCCCCCCGCCAGCCCCGCAGGCCCCAGCCCCGTGCGTTCCGGGCTGGCCTTCGAGGCTGGCCCGCCCGCGGCCTACATTGAGCGGCTGCTGCGGCTGCGGGCCCGTGGGAGTGCACGGGGGCCCCCCAGAGGGGAGGCGTCCCCAGCCCCGCCGCGGCTCGGGGCCCGGAAGGTAGACAGTGAAGGTGGCCTGGAGAAGCCAGCCTGCACCCCTGGGAGGGCAGTGGTGAGCGGGGCCGCCGGCGGGGACGGCCTCGCCCGGCCAGCACCCACGCCCTCTGTGGGCACCCCACGCCCCAGCAGCCATCCCGAGGGGGGACGTGGCCCATGTCATGGCCATACGCACGGGGAGGCCCGTCCAGACGCCCCCCAGCTGGCCTGTGGCCGGGTCCCGGCTCCCCGCTGCCCTGCTCAGCCGTCGGTGCTCGGTGGCTGGCCGGGCGGAGGCAGGTGGCCAAGCGGGCACGTGGACGGACACTGTGCCCACCCCCGCCTGGTCCCCAGTGGAGCTTACCCCACGGGGCCCCCCAAGACCAAGCCTGTGACGGTCAGGAGGGGGCCCAGTGATAAGACGCCGGGGCCTGAGAGGCCACAGCTGCAGTGGGGTGCCCTCGGGGTCCCCCGGCCGCCCCCAGAGTTGGGAGGCGCCCCCCAGAGGCCCACGCTGGCCGCAGAGGTGCCCGGCAGGTCCTGCTCCGAGTCCAGCCTTTACCCCGTGTCCTTCTTCGTGCCCCTGCTGGTGGCACGGCGGGAGGGTCACCAGGCATCAGCCCAGGCCTTGTTCCCCTGGGAAGCCGCGCCGCTGGGGGCGCCCGAGGGGGCGGCGCGGAAGAGGCAGCGCCGGTGGCAGTCCTCGGTGGAGATCTCAGCCCGGGCGCGCCCGGACCCCGGCCTGGGGCCCCACAGACCCGCAGCCCGGAGAGGGGTTGGCCCACGGCCTGTATTCATCAGGCCCAGGCCCCCGCCGGCCCGGCAGGTTGCCCGCGCCCGCAGCGCATCGGATGGCTCGGAACGCTCGGCTGAGTGCGCCTCGCTGCTCCTCTCCACCGCGGCCGAAAGCAGTGGGGACGAGGCCAGTGACCACACCGCCAGCCGCTTCGGGGACGCCGAGTCCAGCGGCAGCGACTCGGGGGGCGGCGGGCGGCCGGGCCAGCGGGCCCGCGCCAGCTCCAGGCTGGCCCTGCCCCCGGTGCCCAGGCTGTGCCGCGTCAAGGCCTCCAAGGCCCTCAAGAGGAAGATCCGCAGGTTCCAGCCGGCCGCCCTGAAGGTCATGACCATGGTGTGAGGGGCGGGCCCGCCAGCAGGGGGCCTCTCCGCCGAGGACCAGCCCAGCCTCGCTCGGGGTTTGGTGTTCGGGCTGCCTTCTGACACCTCTGCTTGGTCCCACCCAGAAGCCGCCCCTTGACAGGGGTCCCCTCAGAGGAGCTGCCAGGGTGTCCCTGGGCACGTCGCCCCGGGGTTAGGCTGTGACTCTGGTGCGTCGCCCACAGGGCCCAGTGGACGTCTCCAGGACTCCAGGGTTGCAGGCCTGACCTCCTGCCTCCCGGGCCCTGTGCCCCGAGCCTGGGATGGGTGCCCTCGGTCCTGTGCTCGTCGGGGGGCGGGCGGTGTCCCCGATGACTGCAGCACTGGGCTCGAGAAACGGGGTTGGAATATGAGTCCTTGTCAAATGCTCCAGGTGAATGAACACCCGAAATGCCGTTGTCTTTGCAAATCAAGCCTGTCCCCGTAGCCTCCCCTGCCAGGGACGTAGCTGGTGGTCGGCAAACCCTCGTCCTCCCACCATGAGGACGCCCTCTCACCCCAGGAGGAGAAGGCGCGTCATGTGAGTCCACGCCACAGTCTTTCCAACACTCGTGTGTTGAGCATAAAAGTGCTTTTGAAAAGAAACCCTTGTATGTGGTGTTTATTTTTCAAAGGAAATTTCTCTCAGCTTTTCCAGAAGGTGGGATTTTCGGGGAATCTGCTTGCTGAGAGCATCTTCAGTTCGTAGAGCACTTTGCCCTGAATTTTTCCAGGCTGCTTCTGTGGCTTGGAGGCAGAGAGAAGGCCTGGGGGGCAGGGACGTCCCCCACCCCTGGGAAGCCTCAGAGGGTCTGGGCTCCGTCAGCCCCTCCTGGGCTAAATGCACAGATTGGCAGAAACTTTTGAGGGCAGACAACGAGAAAGCAAGCTGAAATAGTAGATTTTATACTAGATACTAGATAGCCATGAACAAACAGTCTCAAGAGGCACTCTTTGGAGATTAACATTTTAGAATAAAAAAGTTCACCTGTTCAGACTGGGTGGTTTCCAGAGGTGAGGGCAGAATGGAGGGACTGCTTTCTGTACAGCCTCTGAAACACTGCTGTTTCCAAGGGCCAGGCACAGACATCGATACCCAGGCCTCCACTGAGTCTGGATAGAATTCCCACGTGGGCCTCATGGAATCCACTTGAAGGGGCCTTCCTAAGCTTTTTCTAAAACTGTTGATATTTGGAGGAAGAAGCCAAACCTACCAGTTACGGGTTTTTGGTAAAAGGTTGTACACGGGACAGGCACTTCCCTGGGGGCTCAACTGGTAAAGAGTCTGCCTGCTGTGCAGGAGACCCGGGTTTGATCCCTGAGTCGGGAAGATCCCCTGGAGAAGGGACAGGCTACCCACTCCAGTATTCATGGACTTGCCTCGTGGCTCAGATGGTAAAGAATCCTCCCGCAATGTGGGAGACCTGGGTTCGATCCCTGGGTTGGGAAGATCCCCCCTGGAGGAGAGCATACTCTTGCCTGGAGAATCCCGTGGACAGAGGAGCCTGGAGGGCTACAGTCTCTGGGGTCACAAAGGGTCGGACAGGTCCGAGTGGCCACAGCATAGCTCTCAGGGCATTCTCTTTGATGGTCTAATTCTCATCCATGTGGCCTGAGAAGGTGGGGGTCCTGTGAGAGGACCCAGGGGCTGAGAGGCCAGCCCTGCCCCGGTCCTCGCAGTGTCCACAGCCTGCGCCCCCCCGCTGAGCACCCTGGAGAAGTGGCCGTGAAGCCCCCTTCACAGAGCGTGTCCTGCTGGGTGACGTCCTCTCTCGCATCAGGCAGAGCTTCTCCCAGTTCAGGGGCTGCAGTGCCGCATTCGCAAGCTGCAGACGTCCTTTGTCGTCATCAGGAACTCTGTCCTTGCTTCACAGAGAGCCCCTGGGCTCTGTCTCTGGCTAAGGTCTTGCAGGGTCAGTGCAGGAGGGGTGCAGTGGGCGTCCTGACAGCCTTTCTCTTTCTTGGAAGCCAGGCTGTTTCCTCATGATTCAGCCTCTGAAGTCAGCCAGACAGGAATGTGTCCCCACCCAGATGATGCTGGGCCTGTCTGAGCAACCAGCGATCAACTGTGCCAAAACCCAGCAGAGTAACCCTGCCGACCGACCAACCGGTGATCCAACCGTGCCAGTTAACCGGCAAAGTAACCCTGCCGACCGACCAACCGGTGATCCAACCATGCCAGTTAACCGGCAAAGTAACCCTGTCGCCCAACCAACCAGCCATCAATCGTGCCAGTTAATCGGCAAAGTAACCCTGCCGACCGACCAACCAGTGATCCAACCGTGCCAGTTAACTGGCAAAGTAATCCTGCCGACCGACCAACCGGTGATCCAACCGTGCCAGTTAACTGGCAAAGTAATCCTGCCGACCGACCAACCGGTGATCCAACCGTGCCAGTTAACCAGCAAAGTAACCCTGCCGCCCAACCAACCAGCCATCAACCATGCCAGTTAACCGGCAAAGTAACCCTGCCGACCAACCAACCAGCCATCAACCGTGCCAGTTAACCAGCAAAGTAACCATGCTGCCTAACCAACCAGCGATCAACCGTGCCAACAGCCTGTCCCCCTGGACAGCCCAGGAGGTCACGGTCGCAGAGGACGCTATGGCCGGGTAAAGAGCAGATGGAGGGCCAGACAGACAGCAGATCAGACAGACAGACAGACGGCAAGGGTCTCTGGCCCCCAGGAGCAGCACAGGCAGGCTGGCAAGTGCCGTGGGGAGGGCTCTGTGGGAAATATCTAAAGGCACAGAGTCAAAGCTGAGAACATTAGCGGCAGAAGGCAGAGCCTGCCTCCAGCCCAGAGGCGCCAGAAACTCAGAGAAGAAAGATATTCAGAGAAGGCAGAAGGTCAAGGGCAGAGTGTGCAGAAACAGAGATTAACTGAGACATTCCATTTATTTGCCTGAATAATTTGTGTTTTTAGCATATTTTTCCTCTGAACAGATATGGTCGTAACTGCTCAGGACAAAGGGAAGACAAAGCAGGCAGCTGCTCTGGGCTGAAGGTGGCCTGTGATGGGGAGGGCGGAGGATTACTCGACGATGGGGGTCCTTCCAGTGCATTTGAAGGTGGGTGAGCTATTTCCCCATCCCTGAACCCAAAGAAAAAAGAGATTTACTCTCTGACTTTTGAGATCATTAGGAAGCATTTGTAATTTCCAGCATGAGTGAAGTATAAATATTTTAGCAATAAAGTGAATCTATAAAGGATAAACTAGGTCTTTAAGTATCAAAGTCAAACTAAGATAGAAATTAAACAGATAAGAATAGCTAATTCATAAAAATTAGAAAAAACGTGTAATTGTATCAGAGAAGATACCTCAGCCATTTTATCAAACCGCCTTGTTTGATTTAGGGAAACAGAAGGTTTTTCTCCTATTACCACCTGAATGTGCTTGTCCCCGTGTTTCTGCACTGACGCCCTGACCTCCCGTGGGATGGCGTTAGAGGGGATCCTGGGGATGGACTGGAAGAGACGAGTCCTGAGGGGGGGCCCCCGGGGGGACTGCCCACATGGGAAGAACTCACGCAGGCGGTGCCCCTACAGATCCAGAATAAACCTGCGCCCACGAGCAGCGCCATCTCAGAATCCCTGTAGTTTAAACCCCAAGACGGGGTGGCTCCACACCCACAGCCCGTCAGCACGCACAGAGCGGGAGGGAGAAGAGCTGAGCAAGAGAGCACAGAGGGCTGCAGCGGGGAGAGACTCGCCCCTGCATACTTCTCGTACAACCAGGGGGCAGCTGGGCCACCACCCAGAGCCTGTCTTCACCTCTCCCTGCACTCAGGCCCGTTCACTGAGCCCCTGCTATTTACAGGAACCGCACCAGCTGCTGGGGGTGGGCTACGGAAACCCAGGGTGCCGGTTTTGGGGAAGCTTTGTCCACTTGGAGGAAATACTCAGCCAGCAAGGGCAGCCTGCTGCCGCTGCTGTTTAGCAGCTCAGCCGTGTCCAACTCTGTAAACCCACGGGCTGCAGCACGCTCTCCCAGAGCTTGTTCAAACTCATGTCCATCAAGTCGGTGATGCCAGCCAACCATCTCATCCTCTGCCGTCCCCTTCTCCTCCTGCCCTCAATCTTTCCCAGTATCAGGGTCTTTTCCAATGAATCAGCTCTTAGCATCAGGTGGCCAAAGTACTGGAGCTTCAGCTTCAGCACCCGTCTTTGAAATGAGTAGTCAGGACTGATTTCCTTTAGGATTGACTGGTTGGATCTCCTTGCGGTCCAAGGGACTCTCAAGAGTTTTCTTAAGGATGACCTAGCAGCCCCTGAAGAGGTCAATGCCAGGCACCGGGGCCCAAAGGAACAGTGTTTGGACCCCACGTGGGCAGCAGTTAGAGGTTTAGCTGGGAGAAGTGGAAGCTGTGCTGGGCTGAGGGGTGAGGGAAGCAGGGAGATGGGGGCGGTGGGGAGGGAGCCCACAGCCAAGCAGGCATGCGGAGCTGGGGTGGGAGGGAGGCTGAGTGGGTCCAGTGGGGTGCTCCCAGAGAGTCCAGATCTCGTCCTGGACGTGGGAGTCCTCGAGGGGTGGGAGTAAGAGAAGACCCCCCCAGGCGGGGGCTGTCCACGCAGGGCTGCTGAAGCCAGGGGTCAGCCACCGTCAGAACCAGTGTCAACAGTATCCGGCAGAGGCTGGGCAGACGGGTGGGGGAGCTTCCTGTGGGAAGTGGGCAGGAGTGCTGGATGCCGAGGGGCACTGCAGGGGTCAGCAGGAGTGGGGGGCCCATGAGCCTGGGAGGGCGCACTCAGGGTCCTCCGGTTGGCCCTGAGCTGGGAGCAGGACAGGAAGTGCGCAGCTGTCCGCCACAGGTCAGTCCTGCCGGGTCGGGGCGGCCCCTCACAGCCGCCCCCGGCAGCCCCGTTGTGGACGGTCACCGCAGACGGCGACCCGACAGCCTGCGGGCCTGCCTCGGGCTGCTTCCTGGGATGTTTGCTGCAGATGAGCGGGAGGGGGCGTCTCCCTGGCAGGTGGGCACTGGCTGAGCCTCCAGCCTCGTGTTCACGGGAGGTCTGGCCGCTGACCGGTGTGTATTCAGGCTCTCAGACGCCGGGAGAACTTGCTAGGCTTGTGTCTGGAGAGGCCTGTGACCACCTGTGCGGAGGTGGGTCTGAGAAGTGTCAGGAGGTCCGTCCCTGTCGAGGTGGGAAGTGCTGAGGAGGGGTGTGCTTGAGGCCAGACATGCAGCTCGCGGCCATTCTGTGTTTTGGGGGCGCGGTCCCCTGCACAAGACACCCCCGAGCAGTAGTGACTCAGGCTCCAAAGGAGACTGAAGCATTTTCGCGACGTCATTCCCTTTCCCCAGGAAGAGGTGAGAACTTTCACTGCAACAAGGATACGTTCTTATCTCCAAGAACATCCCTGTAGAAACAAGAACTCCTGACCAATATTTCTATTACATGTTTACATTTTATTTCCCTTTTATTATTTCATTCCCTTTTATTGTTCATTCCATTTTATTTCCCTTTTTATGTTTCTCTCAGCCATGACCTCCTAACCAAGGATAAAGCCCCCCAGCAAACGAAGCAGCAAATCGTTAGCCCCCATGCACTTTGACTTCATTTTCCTTAATCGTCTTCCTCCGTCTCCATGCCGTAGTCCCATCAGACACCACTGGACGGGTTTTCACACCACTGGCCAGATGATGCACACAGCCTGGAGTCTCAGATCGGTCTCTGTGCCACTCACCACCTCCTGGGCGGCCGGTGTGGTGGGGACAGCTGTAGTGTTGGTCGGGGCCCTCCCTGCAGCCTGCCCGCCAGCAGGCTTGTTCCCACTGCACGTGCTGGTTTGCGACTCCTATGGAGAGGGAAGAGGAGCCTGGAGGCCGGCTCAGCAGGGCCACTGGACCACAGGGAGGAAGCCTCTTCCTCTGCCAGCCCCCAACCAAGGAAAGTCCGTAGGCTGTCTGTGACGGATGAAGTCATTTCTAATCCCCAGGGACACTGAACAGCCTGCATCAGGGGGCTTGTTGAAGCACTGAGTGCTCAGCTGAGGCGCAGAGGCCAAGCGAGGATTTCCGCCCCAGCTGGAGTAGGTCTGGCACCTACAGACAACCCGGACACTCCCACTGTGTTCATCTTGGCAAGCACTTCTGATTGATAGTAGCTCTCTGAGCCACATCTAGAGAACAGCTTGTCATCAGCTGGAAAGCGCTTGCTCCCTGCCACTTGCTCGGCACCTTTATGGTCCTAACAGTCCTGAAGAGCACACCTTCCCCTCCTCGACAACACCCGGAGTTCACGTGTC
This sequence comes from Oryx dammah, assembly GCF_014754425.2. NCBI lineage: Eukaryota > Metazoa > Chordata > Mammalia > Artiodactyla > Bovidae > Oryx > Oryx dammah. The sequence continues at coordinate 89,135,607 of NW_024070188.1, read as the reverse complement.
TCCAGACTGTCTCCCTGGGTCTCTGAGCGGCCCAGCACCGCGGCAGCTTCCTCCAGAGCAGGTTGGTGTTTGATGCCCAGACAAGCTGCTGAGAAATCGTCTAACACAGAGTCTCACTTTGGGGCATTTACAAGGATGGCCTCAGAGCCTGCAGACAGCGAACGCCCCCTGGGCTGCCATGTACGTCCTGGGGCTAACGGGTTCCAGACTCAGCTGCCTAAGGGCACCGTGCAAACCTCTGTGCTTGGGATGACCAGCCGTGGTGATTTTCTCGATTCTAAACCAACACTTGTTTCATCCGACTCTGTCACGGATCCCGAGACTCACTCCAGGTTGTGACTTTCAGTTCAGTCGCCCAGGCGTGTCTGACTCTTTGCAACCCTGTGGACTGTAGCGCGCCAGGCCTCCCTGTCCATCACCAGCTCCTGGAGTTCACTCAAACTCATGTCCATCAAATTGCTGATGCCATCAAGGAGGGAGAATAATAGTTCCTGGAGTTGAATTTCATTTAATTTTTTTTCTATTTATCTTATTTGCTGTCAAATATCTTTTCATTTTGTCAAACTGTTGGAAGCAGTGGAGTTGTTAGGATGCAGAGATGGGTGGGTCCACAGAGTCTGCTGTGTTTAAAACTGCTACTCAGGAGCTCTTGTAAGTTCACTCCAAAAAGACCGGAGGCGGTCAGGGAAGACAACAGGAAATAGAGTTAACTTCTCTGTGCACTTACCTCCGTCATGAATCACACAGAGGCTGTGGAATCCCAAACCGGCCCCTGATTAGCTGGGAAATGGATGATATCAGAAGCCCGCTTAGGCTGAAGATTGTGCTTTTACATATAATTTAGTAAAAATAGTTTATCAGAGGATTATTAGGAGCCTATAGCTGAGAGGAAGTCAGCTCTCTGGGTTGAGAAAGGTATTAATTAACTCAGACTCGCCGCGTACTTGGCAATGATTGGGGTGTATTATTTGCTATTTGTCTTTAACAAGTACCTACCGTTAATGATTAATGCTCCCTTAGCACCGTTCACATGTCATCTCCCCAGGGTCTCCCTGTGTTGCTCAGGACAAAAATGTGAGGCAGACAAGGTGGATTCTTACCCCGGAGCCACACGCGAAAGCTGGGGCAGCTAAAGCAAACACACAGCTGGATAGTGGGGTCACCCCATCTATCGGGGGCATCTTGCCCAAGGTCAGGCCGTGGCCCCCAGGAGAGGTCTGCAGGCCCACCAGGCTTTCACTAACCGTATAAAGAAAGTTAGTGCACATTCCTTTTTCATTTTAAAGTAAGCCTTTGTAATATCTCACAATTCTTGAGTGATTTTTGGTAGATATATTATTTTTGGATACAGGAACATTTCTCTTCTGACTCGCATACACAAATGATGCTGAAAATAGTGTGAAATTTGAATATTTTTGAGACGACCATGTTCTTTTCTCCTTTAATCTGTTAATAAAGTGAATTGCATTCAGGAAATGTTAGCCCAACTGTGCGTGGAACGAACAATACTGACTGTGCAGGTTTTGTTCACACTCGTAAATCACTGTATTGTGGAAAGTTCTAAACATACGCAGAAGTAGAACGGAGGACTTTCCAAATGCCTACCACGTGGTTTCAACACAAGGCTTTTCTTCTTGTTGCTGTTAGTCACTCAGTCGTGTCCAACTCTTTTGTGACCCTGTGAGCTGTAGCCCGCCAGGCTCCTCTGTCCATGGGATTTCCCAGGCAAGAATACTGGGGTGGGCTGCCTTTTCCTGCTCCAGGGGATCTTCCAGACCCAGGGATCGAACCCGGGTCTCCTACACTGTCAGAAGGATTCTTTACCATCTGAGCCACCAGGGAAGGCCCTGTTTGCATCTTAGCCCACCTTACTCCCACCATACTTTTGCCAAGTCCAGACATGGAATTCTTATATGGGCTCTTTGAGTGCATTGCTGCAATCAGCCTGCTAACATTCTGCACGTTCCGCTCATAGATGAGACTGGCCTATAAAATCCCTTTCTGTGCTCCGCCGGTCTGATTATCATAACAAAGCTCTCCCAGGCCCTGTGCTGCTCCCTGGAGGGCTCCATCTCTTGGATGTCAGAGAGCAGTCTGGAAAGCAGGAGCCCCTTGTTCGTGGATCACACAGGTGGACCCGCCGTGTTTAATCACCTGCGTGTGGTGGGGAGGGGGCGCTTTTCAGAGCTTCTTCCTTTTCTTTAGCTTGTCAGTCGTGTCGTTTTCCACTGCCTCTAGAGTCAGCTTGTAAACGTATACTAGGAAATTTTCCATTTCATCCAAGGTTTTAAGCTCAGCCACAGACTTGCTCACAGTTCTCCCGTAAGGTTTAAACATGGAGACTGCAGCCATGGCCCCACTTTTTCATTTGCATCATCGCTCATTTCTGTTTTCCCTGGTTTTTGTCCTTGTGTGGTCCTGCCAGAGGCCTAGCAATGTTATTCCGTTTATCAAAAAGAAATTGTTTTGGTCTTTTAAAGTTTTCTTGTCTGGTGGACGTTGCCAGAAGTGGACCCATGGAACCCAGGTTTCCAAAGACCCGGCCTCACGTGTGCGGTGCTCTAGACATCGCTTCCTGTCCTGTTTCGTTAACTCCTGCTCCCATTTCCTCACCCCCTCCTCTCTGTTTCTCTTAGGGTTGAGTCTGGGCTCAGCTAAGGCTCAGCCTCACACTGCATTAGCTAAATCCTGCAGCTCTGAGAAGCCATGCATTCCCGGTACCAGTGGGAAGTGTTGTTAGTCTCCACTGTTCCTTCTCTGACCTGTGATTTACTCAGATGGCCTTTAAAAACCCACAAACAGCAGTGATCTTGCCGGTTGCCTGGGTGCTATTCGTTTCTCGGGTATTGTGAGGTCTGAGAGCCAGCCTTGCCTTCAAGGAGCCTTCTGTTCCTTTGCTTCTGGTTCCCTTTGTGGAGGCGTCTCTGTGGCCTCCTTGGCCAGTGTTTGGAGACCCTCCAGGAGTTGCCCGGGGCAGAGTTCACCTGCGTCTCCTAAGTGAGTCCCTGAAGAGGGCGTGATGACAAGCCCCGGGACTGTGGGTTGGCGGTTCCCCGGCCGCTGGGCACTCTGAAGCCTGTCCCCGAGGCCTCTGCCCCGGAGCGCTTTACTTCCCTGGTGAATGGCCCCTTTCATCACTGCGCTAGAGGCTGATGTCGCTGATAATGCTTCTCTCTTGGAAGTCTGTTCAGCCTGCCGCAGGTCACAGCCCCTTTCTCTGCGCTTTGTGCTTCCTGACAGATCTATTTACACATTTACTTTCAACCCGCCTGTGATGCTGTTTAACACAGGTTCCGTCCCTCATATTTTAATGGCTGATTAAGTCCATTGACGATTATTGAGTTTATTTGAATTTGTTTTGAATATTTTATGTTTTCTAATTGCAATGTTTTTTCTTTGCTTTATGATGGCTTGATTATTATACCTTTTTTTTCATTCTACGAGTTGGGAAAGGTGTGCTTGTTAAAATGTAACCTCTCCTGTGTCGGTGGTAAGCGTTCACATTCTGACCTGCGCGCATCCGATGCTCAGCCGCTCAGTCGTGTCCGGCTCATGGCGACCCCATGGACTGTAGCCCACCAGGCGCCTCTGTCCTTGGGATTATCCAGGCAAGAGTACTGGAGTGGGTTGCCGTTTATATTCTGGTGTACACTACTGTTTAGGAAAGTTTAAATTTAACAACTATTTCTTTCCTCTCATGATGCAAGCACCACAGACTGCTCTGAGCCCACTCACGCCTCTTCCGACCCTCACTGCGCTTGCTCCATCGCGTTTAATTCTCCCCCATCAGAATGTGCTGTTGCTTTCTGTGGTTCAACCTCCCTGCACTTACAACATATTTGACCAATGTTGCTTCCAGCGCTCACTCTTTCCTTCTGGTTTCATCTCTCTTCATCCCAGTGAACACCTTTCAGAAGTCCTTTCCAGGGAGGGGTCACGACCTCACTCTTGGTTTGGCTGAAATTACCTTCAGTTCACTCTCAGCCTCAAACGATGACTCGCCCGATGTAGACCTGCCAACGGGCCGTGCTGGTCCCTCCCGCGTTCACACCGTGCTGGTCCCTCCCGCGTTCACGCCGTGCTGGTCCCTCCCGCGTTCGGGCCGTGCTGGTCCCTCCCGCGTTCACACCGTGCTGGTCCCTCCCGCGTTCACACCGTGCTGGTCCCTCCCGCGTTTGGGCCGTGCTGGTCCCTCCCGCGTTCACGCCGTGCTGGTCCCTCCTGCGTTCACGCCGAGTTCATGACACAGCGTCACTGATGGGCGCTCTGTGGCTCATCCATTTTCCTTGTCACTAGTGGGAAAGAACCCACCTGCCAGTGCAGGAGATGCAAGGGACGTGGGTTCCACCCCGGGGTCGGGAAGACCCCCTGGAGCAGGAAATGGCGACCCACTCCAGTACTCTTGCCTGGAGAATCCCATGGACAGAGGACCGTGGTGGGCTGCAGTCCACGGGGTCACAAAGAGTCAGACACAGCTGAGCAGCTGAGCACGCAAGAAGGAAATACACTAAGAGAAGCAAAACCTCGAGCGGATTATTACCGCTGCCTGGGAACCTGTGCGCCTTCCTATATACCCGCCGTGGGTCCCCTGTGTGACCTCCTAGTTATCCACCCAGACACCCACCAGTGCCTGCACCCGTGCGTCCATCTGCCTTGGTTAGAAAGGGAACCCTGGCGCCGCTTGACTCAAGGCCCCCCTGCGGTCAGACAGCCCGAGCCCCTGGCTCACAGCTCGGTGTCAGGAGCCGCCCACGCTGCCGCCATGCTGTTCCCAGGGAGGTGGCATTTCGGGCAACAAGGAAGGTGGGAGCTGAGAGTCTGTGGCGCTGATGGGAGCCCCAGCAGGCGGGTGGGTGACAGGTGTGTGTGCATGGGTGAGTGTGTACAGGTGTGTGCTCACATGTGTGTGTGTGTGTGTGTGTGCATGGGGGAATGTGTACAAGTGTGTGCTCACGAGTGTTGTGTGTGCACAGGTGAGTGTGTACAGGTGTGTGCACACGTGTGGGTGTGGGTGTGTGTGCACGGGTGAGTGTGTGTGCATGGGTGTCGGGGGGGAATGTGTACAGGTGTGTGCACACATGTGTGGGGGTGTGTGTGCACGGGTGAGTGTGTACAGGTGTATACTCATGAGTGTGTGTGTGTGTGTGTGTGTGTGTGTGTGCAGACGCCTTCCCACCCTGCTGGGTGGAGGTCATAGCTGAGAAAACGATTTCACAAGGCCCCTCCCTCAGTGACCCCTCCTGCCCCCTGCCACCCACACCAAGTCACCCCTTGGCGCCATTTGTGCTGAACCTCAGGGCTGGGCTGTGGGGCGGGGGGACCTCTGGCCACATCTGTGCTCAGGCGGGGCGGCCTCCCTGGGCCTCAGGCTGTAGGAAGGGCTGTCCCTCCTCTGTCAGGGGGCTGCCACGGGGCCAGAGGGGAAGCAGCGAACGTCTCCGCCTTCAAGCACAGCCGACCCTGTGGAGGCAGGGTGATGCTGGCTAGGGGCAGGGGATGGACAGAGCAGCCAGGTCCTGGTGGGGACTGCACGTGGCCTGGCCGGTGACGGCCCTGAGCCGCCAGCCCCCCTGGTCCTCTGCCTGCCCCACGGGCTGCCCCATGGACCGGCCCACAGACCAACCCACGCAGCTGCAGAAGCGAGTTCTGCTGAGCTCAGTGCTTGATGCTGGCCGTGCCATCTGTGCGGGAGGACTACTGTTCCTGTAGGAAACTTCTTGTTTCCATGGCTCCTTCTTTCTAAATGGTAACACGTCAATGTGCTCTTCTCCCCCAAACATCCTCTAAAATCCCAGCGCCGCCCTCGCCCAGAGGCCTTGCTTGCAGCTCCTGAAGCAGGACCTGCACTTACCGCGGGACCATGGGATTGAGAGTCAGGCTCTGTTAAGAAGGAAACGTGACCCCTTGCTTCCAGAAGTCTTGGGAGGAAGGGGCCAGAACACAGGGCACACATGTAGCCCTACCCTCTGGGGATGGCGGGGGTCTAGCTGCTGAAAGAGCTCTGAGTCATCACTGACCCCTTTGTTGGTTGAAAAGCAGTTTTCTAGAAGCAGAAATGGAAAGAGAGGGCAGTGAACCCCACACAGGGACGAAAGGAAGCTGGCCATAGGCAGGGGACGCTGCCTGGCGCTGTGTGGCTTTGGGGAAGTCGCTTAACCTCTCAGAGGCTCTATTTCTAGCTCAGGGAATGACAATGCTGGTCGTCTTGGTACAACTTTCAGAAGCGGTTTTGAGCCCCCCACTGCACCTGTCCCACAGCAGAGGGTAGGGCGCCATCGCCAAGCCTGGTCTTCTCGGAACCTCCTATAAGTTTCCTGGTCTGAATTTGTTTGCCTAATGTTTACTAAAACAACAAAATACTCGCAAGTTGGTTCACCCTCCAAAAGAAATAGCATTTCCAGTATTGAGTCAAAGGTACCGACGAGGCTTGAAAAAAATCCATGTTGGCCGTCTACATCAGATAACCCGAACAGGCTTCTTTTGAAGTGGAAAGCCCTGTTCTGTGCGTCCTGGGCGGGGTGTCGATTGTCCGCAGGCAGCCCAGGGGCCCGGGAGGCGTCTGTCCCGCTTTTACAATCAGCGCAGGAAGCTTTTGAAGGGGCAGAGATGCCTCTGAGGGTTTATCTCTGGGGCCCAGTTGGGTCCCATCTGGTTGTTTTCAGAGCTGGCTGGAAAGCAATCTTTCCAGATACAGCACTCAGGGTGCACCCACGGCTCCCACTTTTTGACGGATCCCAGATGGTCAGGAGCACAGCTCTCCTCCCCGGGGAGATCACCGAGAGAGAGGACTTCAGACTTCTCACACCAGCCCCAATCTGCCGCAGACCTGCACGTCCCCTCAGCCCCACCGCTGCTGGGCGCCAGTGGGCAGGGGTCCACACTAGTCCGTGTGGGGACGGAGGGGCCGCGAGCAGGACAGCCCCTGCCAGGGACCCAGGACTCTGAAGAGGGGGCAGGGGGACGTGCGCCCTGGGCCGGTCGCAGTGGATCTCCGGGCCCTGCTCTGGGTGGTGTGTGCCCTGGACCAGTCGGAGTGGGTCTCCGGACCCTGCCCGGTGGTCCCCTGACCCTTCCCCCACCAGGGGCCTGGCGGCCCCTCCCCTGGGGATTTGCTCTCTCTCCATCTGAGGACAGCTGTAGTCTGGTTCTCAGCCTTCTTTCTCCACAGAGTAGAAACAGGGCAAAAGTGGCCTGCTGGGTGAGAATGAAGGACCCCTCCCGAGCCCGCGGGGAGCTCCCCCATCACAGCGCCATCGGAGAGTGGCAGCCCCTCGGCTGGGCAGGGGCAAAGTCCGTCTCAACCCCAACCCTCACCCGACACGGTCCCCAGGCTCACCCTCTCCGGGGAGTGGCTGCTTCTGCCTGGGTATGTCCTCTGGTGGGGGTGGGCACTCCTGGTCCTCTGCATGGTCAACTGGACCTCAGAGACCCTCAGGACCAGGGCCAGCCCCTCCCACACCTGGAGAACCTTCTGGAGGGGAAGCCCGTTTCTCTTCCACAGTAGCCTCTGCTCCAGGGGTGGATGCCGCTGCTCCACACACACGCACTTCCAGCCCATGATGGCCTCCCTCCAAGGACAGTCGGCTCACATCCATGAGAACTGAGCCCATGCTGAGCGTCTCTGCAGGAGACCCATGAGGTCTGGAGGTCTGGGAACTTCTTCATCCACGGGCACGTCGAGATGCTCACTCCCTGCCTCTGGGTGTCCCCCTCTTGCCAGATCTGGGTGGACAGTGGGCTCAGGGGGAGCCCAACTTCCCTTTTCTGCGTGTCCACCCTCTTCCACCTTCCTCAAGGACCCCACTTGGAGGGGTCTTGACATGCTGGTCCATCCACCACCAGGAAGACGAGGGGCTGGACGTCTAGCCCGGGCGTGGCTAGTGAATCGGAGGCCTGAGCAAGTGGCCCAACGCCAGGCAGGCTAGGACAGAGGTGTTCTGCTGGGTCGCCTTTGAGTAGTGGGGCCTGATGGAAAAAAAAAAAAAAACTTATCAAAATGAAAATCAGTAAGCATTTTAGCCAAAGGTATGAGATACTAGACGCGTAAATCAATAAGATGGAAGCCAATGAAAGGTGGGCAGGTGCCGGGTGGAGGACTCTGCGGGACAGAGAGGAAGCCCGAGAAGACAAGGCGTGAATGTGCAGAGTGGAGGCTCCCCTGCTCACCCTGCGCTGAGCAGGCCGGTCACACCACACCTCTGTTCTGTAAACGTCTTCTCTTGACGAGCCTCCAGGTACTGCCAACCTGGGTCCTCCTCCCACTCTGAAAGCAAAGTTACTGGTCATTTTTTAAGCTTTTATAAGACATCACATGAAACAAAGCTCTGGAGGTAGTTCTGGTACTCAAAAAAAGAGGAAAACTAAGAGAGGAAAACTAGGGTGAATCATTGAACTTCTTTAGAAACTCAGGTTACCACTAGATTTATTTTCTTGTAATCCATCAGATATAGATGAACCCCAATGGCATAACCTTCAAAATTGGGGTTCCATGATATCGTGGCAGATGAGGGCTTTGACAAGTCTCTAAATCTCTGCCGTGTGGACACAGGACGGCCAGTGTCCTTGACCATGACCCCCTCACATCCCGTCACGTCCCCTTATCCATCCCCGCCCCCGGCGGCTCTGGGAGATGAAGGAGCATGTCCAGTTGCTCCTCCCCAGGATCACCTCTCTGGTCTGATCACAGTCACAGAGAACAAGAGGGGACTGGGCACCCCAGGATGGAGTCTAGAATGTGGGGGCCCCAGGACAGGGTCAGCAGGGCAAGCTGCTTGACCTTGGAGGCCCCATGACTGCCCTCGGAACCCCGGACCCAGGCGTCGGGACAGCCAGGCGGGTCCCCCGCCTACGGGCTGCCACAGCCCTGGGCCTCTGTCAGGAAGGGAGGGCCCCTCTGGAGCCACGGGCCCTCTTCCTGAGGAGGTGAGCCCGGATGCCGTGGGCAGAACGTGGCCTGCAGGGATATGCTGCCGCCCCCCTGGGCTGGGGGCACACAGGAGCTGCCATGGGCAGAAAGCGGCCTGCAGGGACGACGCTGCCGCCCCCCTGGGCTGGGGAGACACAGGAGCTGCCAGCCACATGGGTGCCCCTCCCTGTCCCGCAGCCCCGGTGTCCCCAGAGAAGACTGTCTCTCAGCCTCAAGTTTCCGCTGCTGTGAGATGGCCCTGGCGGTGCCCGACAGGGGTCAGTCTGGGAGGGGAGAACAGGGCCCTGCCTGCCACTCCCCCCAACCTCATGTCCTCCTGCTCGGGGCAGGGCAGCTTGGCCGACAGGAGGCCCCGCCGCTCTGTCCTGCCCAGGGACGCCCTTGGGGGCTGTGACGCCAAGCGGGAGACGGGCCCACTCCCGACTGTGGCCATTCGGCCGATGGCATCCTCATCTTCCGGTCCCGTCCCTGCACCAACAGGCAAGGCTCCACCCGGCCGGCCGGCCGGGAGCCCAGCCCTGCAGCCCCGGCTCAGCACATGTCTACGACAGCTAGGGGGCTTGGGGCTTCCTCGCTGGGAGGAGTGGAAGCAGCCTGACCACACTGCACAGAAAAGCAGGCTTCGTCACCCAGCTAGCTGCCACCCTCCGCAGGCTGTCCGCCTGGACTGCAGACCACCGTCCCATCTCACCACTCCTCTGGCATAGTCACTGGGGCCGTCAGGGTCACTGAGATGGACCTCTCCTGAATGTCAGCGCTGGTACAACCCAACCGGGGCAGGTCTGGGGTTCAGCGGCTGGAAGCCCCCCAAGCAGGATCCTGTGACGTGTCCGTCCGGAAGGCCTCGAGCAGAGTGGCCTCGGCCCAGTCCCCTGGGCTCGGCGTTCCGCCGCCTGCTCGCAGAGGCATGTGCGGAGATCAGGACTTCTACATTAAACAGTCGATCGCACAGGGTTTGGGTGCACCGTCTCACACGTTAAAGATTAAACCATTCCCAGAGGAGAACCATCCACAGCGGAGCCCGGGCCAGGGCGGCAGTCCGCCCACCCCCACGAGGACTCCAGGGAGGAGGTGGCAGGAGCCCCCTTGTTGGGCTGAGAACTGCTTCTGCCCAGTGAGGCACCAATGACCAGAGCTGGAGGCACGGGGTGGATGCGGCCCCTGCTCCTGGACCGGGGCACTCGGGGGCACCCAGGGCCAGCACCCGCGGGAGAGGGGAAGGTCTCGGGGGCCCTGTGCTGGAAAGAGCCGGCCCCCAGGAGGGGGGGTTCCTCCCAGTGCTGGGGCCAGGGGGCTCAGCCAACATAGCCAGTGGCCTGGGAGGGGGCACATCCCGGGGGCCCCAAAACTGTGTCTTCTCCCTCTGTATTCGCACAGACAGCTGGAGTGAAAGCAAAGTTTCAAGAGCATATACGTGCTGAAGGATACCCAGAGAAGGGGAAACGGGACCCCACAGCACCTGCCCCCCACCCAGCCAGGGCCAAGGCCTGGGGACATGGCCAGCCTAGAGGAGCCCCCACCAGCCAGGACCGAGGCCTGGGGACAC
>NW_024070188.1:89103778-89125125 GCF_014754425.2 Oryx dammah | reverse complement strand
CCACCAGCCAGGACCGAGGCCTGGGGACACGGCCAGCCTAGGGGAGCAGCCTGTTGGGACCCCTGCCCGCAGTCCCCTGCCCCTACTCAGGGCATCAAAAAGAAAGCTCCTGTTGGTATTTTTCTGGAGGAGAAAAGCAACTTAAATGATGAAAATCAACCTGGACTGGGCTGCTAGAAGCAGCAGTGGGACTTCCTTTTTCCAGAAACCGGAGACGGGACCCCAAGGCCCTCACAGGCCCCCAACGCCAGCCCATCCACCGGCACCGGCCGACAGCAGCTCACACAAAGCAAGGGGAGGAGGTTTGTGAGTCTGGGTGGGAATGCAAACAAACGCAGAAAATGTGCAAATTGCAGGCAGCCTGTTTATTAATTACACTCAAGTCCCCGAAGAAAAAAGACACAATTGCAGCAATGTCTAAACTGCTATTTTATAAATAAGGGATTTGGCAGAAATAGCTTCCTTCTCTTAAGCCTCTGCTCAGACTTGCTGATGTGACAGAAGAGCGTAGAGTGGAGACTGATCGGATGCTGTTTAATGGGTCACAGCTTTCACGGAATTTCAGCACAAAATTGCTCATCACCACGTTCCATTTGGCGTGTAATGCCACTTAGATCTCATGCACGGCTTTAAGATAAATTAGGATAAGTTAAGCTCTGTGTGTAGGGAGGGTTTCACACATGTCTTTCCTCTTAAAAAATATGTCTAATAAAATATGAAATTTTGGTGCTAAAAAGAAAGCAGAAGGCCCTGTGCCTCGCGCGTCCCCGGGCTGAGTCCTGGCTCTGCTCCAGCAGCTGAGCAGGTAGCCCGCTCTGTGAGGAGGAGACGCTTCCAGCCTAAGTGCACAGGTGCTTTGTGGTTTGATCTCTTATCAGCTGCCCTCGGGCGGAAGAGAGATGAACTAGCTGGTTTCTGTGGCTTTTAAGCTGAGACGACTGTGAAAATTCTCCAGAATGGCCAAGTACGGCTGTCGACGGTAATTGGCTGAACTTGCAGGGAAAGGGGCTTTCCAGCTTCTGGAAGGGAGTAGCGGACAGTTTAGGCTTTTAGAATAGTGCCTTTGTAGGGCGATCCCATCCCGTGTTCTGGCACTGTCTCTGCATCAGGGACCACCCCCTCCCCACTCCCAAGCAGGGACCAGGCCCCTGGCCCACAGGAAGCCTCACTGGGCTTCTCGCTGGGGCTTTAGGGTGGCTGGTCTGCTCTCAGTCTAGAGGCATCTGCATTTTCCGAGGATGCCTGGGGCGGGGTGTGTTCAGGACGGAGACTGTCCTGATGGGAAGCATGCTCTAGCTCTATCACCGGTCAGGACGGTTTTCTCTCTGCAGCAGAAATGATGGTGCTGGTTGAACAGCCAGCTCTTCCACGTTGGTGGGTCCCCGCGGTCTCCTCTCTTCTGCACACAGTCAAGCGCTGTGCCTTCTGGACCCTGCACTGGTCCCCACGGAGGGGCCCAGGGGCATCGACACCAGGGCCCTCTTTACTTGAGTGCTGTCTTCCAGGCTCTTTGAGTCCGTGCGCTTTCTGGGCCGTGGACATGTGGTCCCCCAGGTTCCCAACAGAAAATGTTTATGTAACACACCGGAGCATGGGAGCAGGGGTGGGGCGAAGGGTGGGGTCGTCACATGTCAGAGGTCCCCATCCCTGACGGAGCTTCAGGAGAACCGTAACCACACTGACCCACAGACTCTGGGTGATTGAACTTGAGAATGTTGAAGGACATGCTTTTTATTTAAAATTCTTGGAACTTCCCTGGTGGTGCACGGGCTAGGACTCTGCGCTGCCAGGGGCCCAGGTTCAATCCCTGGTGAAGAGCTAGATCCCAAAGGGCACCTAAGACCCGGGCAGTCAGATAAAGAAAGAGAGTTTTCAAAATAATACATTCTCGTTTCCCCCACTTTGGCAGTTTTAAAGAACCCTGTGTCTTTTCTTATCAAAGTGATTTTGGCTTCTCTATAGTATAACTTAATATCCAACACTGGATAAATAGTCAAGAAAATATGTTCATCAATTTATCGGAGTATTTGCAAATCTAAGGATCTCGAAGAAACACACAGACACCTGGACAATAAGTGAGAGACAGATGGCGGATTTACAGTTAACTGTGACCATATCTGAGGAGATACCTTCGCCAGGGACAGGGAGAGAGACAAACAGCTGCTAAAGTGATGAGCATACGAGGGGAAATGGGTTTTAAGGTTCATTTTGTCATTCGGAGAAAAGCTGTGTTTTTAAATCATGCCACGATTCTCAAAGCGCGGCTCAGCACACGCTCGCTCCTTGGTCCCAGGTCGCGTGAGCAGGTTCAGACCTGCAGGTTCTGCCCTAAAGGAGGCGGCGCTGCTCGTAAAGGGAGAAAGCAGAAGCGAGAACGCCGAGGGCCTGATGCTGAACAGAAATGAGCTTGGGAGGGAGGCACAAACTCAGTCTACGTATCGGGCTTTCGTTTTCACAACGGCAGGGACTATTTTGGTTTTCAGCTACCATAATCCCTCAGGGTAGCACCGTGCCTCAACCAGACTCTAAGGACAGGCAGCCTTGCTGTCCAAACACCAAAGCGTATAGTTCACGTCCAAGCCGGTGACTCGGGCCTCTTACAATACCAGCCGCGATTTGCGCTTTATTTCTCGTAAGAAGGCCCTCAGTAGAAAATGATAAGCTTATGTTTGCCGATGCAGAGGGCTGTGAGGTGTTTGTTAGTGAGTCTCAGAAGGGGGCTTGGAAGGCGGGCTTGCCCGACGCGGTGATTTCAGCCGCTCTGACTGTGCGAGGACCCCGGAGGCAGAGAGGCTTGGCGGCCGTACGCTGCTGGCCGGGGTCCTGGTTAATTTTTAAAACATCTGTGAGCACTTTAGGGACTTCTGGAGAATAAATAAAAAAGCCCTTTCAGCTTTAATCGTCCCCAAGGGAGAAAGCACCATGCCCCTAGGAAGGGGTCACGGAGGGTCGAGAGGAATAAGGGGCAGGCTTTTCATGGCCCGGCCAGTGTTTGTGTTAAATAAATATTTTAAAAGTCGAGATCCACATGCCTCCATTTGGGGACCAATTAGTCTTTTTCATGTGCAGTTTGTTCAGCCGGACATTGTGCCCGGCCTGTACAAGGCCCCAGACAGCCGCTCAAGCCCTGTCTTGAATCTACCCTCAGCCCCCGGCCCAGTGCGGTGGGAATGTAATGCTTCCTCCAGAGTGGGGTTCTTTGAAGAACCCAGAAAAGGAGGATCTAAAAGGAAAGTCAGATTATTTTTAAATTGGGATATTTTGGAGCTCCAGAAAAGACTTGCAATTGTAGGATAGTTTATTTAAATTCAGCCTTTCCTTTTCATATTATAACAAGCTAACCTCTTGTTTGAAACTCCTTTGTGTCTTGAGAGCAAGTAGTTTTTCAAAAGGTCGCAGCTTATTCATTCTTCGGCTCCTCTCCCTCTTCCCCGAGGTGCTCTGTGACTGAGCGGCATCATAAGTGAAGGTCGTCGTGCCGGCTCTTTGTGGCCCCATGGGCTGTAGCCTGCCAGGCTCCTCTGTCCACGGGATTCTCCAGTAAGCATACTGGCGTGGGCATACTGGCGTGGGCTGCTCCAGGGGATCGTCCCGCCCCAGGGATTGAGGGTCCTTCACCACTACACCACCGGAGAGGCCCTCAGCGACATCAGCTCGGCCCATCTGATCCTCCTGGGCTCCAAGAAGGGGAAAGGCCAAGCTTCCTTTCAGCAGCCCCTCTGTGGACATCCTCACCTCCCCCCAACCCTAGAGAGCTCCACGCTCCTCATAAAATACAGACCCATAAGGAATAGCATGTCAGGGCGTTAAGAGCGGGCTGGGAGAGAGTATATTGTAAGGAAATGATTATATGAAACTGTAGACAGTGTACTTGGCCCAGTGCTTCTGTCCCTGTTTTCATCTCTGGGCCTGCAGCCGTGTAGGCATTGTTCCCGGCAGAAAAGCAGCTGTAGGTTTCATCACCCCCTTCTGCAAAGGCCACACTCGGCACCCGCAGCCTCCTAAGAGTGACTCGGGGGTCACTGGGGTGTGAGCGAGAGAGCAAGGGAAGGGCCCGCCTCTCTGTCCCCAGGGGCACTCCCACAGCCTGCAGCGCCACGCACCATCCAAGGTCAAGTGTGCAGCCGCGTGCCTGGAGACGCTGGTCGGGGTGCCCAGCTCTGGATGGTGCATCCCGGCGTAAACGGGAGTAGCTCCCATCAAAGCCAGACTCAGGGAGCTTGACAGCTGCTCAGGCCTCTCCACAGGTGAGTGTCGCACGTCTGTGCAAACCCAGTTCTTTCAAATTTCAAACCTCAAAATTGTAACAATCACTGCGTGGGACAGCCTCTAAAGGACTGAGTCAGTCAATGCCAGTGAGATGCCATTTGCTTCCTCTTTATAATTTCAGGCTTTTCACTACGAGAAGGAAGCTCCGGGTCCTCGGGGAGCAGCATTCATGTCAAGATGGTAACTTGTCTTCAGATCACATGGTCCACCAGCCGGCAGCCCCCGCAGCCGCCCCAGACCTGCCTTTTAACCAGCTGCCCCGTGACTCACACGCACTGAACGTTTGGGAAGCACCTCCTCATGTCATCAGGGTACACCCTTAGCAGTTTCCAATCGTATTGAGGACCATCTGTGAAAAAGTGATTGATAAAAGGCAGTGAAAGCGAACACCTGCTGTCCATTTCAACTTCCTCTCTCAATTTTATCGACCACGAGTGGGAAGCCAGTTCATGCAGCTCAGGTCATGCTTTGCTCCAAAGGGATTACGGTGACTTGGAGTTTTGTCTTGGGTAAATTTGGCTTGAGATTGAAAAATTAAGTAGTTGTAAATATAAAATGTTGAGATGATCAATAGAAATAATGACAGAAATACATGATTTTTAAAAGTGTCTCTTATTCAAAGCCAGACTTTGATGTATATTTTGATTGTCATTTATTTTCTTTCAATTTAGAATAAGCATTTTTTGGTTTCGTGTTTTTATTACAAAACAGTTGAACCAGTTGAAATCATTGTAGAAAGTTTAGAAAGCACAGTTAAATGAAGACAAAGAGAGGAAAGCGGGGCGGGGGCAGTCTGTAGTCTACAATGCAGAGACAACAGGCAGCAGCCATTTCCGTGTAGCTAATTCTCAAATGGTGAAGCGTCTGTACATTTACAGATGAGCACTGGATGACGAAACTGCTTTAAATAAGCTTTTCACTTAATAAGTATATCAAGAACTTCTTCCCATAGAACTTTGACTTTTTAATCCAAAAATGTTAAATAGAACTATCAGTGTGCTGGATGGAGAGCAGGAGGGGCGACAGAGGACGAGACAGTTCGATGGCATCACCACCTTGATGGACACGAGCTGGAGCAAGCTCCGGGAGCTGGTGATGGACAGGGAGGCCTGCCATGCTGCAGTCCAAGGGGTCACAAAGAGTCAGACATGACTGAGCGACTGAACCACAACCCATTTTAAGGGAATAAGACGAGAAGAAAAATGTCAGAAAAAAGTAAAGTTTTTTTGGCAAACTTCTCAAACGACACTGCCAGTCTGAGGACCGATGTTGAGAAGTATTCACCGGCAGCAGCTGAGGCCCTCTGTGATGGTCTGGTGTGATCCCGTGTCCAGAAGCTGAAAGCGGCAGGTTTCTCCCCCTAAGGGTGGGCTCTGCTCCTGTGGACGCAGAGGAGAATGGCTTTTCCAGCTACTCAGTTCAGGACCTCCTCAGTGGAATCCTGTGTCCTGGCAGGAGCTGGGGTCAGAGTTCAGAGGTCAGCAGGAGGCTGGCCCCGAGAAGCCAGATCCAGGTGGGATGAAGGCTGCCGTGCCTGAAGCAGGGGGGTTCTGCCTCTGAGCCAGTGGGATTCAGGGTGTGGATGGGGAGAGCCCCCTTGCCTTTCATCCTCACCACCCCTCTGCCCCCTCACCGCCCCTTCCTCTCTGAAGGTGAAACTCCCCAGGGACCACTGCGTCACATGCTCTGCCCATGAATCCTAGAGGCGTTTGCTTCTAGATGTGGAGTCAAAGGGCCCAAGGGGACTCTCCTGATCTTGTCTGAATTTGCGGTCTTATCACCCTGCCCGCCAGCTGTTGTGTCTGCCTCCCCCAGCTGGGGGCCAGAGGGAACTCAGGAGTGTTTGTTGAATGAAGCTAAACTCCATGAAATGAGGTTTCAAGGCAGCCAACTCCATTTTGCCTCAGCCTCCAGGACCATGCGCCCACGGGCCCCATCTCTGCCCCGTGCGGTCCTCTTCCCGAGGACAGTCCTAGCCTCACAGCGCATCACAGAATTTCAGGCGGGGATGGCAGGTACTGCCCCCGGGGTCCCGCCTGCTGCCCCGAGCCGGTGCCCCTCTGGGGGCGGGGGGGATGGGAAAGGCAGAGGCTTTCTCCTCCTGGAGTCCCGCTTCTCCCCCGAGGGTGAGCGTCATGAGCCGGACTCAGGTTAAAAGCGCTGGCTTCATCATCACCATCTCTGTAGCAATGCCTCGCGGTGATCACGGGAGCCAGCTCCTTAACCCGTCCGCGGGAAGACGTGAGACTTCTCTTTTTTGGATTCCTCTTTGGTCCACAAAATTTTGCCTGTATGCAGATACATCCTTGCACCTGTAGGCCACTCAATTCCTGCGCTGATTTTCCAGCCGCGAGCACATGGTGCGTCTCCGGCCCAACACACAGCCAAGCCGGGTCGCCGGGGAGCATGGCACACACACCTCCAGGCAGGAAAGCCGAGTTTGTGAGGGGATAACCCCTGTGAAGGGAGACCCCCCACTACGGGACCCAGACGGTAGGGACCCCAACTCCCATCCTCAGCATCAGCTTCTGGAGAATGCAAAGCCTGGTGGGCAGAACCACCTCTCCTGAGCCAGCCTGCCCTGCGCTGCACACACCTGGCCTGTGCAGACGCTCAGGGGATGTTTACGGACCAGAAAGAAAGCAAAGTTGCTCAGTCATGTCCCACTCTTTGCAACCCCATGGACTGTAGCCTGCCAGGCTCCTCCAGAGTCCTCCTCTTACCAGGATTCCGTCCATGGAATCCTCCAGGTAAGAGTACTGGAGTCGGTTGCCATTCCTTTCTCCAGCTATGGACCAGATGTGAATACCGTCCAGACATCTGCACTCATCCAATAAATAATCAGACTGGTAGGCTGAGGTCCGGAGTGGCAACGAGCCAGCTTCATTCTACAAAGTAATGCCTGCGCCTTCTTTTTCTGATGCACAGTTTGCCTCAGGAGAGCGATCATTTAAAATCCTTCTCCAAGGAGTCAGTAAATATCCCTCTGAAAGTCACCGCCAAGCCTCAGGCAAAGCTGCCTCTTATCAAAGAACCTGTTTAGAAATCAGCAGTTTTGAAGGGAGGGACAGGGTTCCTCAGCCACTAATCGGGAGACAATGACAGCAAGTCTGGAGTCCCCAGGACAGACCCCAGGCAGCAGGTCATGGCCCTGGAACCTCAAGCGTCAGGCCCCAGGCGGAGAGGCAGCGCCGGGGCCAGAGGTCCCAGCCGGTCTCAACAGTGCACTTAGTTCCGGGCTGGCCGACTTCTAAGTAGCTTTGTTTGTTCCTTTAAAAAAAAAAAAAAAGGTAATGATTCTTTCTACCCCCAAATCCTAGACCATACAAGGTTTACTTATAACAAAAAGCTATTTGAAGTTCTGCCCGTAAATTGTTACTTAGAGACTCATGACCTGCGTCCTGCACATAAATTTCTGTTTGCTGCGTTGATTTATTTCCCAAACAGCACA
The DNA here is from genome assembly GCF_014754425.2 of Oryx dammah. Taxonomy (NCBI): domain Eukaryota; kingdom Metazoa; phylum Chordata; class Mammalia; order Artiodactyla; family Bovidae; genus Oryx; species Oryx dammah. The sequence goes on along the minus strand of NW_024070188.1, from coordinate 89,117,405 downwards.
TTTTTTGAAAGTTTACCTTTTTAACATTTGGAGAAGGAAATGGCAACCCATTCCAGTGTTCTTGCCTGGAGAATCCCATGGACAGAGGAACCTTGCAGGCTACAGTCCATGGGGTCGCAAGAGTCGGACACGACTGAGTGACTTTCACTTCACTTCACTTCACTACCTTTTTAACAAAAGATGCTCAAGGAACTGCAGTTGTGATATTCATAAGTGCACGCCGACCCCGAGGGCAGGTGCCGGCGGCGGGCGTGGCATCGCTCAGCTCCGACCTGTCTGGAGCCTCTGAGCATGCGCACAGGCTAAGCCCGACGTGCGTTCTCGGATGCCGGGGGTCCCTACCGCGGCAGCCGGCGGCAGTGATCTCGTTCCCAGCGGTTATGATAATAACTGTCCCAGCTCATCCTCTGGAGAAGGCAATGGCAGCCCACTCCAGTGTTCTTGCCTGGAGAATCCCAGGGATGGGGGAGTCTGGTGGGCTGCCATCTGTGGGGTCGCACAGAGTCAGACAGACTGAAGCGACTTAGCAGCAGTAGCAGCAGCAGCTCATCCTTGGTTTATCAAATATGCTGAAACTTCTCTCTTAAATCTAAGTCCCGTGGGCGGGCAGTAACCCGGTGATGATGTGGGTCACTGATAGACCCGGGCTCAGAATTAATCTCCTGATCTTGCCAAGAAGGTTGCCGCCAGGGAGCGGCTTAACCCCACAGCCATGGGGACAGGCACTCCGCCTTCCTGTGAGAGCCACAACGGAGGGTGAAAACCAGCTCCGAGCTCGTCAGGAATCCAGCACGCAACCGACCCAATGCCGGAAAGCCCTCCACTCAGCAGATGAGACCCTGAGCACCCCCGGGTCCATGGAGGACAGGGCCCAGAGAATGGGCTTTCAGGCCTGAGTCCTGACCTCTGGACAAAGTGCTCACCTGGTAAAAGTTATTCTTGTTCCACGCATTTCTGCTGCCTTTATAAATGAAGACATAGAAAGGTGACACTTAAAAGAATTTTTTTTTGAAAGCTGACACTGCTTGCTATATGTAAGTGGAGCTTGGCATCTCCGTGTCCCACAGACAAATGACTTTCCCAGGAAATCTCCCAAGCTCAATAGACCATTTGGCCTCTTGGGTGACATTTTTTTCCCCATGAGTGAATTTTAAAACCTTAACGTCTACCAGCAGACCTAACTATATGGACTGCCTGACGCTCCATACTCCCATCCCAGGACGCTCCCCAGGACTCCTTACCCCCGACACCCCGCTCAGGAATCCTGACACCGTTGCGGTAAACCCCCACCTGCAGAGATACAGGGCAGCGTCTAGTCCAGCCCGCGGCAGAGGCTGCCAGCCCTGCAGACAGAGGGCAGGGGTGGGAGACTTGCTGTCTCTAGGGGAGGGAGCGACTCCTGGAGGGAACTGTTTCCACAGTGAAAGGACACAGGCTTTGGGGAGGCCCAGCTGTGGGCGGGGGGCTCTCTGAGCCTCTGTCTTCTTCTCCTTGCAGCCGGCTCATCCTTGGCCCCTCGTACGGCTGCGCCTGCGCTCCCAAGGCCCACACGTGACTACAGAGGCGTGATGGGGCTGCTGGGGTGGGGCTGGCTTCTGGGGGTGCCACGGAAAGTGCCCCTAGGATTCCGTGTGCCCAGAGTGGACGTTCAGGGTCCTGGACTCTCTCAGCTTCCTGGGCTCTCGGCCTGTGCCCTGCCTGTAGGAAAACCAGCGCTTACCAGCCACCGAGGCCACGGCCGGCGCTCAGCGTGCAGTGAGCGCTTCAACCATGAGCTGTTTCTCCTGCTTCTCAAATGCACAGCGCACTTTCAATAGAAGAGCCGTGCGCAGCCAGCAGATTGGGCCCATGGATGGCTAATAAAGCACAGCTCCCCCCACTGCAATGTTAGAACCACGGTCTGTGTCAGAACCCTGCCAATCTGGACTTATTTTTGATGACTGCAAACCCCCGATCATGGCCTTCAACCCCAGGGAAAGCCTGTCCTGGGAGTCTGTCCTGGGGGTCTGAAGCCACTGAGGCCGACAGCCTGGCCTCTGGGCCATAGCTCAGCGTTTGTGCCCAGCCCTGCGGCTCTGGGTATCCCGAGCTCGCTCGCCCCGGAGACGGCTGTCTGAGCCACTGGGGCAGGCCTGCCTCTGCTCCAAGCTGGCCTGGGTGTTCCATGTGGTGAAAACCACTTTCTGTCCATGAGCTGCGATCTCCATTTCGGAAAGGGCCACACCGTCAGACCCAGTTCCGTAGAAAACCCCACACTGTGGGCAGGCAGCTGGCTTCAGACAGGCCGGGTCGCTGGCGGCAAGAAAGGGCCTGTGATCCCCCGCCTCCTCGGTGCGGGGTGGACGGGTGAACAGGACGGGCCTTCCCCCCTGAGAAGCCACCCCAGACACATCAGCAGGCTGGCACGGTTCTCCAGGCCCGGCGTGGTTCTGACGTAGCAGAAACCCGCACTGGGAGCCCTCAGGGCCGGAGACCAGGCGCTCCGGGCTCTGAGCTGGACGCTGCCCTCTCCAGGATCTCAGTCGGGTGGTAAAGGGGCAAGCGGGTCTACGCTGGGAGGCTGGAGGGCTGTGTGTGCCAAGTGATATGGCAGGTCAACCTTCCCGCCTAAAAAATATAGCCTATTCCTTTAGAATAAATGTTTCCTCCAAAATCAGAAACACGGCAGCAAGGAACAAGAGCTTTTGCCCAAAACAACCTCAGCAGAGACAGAAAGACGATCGCAGAAAAGAGGCCGTTGGCGGACGAGGAGAGCTGGGCCTGAGATGTTTTCAAAGCACGTCTGTGAAGTTTTACCGTAAGGCCACCATTCTTGAGGGAAAATATTTTGGATGACCTTGTTGAATAAACGTGGAACCAGAGAAATTTAAAGCTGGCCTTCGGGTCCCCTGGCTGTGGGATTTTCTTGGTTGGTCGCCTTTGTCTCTGTTGGGCTGCCCCCCTGCAGGCCCTGGACTCCGCCATGGAGACAACACGGTGCAGCGGACGGGGGGAGCGCGCACGTCTGACGAGGGTCCTGGAGCGGCACCCACCCCCTGTGCTGGGGCAGCGGGCAGGGCGTGGGGGGGGGCGCTCCGAGAGGTGGGGGCACCAATCCCGGGTTGGCTCCTTGGTTACCAGGGAAACCGGCAGAGGGCAGCCCCGCCCCTGCGGTAACCTGTGGTGGGGGCAGAACCCTAGCCGGGCCTGGGGCAGGGTGTGGGCACAGACGGTTGAGAGGGGAGGTGGTCAGGTGAGGAGGACGGAGGCGGGCCTGGGGGGCAGGGGGCGCCCAGGGAGGAGAAGAGCAGCCCTCTCGAGGGGCTGACCACGCGCCTCCCCTAAAGCCTCGGCCATTTCTCCAGGACCGTCTCAGAAATATGCAGCCCCCCGTGGAGGCCACTCAGGCTTCAGCCAAGTGTCCCAGTGACAGACAGTTTACCCCTGAGGCTCCACAGACGGTCCTCTGGCGGAACCCCCTCCCTGCCCTCACTGGTCACCAGCTGCAAGACCAGCGCCTCATGGCGAGGGGCGGGAGGACTCACGGAGCCAGCCCGGCCGAGGCCCTGCCCCAGGCGCTGCTCCGGGGCCTCTCCCAGGCCTCCTCCGACTCTCCTTCCCTCGGCGCCAGGGACAGACCCCAGCCTGGACCCCCACACCCGGGAACTGGGAATCCTGGTCCCCAGCGCCCTGGATGCCAGGGCCCCGATCCGCCTCCCCACCAGACCGCCCAGGCCCTGCTGCTGGGCAGGCACCCGAAGTTCAAGGCTGCCAAGGGAGGAGGGCTTAGGTGCTAGAGGTGAGGATGGGGGTCTACCCCCCAGGCGCATTCAGGACCCCAGTGCCGGGACGGACACACACGCAGAACGGCGGACCGAGTGTCAAACAAACCGCACCCCTGTGGCCAGCAGCTCACACAGCGGGCGCCCAAGCAGTCACTTCCTGATCAGTGACCCGCTCCCCGCCACCCGGCAGAGACACCCAAACGTGCGCCTCCCCGTAGCGCAGCTGGCTTCTAGTGACCCTTCGCCTCAGCGACCCCTTCCCCACCAGGGCGCCCGCCCCCCCCCCGCCCCCGTCTGCCCGGCTTAGAAGGGTAGCAGCCTACCCTGCACCAGCATCCCTGAAACGCCCCTTTTCTGGGTGAGCGGTGAAACGGAGCAGGCCCCGGCGGAGGGGCTTCCGTTGACATCTGCAACCAGGGCCCGGAGGTGCAGGGGGGCCGGCTGCCACGGCTGACCCTGCCCTAACCCCACACCAGGCGGCAGTGAGACGGGCGGCCTCGGGAGTCCCTCCCGGTGGGTCTTCACTGCAGGCCTGAAGGGAGGAGCACCCCTCACAGGTCCCCCGGGGCCGCACACCCGCAGCAGGGGCTCTCTGCTTCACCGGCGGGGCCCTGCCCTTCACTCTCAGTCGCCGGGTCCTTGGGGGATTTCCAGGCCCTGTCACCCCTGAAACGCAGGTTCCGGGGGAGGAGGTGCACGAGCCTCCTGGGAGCGGGGCTGGGCGTCTGAGAGCGGGCAAGGAGTGGGGTGTCTCCTGATACAGCGGAGCTTTTCACCCGAAAACCAGAGGGTAGGTGTCAAAATTTCAAGAGCACTTTCTGGCTTACTTTCCCCCTATTACTTTGGGTTTCCAGCACATAAGAAATTATTGAACCGAGTAGTGTTATGTACATGCAGGGTCCAAGCTGAATTTTAAGCATTAATAGCCAAGACTAAAAACTTAGGGTGCAAACTTGGTGGCTCATGAGCCCAACGATGTAGGCATGGTGTACAGACTGCTGTCGCGTCTTACAGAAAGAACAGTGTTACAGATAAGGAGCTTGCCGGATTGAAATCCATTATTTGCTTTGGAAGAAAAAATTTCCTATTTCGTTTTAACACCACTCAGATCCTTCCAGTGTTCCCAATATAACTTCAGGTTTGTGGTTCGGGGTTTAAAGTCTTAATTCAGCCCAAAGGCTTTACAAAAATGGCACTGTTTTTATGATTCAGTCCCTCAAATAATAAATGATTCTCTGTTGGTAAAAGTTCAGCATAATTCCCATATAAAAATTGCACTCACTGGGGTGCCAAGTTATTCAAAACTGGTGGTAAATTCAGAGTGAGTCAGAATATAATTAACCACAGGATCGAAAGTTTTGATTTGTTCTCAGCATTTCAAAAGTTCTGCTTTTCTGAATTTTAGTCAAATTAACATGCCTGTGAAATTGACTTTTCTTCCAAAGATGAAAAACTCCTGGCCTGACCCTCAGGTCAAGGGAGAAAATGTGACTTAACCCCTCTCTACGGAAGACAGTTTCTAGAATATTCAGTTATATAAGCTCACTTGTTTCTCAACAATTCTGACACTTGAAACTGATATAGACTGGGGGCGGGGGTGTTGCTGAGGGAGATAAAACAGGCATTTGGAAAACAAACAAGTCCCCCAGATGCTGTTTGTAAAAGCCGCCATTTCTGGACTCGTGTGTGCCTTCCTCAGCGACCACAGTGAGAGACGCTGGAAACCTGAGCCCCGGCCTCGAGCTGTAAGTGAGCTGCTCTTTTGGGAAAGGAGAGGAACCAACTTTCTTTGCTCGTGTGGTTCCAGCCACTCACCATGCCAGCGGCCCGGGATGAAGCCTGAACTGGCACCGAGAACTGAGCAGATTTCTCCTGCTGAGCTGGTGTGGACGCTTGCTCATGTCTTAACAAGTGCCGTTTTGTCAGGCCCAGAAGCTCCTTGAGGAGAATCAGCAGTGTGTGCCCGGAAGCAGTGCTGTCTGCTTGAAGCTGCCGTCTTAAAAGGCAGCTGCTCATCAGGGCCTGCGTTATAAAGGGTTTATGCAGGAGGTACAAGAAAATCACACTTATTTCAGGTATTGAACCAGGAGGAAATTCATAGCGATCGATGTGACTGTGTCTGTGTCTGGGTTATAGGGCCCTCCCTCCCCAAACGTGCAGCTTCCTCCTCGAAGTGGAGATGGGGACCACAGGCATGTGGACGAGGACCCGGCCGGGAGGGGACAGGTTACACCGACTCAGCCACGGACCGGAGCTGACTGGAGGAAGCGGAAGCTTTCGCGGGAAAGGCGTGTACCCTATTGTTCTTTGTATTATGATACAACGGGCTTTTTTCCCTAACAACCTGAGAACGTGCATTGTAGAACTGTAAGTTGATCTCTTGGCTCCAGTCTCTGATTTGGGACGACTTCTGAGAGAGTGACAGCCGTGCTTTGACTCTTCGTGCTGGGTAAACTTGGAGCTGTTTTCCTTGGCACCCGGGGACCTCACCTGTCCCAACTTCCAAGGAAGCCAAAGCCCTCTGGGTCTCCTGGGCAGAATGAGCCTTTGAGCTGAAATTCTACATGTAACACGTTCTGTCAAGGTGGAACGAAAAGCTTTGAAAAGCTGAATCCGCAGACACGTTAAGTAAACGGGGGGCGGTTGTTCATCCGTGAGTCCCCGGAAGGCGGGCGCCGTGCAGGAGCATCAAAAATGGCACCCGTGTCAAACTAGAGTTGAAGAGTTTAAGAAAATAAATCACACTTTTTTAAAATCGGGGTATAGTTGCTTTAGAATGTTGTAAAACAACATGAATTAGCTATGTGTACACATAGAAAAGACAACCCTCAGAATGGGAGAAAATATTTGCAAATAAAGCAGCTGACAAGGGATTAATCTCCAAAATATACAAACAGCTCATGACACTCAATACAAAAAAAAAAAATCAAGAAATGGACAGAAGACCTAAACAGACGTTTTTCCAAATAAGACACACAGATGGCCAAGAGGCACATGAAAAGATGCCCAAAAGCACATTTCTGAAACAAAAGCATTAGTAATAGTGCCGTTTTTGACAGTGTTCCTATCCATCACTGAGCTTTTATATCCTTCGCGACAGAACAGGGAAAACAGTGAGTGTAATCACGGATTATACAGACGGATTCGGGTCTAGACGGGGCTCCCCGCCTCTGCACGGTGGTAACGGAGTCCCGTGGAGGCAGAGACGTGGTCCTGGGATGCAGGCAGCTCAGAATCCAGGTCCTAGGCACAAGTCTCGTGTCTGAAGTCTCAGCAGTGCTGGCCTGGCGGCTGGACATGGCTCTGACCTGCGAGCTCATGTTCTGTGGTGGAGATGGGGGTGAGATGGGCGGAGATTGCTCATGTCTTAAGCGCCGTTTTGTCAGGCTCAGAAGCTCCTTGGGGAGAATCAGCAGTGTGTGCCTGGAAGCAGTGCTGTCTGCTTGAAGCTGCCGTCTTAAAAGGCAGCTGCTCATCGGGGCCTGCGTTATAAAGGGTTTACGCAGGAGGTACAAGAATTCAGGCAGCGATGTGTCTCACCACCAGCTCCCCGGTCCTGACTCATCTGGACACCTGCACTCAAGGGCCGTCCCAGCACCTGCCTTTCCAGAGGGGAGGTCTTGACCCATGACCTCCGAGTCAGCTCTGCTGGGGTTGCCCCTGGTTCTCCCCCACAGAAGGAGACCAGCTGCGCCCCTCCGAGGCTGCCAGCCCCCCACCGTTCCTGGGGCTGCCTCAGTCCTTCCCAGTCGCCCCCGCCCAGGCTCCCTCGGCTCCCTCCTGCCCAGTGTGTTCCCCCAGCCCGGCCCGCTGGTGAGGCATCCTCACCCGTGAACCTCCAGAGGGTCCCCTGGATGAAGCCTGAGTCTGGGACGGGCTCCCAGGACGTCTGTAATCTGGGATCATCTCTGTTCCCTGCCCACCGACCCTGTCCCCATGTGAAAGTCTCTCAGTCGTGTCCGACTCTGCGACCCAGAGTCTCCAGGCCAGAATCCTGGAGTGGGTAGCCTTTCTCTTCTCCAGGGGATCTTCCCAACCCAGGGATCAAACCTTGGGTTCGATCATCTGAGATTTATTGTTTAATAATATTTTCCCATGACAATAAATTGAGCTTTGAGTAATCAAATGTGTAGGAGACCTAACTTTTAAAAACAATATCCACGTCCTCAGTGAGCTGAGTGCGCTGTCAGCTTGCCATCCAGGCTCCCTTCTCTGGGGACAAGAACGGTCAGGAGATGGTGCCCCCCACCCCGGGGCCCTGGGACAGGTGCTGCGGCACTGCGACCAGAAGCCCGGCTCTTTTCCGTGCCCACATTTCAAGTACTAATCTGCTTTTCTGGCTTAGCTTGAAAAAATTAAGTTTGATCTTGTTAAGGGAAAAGAATGGTGTGAGGGTGTTGGCTGTTTCTTCATGCTATAATTAAAGACGTCCTGGGATCACAGGCAGTTAGACGGAAAGTGATGTTTACAGGCTTAAGGGCTTAAAAACAAATTTCCTGGAGGCAACCGTCTGTGAACACACCTCCTCCTTAGTGGGATCCAGTGGGGACGAGAAGACGGTAATTATGCTTCGCCCTGCTCAGGCTGAATCCAGCGAGGGGCACCCTCCTGCTGTGGGAGGCTCCGCTGAAGCACTGAGAGCGGCACGGAGAGCCTCCAGGAAACTAAACACGTCTCCACGTCTGCATGTTGCGAAGAGCGAGAATCGGGGGGGTGAGGGGAGTCGTCACTGCAGCTCCGCGCAGTCCTCCCAGGATGGCACAGCTCGCCCTGGGGGAGGGAGGTGCGATGGAGCCACCCACCCCCGTGCTGAGGGCAGTGTTGGGGACCGGGGGTGAGGCTGGGGGCCAGGGCAATGCTGCAGGGTTGGGAGCACTGGTGGGGGCCGGGGAATGATGCTGGGGGCCCAGGGCAATCCTGGGGCCGGGGGGGTGGTGCTGCGGGTCCAGGGCACTGCTGAGAGTCTGGGGGCGATGCTGAGAGGCCAGGGGACGACGTTGGGGGGCCAGGGGCCAAAGGTTCAGCAAGCCTCAGTGCCCACCCTGGAGATCCAGGCTACTCCAAAGCTTCACCTCGCCTGGGGAGGGGGAGGGGGCGCTTCAAGTGGGAAAGGAGACGCGTGTGTCTCACCCTCAAACATAAAGCCGAGAGGCAGCTTTCTCTCCAGGGATGAGGCACAGCAGCCAGCAGACTTCAGAAGGCTGGTTCCCACGCCAGGGAGGGTGGCTCTGGGGCTGTGCTGGGCACCGAACTCAGCCACCCCCTGCTGGGCGCCCAGAGCACACCCCCAGGCGCCCGAAGCTCAGGGACACACCTGCCTCGTCTCCAGGACAGTCAGGGCTAGGATCTCACAGCCTCTCCAGGGGTGTCTGCAGCACGAATCAGGTCCTTAGACGGACGCCTAATTCCGTTCATCCCGGCATCCCTGTCTCCCACCCCGCCTCCAGCTTTGGCTTCTGTGGGAGAGACCCCTGGAACCCCCACACAGGGCGAGGAGCCACACGGCTCACTCTGTCCACAGACCCCAGGGTTTCAGCCTCAGAGTGTTTCCTCAAAGTCTCTGGGTCCTGATTTGTCTCCGTGCCTGCTACTTGAGCCGTGGGGTCCACCTCGGGGCCACGGGCAGGCTCCTTGAGCCGTGGGGTCCACCTTGGGGCCACGGGCAAGTTCGGGCACAGAAGCCTACACAGAGCGGCGTTCCCACGACATCACAGGGTTTAAAGCAGCGCCTTAAACGTCTCTAACACGTCCGCGTTCGCCCTCATCCTGGCTGCAGGGTTCAACCTCTGGGAGCCTGGGCCCAGGCAGGTGTGGCTTGGGGACAGTTCCAGGGCTGCAAGCAGGGGATTTGGAGCTGACACCACCCTCTGAGCTACGTGCCCCCCTCCAGTAAGGCTGTTAGGCTCACAGCACTGTCTCACGGAGCAGGCAAGGGAAACCATTGCACACAGGGCAGCCAAGTACACTCAATACACGTCAGGAGCTTTATTCCTGGGCACTCGCTGGGCACCTGCTGCTGAAACAATGCGGAATGCCTCGGAGTGAAAGTCGCTCAGCCACGCCTGACTCTGCGACTCCATGGACTCTAATGTCCAGGGAACGCTCCAGGCCAGAATCCTTCTCCAGGGGATCTTCCAAATCCAGGGATCAAACCCAGGTCTCCCACACTACAGGCAGATTCTTTACCAGCTGAGCCACGAGGGAAGCCCCATGTCAAATGCCTCCTCCCCAGTGAAGCCTTTTATGACATGACCTCCCCGACCGCCAGGAGCCTGGCCCCGTCTCCCCACCCCCACAGCCCCACCTCTTAAGGGCTGGTGCCATCGCCAGCCTCAGTCATGGCTCCAACCCCGGGCCTCCGGGTCCACACCCACCCTCCTCCCATGCTCCTGAACTTATGTTTACTGAGCAGCCACCCCTGCTCACAGCACGCTGGGCGCGGAATACCAGGACGGGTGAAGCCTTGGAAGCGGGTGGACAGGCACCAAGCAAATCGAGCCCGCTGTCAGGAAACACACAGCAACAGACACTGTGGAGGCCACAGGCTGGGGCGAAGCCCAGAGGAGGGGCGGGGGAGGCCGGCTGAGCGAGGCCCCTAGACGGGATGGTGACCGTGCCCACGAGCTCAGCCCCACAGGGAAGTCTGGGGAGAGCCCTGCCTTCCTGAACCTTGGAGCGGCCAGCCCCCCACGCCACAACCTCCCAAATCGTCTATACACGTCCACAAGTCCATGGGGGCCACCTGCCTCCACGGTCGGGGTTCCAAGTCCCCCCTGGCCCCCTAACCCAGAGGACTTCGTGGTCCAGGCGCTGGTCTCTGCCCCGTGTGTCCAACAGCTGGCCGGACCGCCTCCCCGTCCCCAATGGAGACAGCAAACCCCCCCGCCCTGTTGAAAGTAATGCTACTTCTGAGACCCCCATCCTCCAAGTTATCACATCCTTAATTAAAATGAGGCAGCTGCAACCTCGGGAATGTACTCTGTGCCCCTGTCCAGTTGACTCTGACCTGTCGCTGGCCGAGTGGCTTTACGGCCTCGCTCCTCTACCCTTCGGCCAGCAGCGTCACGGTGAGGCTGGAGGCAGCAAAGGGCCCTACATTCCAGGAGGCTGTGTCTCCTGACGGCTCTTCAGGGCATTTCCCACATTTACAACTTTGTCTTCCCTCCACCCAGAGTGACCTCCCCTCCCAGCCCTGCCCCCACATCACGCCCACCAGCCCCCAACCCTAACCTAACCTAAGCCGCCAACCTCCCCATTCTGCAGATCAGCCACGTGTGTTCCCGGCCCAGCGCCTGGCCAGGCTGGATCCTCGGAGCTCCCAGGGCCAGCGGGGCCCCCGGGCTGCTCTTGGGGTGTGAGTGTGGGGAGCACGCTCAGGGCCCTTCTGCTGCTCCGCGGTCCGGCAGCACTGCTGGCACAGCACAGAGAGAGCTGCTGCGACAGTCGCTTAGCTGCAAAGCCTGTAAGTCTAATAGAGCACGCCATAAGCCTGGAAACCAGATACTTCAGAGAGACCGGCAGTGTTGTCAACAATGCTGTTACTTTTGCAGGCTACTTTAGAAACTTAATTCTTATAAATACATATATAATATATGGGCTTGCTAGGTGGCTCAATGGTAAAAAAAAAAAAAAAAAAAAAACTTACCTGCCAAAGCAGGAGACTCAGTTTCAATCCCTGGGCCAGGAAGATCCCCTGGAGAAGGGCATGGCAACCCACTCCAGTGTTCTTGCCTGGAGAATCCCACAGACAGAGGAGCCTGGTGGGCTGCAGTCCACAGAGTCAGACACGAGTCAGTCGGCCTGCCTGCAGACTGGCAGGCTACAGTCATGGAGTCGCAAAGACCTGGACGCGACTCAGAGTAAACAGCAACCGCATGATAGATAATCCACGTTTACATAGTTCTTATCTTTTTGTGCAGAAAAGGTAGTGATGCATAGATCATTACAGGAAGCTGGACAAAACACAAGAGATTTCTTCCAAGGGTTTTTAATCGAAGAATAAAGCATGAAATAGTAAGGAACTCACAGAAAAGGGAGCAATTTTCTTGCCAAAAAAAAGACTAAATACACACACACACACACAAATACTGTTCCATGAAATGATCCATCACCTATTTCCCTGCTTGTATTGTGGACAAGACGAAAATGACCCTTTTTCGGGGAAAAATGACCCTTTTTCTGGGAAATCCTATTTGGTCCTAAATGGAAAGCACCTGACCGACCTCTGGAAATGAAATTCATCACGGGGCGGACTCGCACATCCCCAGCAGGCAGGAGGAGGGTGGTCACACCCGGAGGGGCTCAGCGGCCCCCCGAGGCCAGGGCCCAGTTGCCCGCTAACTGGCTCTGCAGGATCCTGCCGCCTCGGACTGCGGCCTGCAGTGTGGCTAACTGGGGAGCGGCTCCGTGTCACCGAGCATCAGTATTAAAATCAGACACACCTGCCCTGGGGGCTGAGTCCTCGCTTGCAGGCCGGGGAGGCAGGGCTCCTCACAGCACCCTGTGAAGAGCCAGGTTTTATCCATGAGTCTGGGCACAGGCTGCCTGGTGACCATCCGTCCCTTCAGCGGAGAGAGATGAAACCAGGGAGTCTGTCACGCCTCTACGGGAAGCTGAAGCAAACCCCCGCTGTGGGGTTTGTTTCCTGCCCGGGGGAAGCCCCTGCCAGGGCCGAGTTCCTCCTCTGAGGATAACTTTGGGTGGGTTTCCTCAAAGACAGGTGCCTATCAGGGCTGGAGGGAGACCCCAACCTCAAATGACCCCCCGAACTTGGCAAGGAATGGAACAGCCGGGGCTATAGGCATCAGGCTGAGACCGGGACTCTGCTCAGAGGGGGTGAAAGGTTACGTGACTTAAGTGCTCAGGAATAAGAAGAAAAGGTGGCCGTAGGAGCAGGCGGGATGGGGGAGAGCCAGGGAGCCGCAGGCTCCGGCAGGGTTGTCCCCACAGCCACCCTAGTGACCGCTGCCGGAAATCCTTCTCTTACGGTTACCTCAGAGTATCACACACCACAAAATCTCTCCCCAAAAGATCTTCACTTATTTGAAAAGAAGCTTTATCAGCAAGTTTGAAATGGCACTTTGGCGCTTGCTTGCGCTGGATTTGCCTGAGAAGCTGCTTCACTGCGGCCTGGGGGGCCAGGCCAGCCTCTGGGCCCCAGCTTCCCGACCCCGCAGGACACGCACTTGTGCTGGCTTCCCTGATTCCCTCCGTCTCATGACTGCCCGACCGCACACCCGCCTCCCGGGGCAGAGGCCGTGACCCCAGAAAGTCCCGCCTGTGTCCACTCTCGAGTCCGACTCTGAGGCCATCAGTCCCACCCAGGCCCATCCCCGCCCCTGGGTACCGCGTTGCTCCTGGCGGACAAGGCGTGTTGTGGCCCGAGACGCCGTGCCTGGGATCGGCCTTCTGGGTGCAGCGTCCGTGGCTGCCTGGCCCCAGAATTGCGGCAGGGAGCCCGGGCTGAGAGTGGGGAGACGCGCGGTCAGAGTCCAGCCGCTGCGCATGGAGCCCCCGCATGGCATCACCGGCCTGCCCAGGCTCTGCGTCTGCGCATCTGACTGGACTAGACCCCGGGGTCCAGGAGATTAGCTCTCAAAGGTCACCCACTCACTGGGCATCTGTGGGGAAAGAGCCCCCAGAATTAGCACGAGAGGCCCCACACTCACCCCACAACAAACCCCTGCTAAGATGTGAGTCCAGCCCCGGTTCCCACGATCCTCAGAGACACGTAAGGAAACCCTGCTTCCCTGGGGGCCAGAGACCTGAGGGCACCCTCTCACCCCAACAGTCACCCTGGCCTCCCACTTGCTACCGTGATGGAGGGTCTGAGGGGTCTGGAGAGGGGTCTGGGGAGGGGTCTG
>NW_024070188.1:89061838-89093778 GCF_014754425.2 Oryx dammah | reverse complement strand
TGTGTGTGTGTGTATCTGTGTGCATGTCTCTGTGTGTGTGTGTGTGTCTGTGTGTGTGTCTCTGTGTGTGTGTGTGTGTCTGTGTGTGTGTCTCTGTGTGTGTGTGTGTCTCTCTGTGTGCGTGTCTCTGTGTGTGTGTGTGTGTGTGTGTGTGTGTGCGTGGACACTGCTGTCAGAGGCTCAGCAGCACCTGGAAGACAAAGCGCCAGCTCACTCACGCTGCAGTCACACTGCGGGAAGGCCCGACGTGAAGCCCCAGGAAGACCCGAGAGGACAGGACTCAGATGCGCTGTAAACAAGAACGGCTCATCACCGTGACCGGGTCATCCCTCCCCCTCACTCCAGCTGTCAGTGTTCACAGCGGGGAAGGAGCAAGTCTCACCCTGAAGCCACTTTTCAGAAACCGACCTCACACCACTGTCGTCTCAGCCCCCCCAAAAAAACTCGGAGCTGACTCCAGGCAAAGGGTCACTGACAGGCCCATCCAGGAAGGTGGGGCCCCAGGGGGTTAGGAGGAGAGAAGCATGGGGCTGAGGGGGCCAGGACCGAGCAAGTAGGGGGCCAGGCTGGAGCTCCCCTTCACGCTCCTCTCCGGGGGCTCCAGGCCAGGCTGGGACTGGGGCTCGGTGGATCCTCCCCCTGGCTGCCTCGGGACAGGACCTTCCTCCACTGGACAGACCCCTGGCCCCTGAGAAGAGACACATCGTTCCCTCTGAGCAGAAACAGGCTGAGATCGGCGCCGAGATGCCCAGCTGAGCGCCGCCCTGGGGTGTAAGCTCGGCCATAGGTCTGTCTCTGCAAAGCTCGGGGTCTTTCTATCGCATCAGGGTCCTCAGCTGGGGCCTCAGAGAGCTGGGCGGGGGGGACAGGGCAAGGGGAGGGCCTGAGGCTGCGTCCTCACCTCCCTGATAGTGTTTGAACTTCCTGGTTACTGAGATGAGGCTTCTCTTCTGATGAGGACGTTTACAGCTGAAAGACGTCAAAGCAGAAGGCACTGGGTTTTAGGCCAGCATTGCCTGCAAGGGCCCCCACCAGCAGGGGCTTACCCGGCCCTGCCTGGCTCATCTCAGATTCTCAGACCTTGTGAATTCACGGGGAGAAGGCGTATGACAGCTGCGGGGCATAGGACGCGCCTGTGGGCAAGGCCTCGCTGTGGGCCAGAGGAAGCCCGGGGCTCTTCACACCCACACCCCTTCCTGAGCAGAGGCTACAGCTGTGCCAGAGGGTTAACCGCCTTTGTGTAAAGCTGTTGGGTTCATCAGACACAATAGACAGCTTGGTTACTAGCCGGCTTCTCGTCTCTGGGCAGCTGACTGTCCCACGACAAAACCAGTTTATCTGTGCCTTGGCATCCCTTTCAAAAGGCCCGGGCTTGGGTCTGCAGTCGCTGCTTTGCACAAAGGTGGGGGGCAAGCCCTGCTCTCACCGTGAGGAGCGGAGGTTTTGGCCGCGGAAGGCGGGTGCTCTGGCCAGCTGGAGGGTCTCCTGCAGGGCAAGGTTCCTGGGGGGCCGGGGAGGGGGTCTCTGCTCTGTGACCAGCTCCTCCCTCCGTCTGCAGCCACAGGGCTGCTCCTTAGCAGGGCAGCCGGACTGATGCATGCTTCCACATGTAACATAACACAGGGACACCTTCAGCCAGTGGTGTTTCACGAGTTTGCAAATTCATTTCGTGCGGGGTTGGGTTGGGGGATGTTGGTCCATCTACAGAAGTGACATTACAGCGATGAGCTTTGTAAATTTGACTAAGTTGGAGGGTGCCTGGAGGACTTCCTGGAGGAGAAAATGGCAACCCAGTCCAGTATTCTTGCCTGGAACATTCCATGGACAGAGGAGCCTGGCGGGCTGCGGCCCCTGGGGTCACCACTGGACAACCACACTTGCGTTCCTGCATGGAGGAGCCCCTGCTGATAAAGGCCAACGCTTATCTCGGTTCACCCAGGCTCCCTAGAATCCCCTGTCCCCTGCCTCTGAAAGAGACCTCTCTCCTGTAGTCTTCCTGCCAGCTCTTACTCTTGGTAATCACAGCGGGCAATGCTGCCAGTCACCTCTGCGCTTCCCTACCTCACCTGTCAAGGGCTGAGAGGGAGAGGCAGCCCTGAGCCCGGGGTGGGGGCCAAGCCGTGAGCAGAGGCGCACCAGGGAGTGAGTGCCCAGGGACCCCGGTGCCCAGCTGGAGGACGGACGCCAAGGTGACACGGGGGCGGAGCACAGGACGGGCCCCAGCCCCTGGGGAAGCTGAGAGAGGTGCCCACGCTGTGACTGGTGCAGGTGAGTCAGCAAGACCTGGAGGAGAGGTGAGCTCCTGACGGAGAAGCGCAGGCGGCAGTCTCCGGGGTTGGGGGAACTGGGAGGGGTGCCGGGCTGGGAACACCCTGAGACTTCTGCGAGCACCCACAGCCGCGGGACATCCGACATCCGGGAGGAGCAGGGAGAAGCCCTGCAGTGAGGAGCATTTGCATAAGGCCCAGGCCATGTTTCCGGAAGGGAGGTTTTCAGTTAGTAATGACCGCCCTGGAGAAACACTGTGTCCTGTCAATCGCCTGCAGGCTGACCCCAGACCTGCGGGGGCCGCAGGGCCGAGAGGGAGATTTGGAAAGCAAGCTCTTGTGGACACTCGCCCGCCAGTGGCTGCACTGAAAGGAGGACTTTTTCGCTACTCATTCAAGATGGTTTCAGTCCCTCAAGCCAGACTTGTCCAGCGGTATAATATTCTTCCCCAAGAACCACCCTGAGAAGCTGAGAAATGAGGCTAGAAGTGATGTCATAAAGTTTAGACTGGAGACATTAGGAGGTAAATCTCAGGATGCCTGGGGGACATTTTCCTTGAATTCATGCAGTCCAGACAGACCCAGGACGTGGACACTGACCAGGTAACGAAGGCTCCAGGATACAGGACTGTGATGTGTCATCAGTCAAAGGACTCGCCCTGCGCCTGGCCAGGACATCAGATAGGAAACGCAGCAAACGTCTGTGATCACCACATGGCTGCAGGCTGCCTGCCACCTCATCCACATCCCCCTTCCCCGTGGTCTCTCTGCGGGGGCTCAGGAGGCCTCCATGCCCACCCCGTGCAGGTAGCCGTGGCTTCCTCCCCTGGAATGTCCCTCTTCCTTCTTACGCTCTAGAAACTTCCACCACCCACCTCTTTCCAGGTCTCCCTTCCTCACCCCCCACCCTTCCCCGTACCCCGAATCCTGCCCATGCCTTTGGAGTCCCCAGTCTTTCCCAGTCTACGGGGCAAGGTAGGTCCCTCTTCAGCCTCAGCTACCGCAGTGGAAAACGACAGACCAGAAAGGCAGGCAGCAGCCCTCCCTTCCTGCGGGACCTCAGCCCAGTGGGACTGCTGCTTCTCCTCTGCCCTCCAGGCTGTCTGTTCGGGTAGGCGGAGACCTCCTCCCACTCCCAACATCCTTCATGCATTTTCCCTTCTCTTTCTTTTATTTCGTGTTTTTTTGTTAAAAGCTCATCCGTGAGCCGCCGGCACTGAGCCTCAAGTGAAGGAGTGGAGTGTGCGGAGGAGTTCCAGAGCCTGGAGCACTCACTGCAGCTTGCAGCTTGTCAAGAGAGAGGCAGATCTGAAGCTGCAGACGTTCTATCAAGCTTGCTAAGTCCCTTCAGTCGTGTCTGACTCTGTGACCCCACGGACTGTAGCCCACCGGGCTCCTCTGTGCATGGGGATTCTCCAAGCAAGAATACTGGAGTGGGTGGCTGTGACCTTCTCCAGGGGATCTTCCCAACCCAGGGATGGAACCTGTGTCTCTTATGTCTCCAACATTGGCAGGCGGGTCCTTTACCACTAGCGCCACCTGGGAAGCCCGTCTATCATTATAGATTTTCCCTTATAACCAAACCCAGAAAGCACAAGAAACAGTGCTGTCCTTCTGCTGAAGGCAAGTCCCCCATGGACCGACCTCGGAGGGACCGCAGCAACTGCAGGACTTCGTGGGTCCCTGACCCGTCGAGAGAACCCCGCGCCCCCAGAGGCCCCATTGCAATGCTATTTGCAGGCTTGGACTGCCACCTACTGGAAGCAAGCAGAAAGAAGCCAAAAGGAAAGCAGGTTCTGCCCAGAGCACCTTCCACTCCAGGCCTTTTGTCCTTGGAAGCCTGGCACAGAGGCGGCAAGTGCACACATCAGGACTTGTGGGATGGGCAGGGGGCCCGGCTCAGAGCTCAGAGAGACGCTGCACCACCCCACGACTTAGCCCAAACACCAGGTCAAAGACCAACCGAACACGAAGAATCCATGAGGAAGCTGATGGCTGAATGATCCTCTCACGTAGGGAAACATCACAAGTCACACAAACATGTGTCCTACATAAAATCTAAGAACGCGTGTCTTTAGCCTCAGTAGTTTCTCATTATATGGTGGCCTTTTGTAACCTACTGAGGTGTTTTAAGTACCCTTAGAAATAGCATCCAAATGGCACAATTTACAAAATTCCCAGCAAGCGCCTCCTTGACCCTGAGATTGAGTTCTGGTGGAGGGTGGGGGGAAGGTATGGCAATGATGATTCTGGCCACAGTGGCAGCCATTTGTGAGAACTTTCTCGGAATCTCTAACGTGGTGAAGGGGCTGGTCCTGGGGTTATCTCCATTCTTTAGATGAGATTGCTCAGTCACGAAGTCCTGTCTGACTCTGAGACCCCATGGACTGCAGCACACAAGCCTTCCCTGTCCTTCACCAACTGCCGGAGCTTGTTTAAACTCATGTCCGTTGAGTTGGTGAGGCCATCCAACCATCTCATCCTCTGTCGTCCCCTTCTCCTCCTGCCTTCAATCTTTCCCAGCATCAGGGTCTTTTCCAGTGAGTCAGCTCTTCGCATCAGGTGGCCACAGTATTGGAGTTTCAGCTTCAGCATCAGTCCCTCCAATGACTATCAGGGTTGATCTCCTTTAGGACTCACTGGGCTGATCTCCTTGCAGTCTAAGGGACTCTCGAGAGTCTCCTCTACAGGTGAGGAAACGGGCATAAAGGAACTAAGAAGCTTCCTGAGGGTCCCGCACTCCTGGAAGTGGCAGAAAGGGACTCCCCACTTTGGCTAAATTTAATCCCGGAGCAATTTACACTTTCAGAGGTGTGTGAATCTGAGAGTCACGGATGTTCCCAATCTGATCCAACGCTTCGGAAGATCCTTTCCCAAAGGAAGACAACTTGCAGAATGCATCTCCAAATCAAGTACAGGGTTGGCTTACCTGTGCCGCTTAGGTGAGGGGCACTTTGCTCTTCATCAGGGAGGGGCTTGAAGTCCACTCCAGAGCTCTCCCCAGATTCACAGCACAGCCCAGCTCTGCACCTCTGACCCCCACCCCTTCCCTGGTGCCTGAGCTCCCAGCCCTTTCAGCGTAGGAGGCTGGCAGGGCCACATCCCCTCTGAGTGGCGCACTGCGCCTGCTGCATTTGGCTCGTTGGTGCTTTGTTACTGCAGCTGCAGAAACTCACACCAGCTCGGGTCCATGCAGTCCGAGCCCCCGTGGCCCTGAACTTCAGCAGGAAACCGTGGAGCCCGAACGCCTCTGAGATCTTGTTGTTTTCACCACACCCAGTGGCCTTGAGATTCAGGAAGAAACATGATCCTCATGACTTGAGGGTGAAAAGCACCCATGGTATTCCTTGGTTGTCCATATTCCTCTGCTGTCTGTATCCCTCTGCTGTCCGTATTCCTCGGTTGTTGGCATGTCTCTTTCTATCACACCCTCTTAACATTCTCAGTGATGCTTCTCTCAGCTTCCAGAGCCCAAGGCTCTCAAGATCACCCAGGAAGCAGTCACTGGGGCCACCCCTCTCCCGATTCCTGAAAGGCGGCTGAGCAGTTCTCAGCAGGCGTCACATCTGACTGTTTACGTTCTGGGTGGGAAGGATTAGGTTCCCTTCCTTTGATATCCTCACTTAATCTTCAAAGCACTCACAACATTATTCAATAGCTTCTAAGACACTGCTTGGCAGTTCTACTTAATCCAAGAAATCTAATTAATTGAGGGTTCAGGGTTTGTGGAGGCTGGACGAGCCGCGCTGTTCCATCTCAGACGGGAGGCGATGCATGAACCCTGCGGAGGCCACACCGTGGGAATGCTTTCTCACGTCCCATTTCCGAAGCAGGAACCTCACATCCTGTTCAGATTAGAAATTAGACAGGAGCCTGCCACAGAGCTGACAGCTCTTGTGCTTCTTAGAAAAATGTTTGGTAACCACTTGGCGGACAGAACGTACAGAAAAAAAAGGTCATTTCAGCCCAGCTCTGTGTTCTCTGCTGTCTCTCCTGGGCACCACGGAGAAACCAACCCTGAACAGACCCACATCTGAGCTCAGACCAGCTCGGGCTCAATGGGCTCATGTGATGCAAAACTCCCAGCCCCACTCTGGACCCCCAGCCCTCCCCACAGAGCTGCGTCACAGCATCCTACGTACAGGAAAGGGCCGCGCGTGTGACAGAGAATGATGGACTCTGAGGGACGAGACCAGGGGCTCCTGTGAGCTGCAGACTCAGGTGCCTCCAAGGGCCTCTCGAGGGCCGTGTGCTCTGGGGCGTGGGCTCACAATGAACGAGGCTGCCCACGGCCCCCACCGCCCGTGCCTCCCTGTCCCCATCTGTAAGGCCAGCAGCAGTGGACCTTCCGGGACCAGATGGTCAGCCTGAGGCCGGAAGTGGACACCAGCCAGCAGAAGGGCAGTGTTCACAGGACAGACGAGCCGGGGCCCAAAGCAGATCACCGGGAGCCGGGGAGAAGGGCACCTCGGCCAGGCTGTGCAGAGGGAAGAGGCGACCCCTGGGGCTACCCATGCTGGTGGCAGGAAGGAACCCAGGGTAGACATGGAGCGGCCTCTGAATAGGGGAATACTCGGGGCCCTGCAGCCAACAGACAGCTGCTCTGCAGCCCACGTACACAGGGGGGACAGCCACAGCACCAGTGCTCTTGGCCCGACAGTGAGAACAAGTATCCCAGCTCTTGTCCCCTGAAAGTCTAGAGGTTTCTTTCTCCATCACTGGCTATCCCATGAGACACATATTTGAGTTTGAAACAAAAGCTATTTCACATATTTGAGGTGTGCTAAAATTATTGGTGGATAATGTTGGCAGTTTGATTGCTTGCTTCTAGGAAGAAAGGCTAGAACCAACCTAGACAGCATATTAAAAAGCAGAGACATTAGTTTGCCAGAAAAGGTCCGTCTAGTCAAAGCTATGGTTTTCCCAGTAGTCATGTATGGGTGTGAGAGTTGGACCGTAAAGAAAGCTGAGCACTGAAGAATTGATGCTTTTGAACTGCGGTGCTGGAGAAGACTCCTGAGAGTCCCTTGGACTGCAAGGAGATCCAACCAGTCCATCCTAAAGGAAATCAGTCCTGAATATTCATTGGAAGGACTGATGCTGAAGCTGAAGCTCCAATACTTTGGCCACCTGATGCAAAGAAATGACTCATTGGAAAAGACCCTGATGCTGGGAAAGACTGAAGTTGGGAAGAGAAGGGGATGACAGAGGATGAGATGGTTGGATGGCATCACCAACTCAATGGACATGAGTTTGAGTAAGCTCTGGGAGTTGGTGAAGGACAGGGAAGACTGGCGTGTGCAGTCCGTGGGGTCGCAGAGTCAGACACGACTGAGCTGGATAACCACTCCTCTGTGAAGAATGTCACGTCTCAGCCTTGATTCTGCAGCTGCCCCCTCCCGTGTTCCAGGGTCTGGGTCACATCAGCACTTTGCCCCCGCTCTGCCCCGCTCCCTGACGGGCAGGTTCTGAGCTGCCCGAGGGGTCTAGACGTGCAGAGAGCCCGCGTTTCCCGCACCCCGGGCGAGGTCAGCAGCAGACCGCAGGCTGTGCCCAGGTGTTGGGGGAGGCATGTGCCCGGCTCTATAGCCAGCTCCGTTCACGCAGCTCCCTCTCTCTTGTCCTCGCAGTAATTCCTCCTTCCCAGTAGCTGCACAGGGTTTAAGGATCTCCTTCAAGGTGACTGTACTTAAACGTTTCCATCAATGTCTCTAAGGTCTCCTCTCCTTAACCTCTCAGTATCAGTTTGGAAAGTGGCCCCTCACTCATCTCGGAGCCGTCCTGGGGGCCTCCCGGACACGGGACAGTGGTCCAGGGAGCCCGGGCTCGGAGGAGCCACAGGACGGGCTCGGGGCCCCGCCCCCAAGGCCGGCCCCGCCCCCAAGGCCGGCCCCGCCCACCTGCGCCTGCAGCCCTCCAGCCACACTGCACCCTGGGGGCTCAGCTACCACTCAGACCTGCGGGCCCAGCAAACCTTCCTGGCTCCTCCCAGGCCCGAGCCCCGGGTTCCTGTGAAGTTTGGAGACCCGGCAGGTCGCGGCCTGGTGCTCTGAGTGAGGTGGGGTGGTCCGACCCTCAAAGGGAAGCTCGCACCCCCAACAGTGCACCCACCCTGATCCTGGGACTGGAGGGACCGCAGCCCTGTGGTGGGTGGGGCCTCACTCCCTGGTCCTGTCCAGTGTTTGAAAGAGAAATTCTGGGACACACGGAACAAGCGTGCAGGCCGTGCGCAGGTCGTCAGCTTCCGGCTCTAGTGCGGGAATGCTGCCCACTTGACTTGTTCTTTGCATCCTTACTGAGCCCTTTATTGAGGCAGTGCAGGCTGACAGGCTGCGGTGATGGAGTCGCAAAGGTGAACAGAATGCCCTGGTTCCTGGCTGGGGGTGAGACCAACAGGTACCAAACCAAACATGGGACTCAGAAGGTGGAAAGTTCTGGAAGGAGACAGGATGGTCCGGGACATGGAGAGGACCGGCCTCCAGAGCCAGGTGGCCCTCCCCCCTCCCTTCCCCTCCCCTCCCCTTCCCTCTCCCCAGCTTGCTTGTCTGTCCCTGGTCTCTCTCTCCTCGGCGCCAGGCCCCTGGCCTTTCTCTTCACCCTAAACCTCTGCTCTCGATTCTGGACGTACTGTGGACCTGATTATGGCTTTACATCCCCAGTCAGGGGTCTGGCCAACTCCTCAAACAGGGGACGTGAGGAAGTCCCCAGACAGAGCCCTGGACCTGCGGGTCTGCCCACGGTGGCGCTTCTCCCAGCTGCGAGGCCCCCCAGGAGGCAGCTTCTTCCACGGCTGCAGATTGTTTAGCGCCGGATGGGAGGCAGGGGTGTGGGTCAGGGTCTGAGGGGCTGGCCATCTGGAAGGAGCATGGTCTCCGAGAGCCTTGCGTGTCGGTGCTGGTGCCTGGGGTCGCTCCTTCTTTTCAAAGCTGCCCTCCTTTCTCTTAGGTCAGGTATTCTAAAAGAGAGGAGGGGGTGTGGACCACCAGGAGGTGGGCCCGCGGAAAGGGACTCAAGTGCGGAGGAGGAGGCGGGCACAGGGATGTGGACCCAAGGGAGAAGAAAGTTGAAGCAAATCCCCACGGTTCGTGAAGAGTCGGCCTGCAGTGCGAGAGACCCGGGTTCCCCAGAGCCAGGAAGGTCCCCTGGAGGAGGGCATGGCAACCCACTCCAGTATTCTTGTCTGGAGAGTCCCATGGACAGAGGAGCCTGGCGGGCTGCAGTCCAGGGGGTCACAAAGGAACACAACTGAGCGACTAACACTTTCACTCTTTCTCAGCTGGCCTGCTGCCACCGGAGGGGCCCGCACCCACCTACCTGCTGGCTCTAAGTGTCATCCCGCTTTTGCAGCCAAGCGGCAAGTAGAAAAGGGCTGGCTGGGTCTCCTGTGTTGCAGGAGCTTCTTTACCACTGAGCCACAGGAAAGCCGGTGCCTGACTTCAGGGGTGGGTGTTGTGGGCGCTTACGGAAGGTCATCTCCTTGTGTGTTATCTGTGGATTTGTTGGTGTTGAGTCGCTAAGTTGTGTCCCGGTCTTTGCAGCCTCACGGACTGCAGCACAGCCGACTTCCCTGTCCTCCACTATCTCCTGGAGTTTGCTCAAATTCATGTCCATACCTGCGGATGATTGTGTTAAAAAACTGTTTTAAAGGCCTGAGGATCTGTGCAGAACATGAGGACTATTGTTGAAACCACACCACGTGTAACTGACATTTTCTAAGAGCAGAACTTTCCTGTTCACCAAAAAGGAGAAGAATGCGTGAGGCGATGGAGGTGTAAATTAACCAGCTTTGCTGGGGGGCCTTTTCACAGTGTTTACGTTTAAAAAATCATGCTGTATACTCTAATATCTTACAATTTTATTTGTCAATAATACCTCAATGAAGCTGAAAAATATGGATAAATGGATAAATGTATACATTCCTATGAACCAAAAAAAGAAAATAATGGTTTGCAGAGGTTTGAAGGCAAGTGCTACTAAGCTCCCTTGATTGCAGAGTTCTATGCCTGTTTTGAATGCATTGGTATGAATCTAAGAATTTGAAAAGAAAGGCATTTTTGTGAAAACCCATGTTGACACACACTGAACAGCAAAGTTGAACTGTCAACTAAAACAAAGTCTAGTCTCGGTCGCCTGCCATCACCGAGGCCCAGACCACCGTCCAACCCAGTTTTCTCCTAAGTGCAGGGCCCAGGTCGGCGAGCTTTTCCTGGACCAGTGACTGGAGTTAAGGGCACCAGACAACCTTGTAGGCCGGTCCCAGGGGCTCCCACGTGACCTGACTCCACGTGCGCCTCGGGGAGACTGGGGCCATCTGTCTGTCTGTCTGTCCGTCTGTCCGTCCGTCGGGCCGGCGCTCCTGTCTTCTCATGGGTGCCTGCGGGTCTCTTCCCAGGATGACAGCCTGACCCCCATTTCAGGGACTCCCCCATCAGCCTCAGCGGAGACCGGATCTGAGTGGGGGGGGGGCCTCAGAAAAGACGGGTTCCAGAGCCTTGATCCCTGAAGAGTCTGACTAGCAGCTGTCTTTTCCCAGTGCTCTGCAGACCCAAGGAACCGTCTGAGATGCTGGGGAGAGACCAGGGCCACAGTGACCACGCGCTGGCCACCGCCGGGCGTGCTGGTGAAGGGTTCAGAAAGCAAACTCGAAGCTAAAGAGACGCGGCTGCAGGCTGTCCTGCAGGAGTCCTGGCCCGCAGGGGATGCTTCATCCGACCCCACCCCGCTCAGCCTCCACTCAGGCCTGCCTCTCCTGGCCAACAGCCACCTTCACTGAAAAGAGGGGTCAGAACTCGGTGTCACTCCAGCCCAGCGGCAAGGCCTGCAACTTGGCTTACCTGCCTCTGCAGCTGGGGAGCTGCCTCCAGGACGATGGGACGCGGGGCAGCAGGGTCCACCCCCAGGCCCATTGCCCCCGCCGCCCCTGTGGCCCACCACCTGCTCCAGCCAACTGGGCCTGGCTCCAGTGGCCTCTGTGGGTCACCAAGTGGCACTCCCTCCTGGGAGGACACAGCCCAGACATGTGTGGGGCTCAACCTGTGCCTTTGGAACTGGAGGCGGCCTTCACGTGTCGAGCTGCTGACTGGCCCACGGGCTCCAGCCCTGGCCGAGGCCCCTGGGGTGGTGCCCAGGGACACCCTCAGGCACTGGGAGCTGCAGGAGGCCGGAGGCCAGGCCTGCCAGGTGCCCAGGCCTGGGCACCTCTGGATGGACAGGAGCAATGGTGTACTGAATTGACCCCCGGGACCTTCCTGTCCTGAGTGCTCACCCCCTTCCTCTTTCTTTTCAGCACACCCTTAGAACTCCCTGCTGCTCTGCCAGCCCCTTAGGAGACACCACACCCCCACCCCAGATGTCTGAGCCGTCCTCTAGGTGGGGAGCCCCCTGCCTCCCGCTCCCATCTCCCTGGAGCTGGAAGCAGCTCTGGCCCTGCTCTACTCTGGCTTTACCCTGAGACCCTCTGCTAGCAAAGCTCTGGTTTCTCCAGTATCCTGCACGAATGTGAGAGCCGCACCATAGAGAAGGCTGAGCGTTGAAGAACTGATGCTTTCCTGTTGTGGTGCTAGAGAAGACTCTTGAGTCCCTTGGACTGTAAGGAGATCAAACCAGTCAATCCTAAAGGAAATCAACTCATATTCATTGGAATGACTGACGCTGAAGCTGAAGCTCCAGTGCTTCAGCCACCTGATGCAAAGAGCCAGCTTATTGGAAAAGACCCTGATGCTGGGAAAGACTGAAGGCAGGAGGAGAGGGGGTGACAGAGGATGAGATGGTTGGATGGCGTTTCTCAACGAACATAAATTTGAGCAAACTCCAGGAGACGGTGAAAGACAGGGAAGCCTGGCATGCTGCAGTCCAGGGGGTCGCAAAGAATCAAATGTGACTTAGCAACTGAATAACAACAATAAATAGTTCACCTGTTTTTAAATTTTTTTTTTTTTTGTTATTCCTCTAACCCAGCATTCGTATATCTGAGACTTCTAATTCTACCCTTGGTATCTCTACTTTTCTTGAGCAGCTTGTATTTCTTTACTCTTTCCTGCAGACCCCTGAGGTCTGTCTTCACCTGATTTCTACTTTATTCCTTCATCCTGTATGTATCTACCTGTGATATTGTGATTTGTAATGAAAAATATGTATTTGGTCTCCAATTCCTGGCACAGAGCTCCTCAAGCTCTTGAAGATCCCTAAGTGATAAACTATAAAGCTGTCTTTTGTTCTGCAAATGACTTGACTTTAGCAAAGCTTCTAAGAATGTGGGCTGGTTGCCAGGAAACAAGTGATTGGAGGGTTAGAACTTTCAGTTCTGGAGGTAGGAGTGGCTGGAGACCCAGTTCAGCCACCAGTGGCCCATGACTGAACGAATCCTGCCTGTGTAGTGAAGCTCCCTGAACCCAAAAGGACGGATTTGAAGTGTCCGGGTTGGTGACCCCCTGGACCAGGCGCTGGGAGGGTGGGGCACCTGGGCGGCACGAAGCCCCTCCCACAGCCTAGCCCAGCCCATCTCTTCTCTGGCTTTTCCGAGTTACATCCTTTCTTAATAAACCCAGTAATCTCGTGAGTTTCCTAAGTTCACCTGTCACACCAGTTTAGCTGGTTTCCTGAAACCTTGCGCTACTCAAGCAAATTAACAGAAACCAAGAACAGGGGTCCTTAGAGCTCCAGATGTATATCCTGTGGGTCAGAAGCACAGGTGAGGAATTGGTGTCTGACGTGGGGGCCGGGGGAGTCTCCTAGGACTGAGCTCTTACCCTCACCGTCTGCAGGCTGTCATTCAGCGGCTCAGATGGTGCCAGAACTGAGTGGAACCGCAGGACCCCAGCTGGTGCTGGGGAGGCCTGGTGGAGCACCCGCCCCACCCCAGGAGCTGGGACAGCTCTCCCTGCCCCAGCGATGCTCTCCGCCTGCTGCTGTTACAGCAGCTGCATTTCCCAAGCCGGGTTTCCGGTCAGGCCTTTCTATGGTTCCTCGGTTTTATATCATATTGACATCTCTTTATCTGCTTTGATATATTTAACATAATTATTTTAAATCTTTGGCCAATCCACTTTAATAGTTCTGATTCAGATTATACTATTGTCTGTTTAAGGGTATTGACCAGCTCATCCTTTTGTGTGAATTTTAAAAGGCAACACTCTTTTTCAAGTAAATCTTGTCATATCAGTATATTACTTATCAACAATTACTATAACAAAATCAATTTGTATAACTGTACACTTGTTAAACCTGAAATAATAAAAAATTTAAATTTTAATCACAATAATTAGAAACTCCATGCCACCAGGTTTATAAAAATGTAAAATAAAATATTTATTGAAATATGTTTTGCTTTGGCTGAGAAAACGTTTTAAATGCATTTCATTACTTCAATATTGGCTTCAATATTGCATTTTATAAAATGGCACTTGATTTGATAGTTTTTATGACACTGTGGATCACAAACAATTTTAAGTAAATTTTGAGAGGCTACACTTTCCACTAGCAAATGATAGCTGTATATGCCCTGAGAGATTCAAAATCATTCCGAAATATATCCAATAAATCACTGCTGCAAATAGGTCATAGTACTTTAGCGGGAGTCATCCGATCTTAGAAAACAGCCTGAAACTTTTACACAGCTTGCCCCTCTCCCTCCCCCACCCCTCCCACCCCAGTCAGTGTCTTCCTCCAGATTCAGCAGCAGACTCAGTACAGACACACGTTCTGAGCTGGTGGAATGTCAGTTCACCCAGTTTCCAGATTTCATAAGTCATCTGGAAAACTGCAAAGGCCATACAATTATTTCAGTATCTCAAAACCTTATTTCACAATTATCATTGCGTCTAACATACAAAAAAAATTGATTTTTAAATTTTCTTATGTTTCAAAGATGGGCTGAATGTAGGTAGAAAGAGCATCATTTTTTCATTTTCTATTATTTTCTTTGTTGGCACACTTGGCGTGAAATGTCAAGAGATCTCATCCTCTTTATTTCAATCTTGATAGTCTCATTTTGTAAACATGACCACTTTCCTTTCACTGAAATAATTTCTTGTGCATTCAATGATTTTCAGTGCATTAAAGTTTGGTTCCAGCATCACTTTGCTATAACATTAATTTTATTTAGAATATTATGCCAGATCAGTAGAGAATAGATACAAAGGAAAATGAGTAAAAAGGTATGATTTTGACTTGTGTTATGGAGTCTTCGTTTTCACTAATATCAATAAATTCCAAAGGAATGGTGGACCCTGCTTCTAAGAAGCATCTCAGAACGACACGCCCTGCGGTTAGCTCCCTCAACACATCGCCCGCCTGCCTCCTGGCTGCATGGGGCAGGCCGCGTCCGCGTGGCCCTGAAGCTGGGGAGCAGCACCCTTGATTCCTCCTGGACTCTGGTTGGTTGGTGGTCTTCACTCGCTGGCCTCTCCTAGCTTGACTTCGCATCTGCTGGAGGCTCTGAGTCTCTAAGTCAAGAGTCTGCCAGATTTAAGCATTAACTGAGGCGTGAATTCCCTTACAGACCAGAAGAAGCACACTCCCCAGCGACTTCCCAGCACAGACTCGGCCATTCTCCTCCGCACTCTGCAATGCCCTGTCGCGCACTCAGCGGCGTGTTTCCCGGCACGCCAGGCAATCTACACGGACGTGCCACCGGCGCCACTCCTAAAGGGATGACCTTCCTGCAGTTTTGACCTGTAGCAACCAGGCATCTACAGCGAGGTGTCTGCTCCCCATAGCACCCCGGTTCCCAGGGGTGTGTTTCAGTGACCTTCTGAGCCCCAGAGGGGAGTTTCCAGCTGGGCTCCTTCTCCTTTGTTCTCCGAGGTCAGTGAAACCCCAGACGCTGGTCCCAACGTGAGGTTGGTCTTTGTTTACCACGGAGACAGTGAAATGGTCTCTCCACCTTCGTCACCCCAGACTGCAGACACCGAACGCCGGACTTAGATTTCACTTTGAAGCCTGTCCCCTTGAACGCTGACACCCACTGGTATCTGATGGCGCTGATAAGGCTGCCGTTTCTAAGCTGGACGTTCACCCAGGCTCCTGGTGGCGCCAGGTGACAAGCAGCCACGCCACTGA
This sequence comes from Oryx dammah, assembly GCF_014754425.2. Lineage (NCBI taxonomy): Eukaryota > Metazoa > Chordata > Mammalia > Artiodactyla > Bovidae > Oryx > Oryx dammah. The sequence continues at coordinate 89,078,452 of NW_024070188.1, read as the reverse complement.
GATGGTCTTTGCTCTGTCACTGCTACAGGTAATACCACCAGATCTCCTCCCTGTAAGACCAAAGCCCTGGGGCTTTGCACAGGCTTTACAGTGCTATTTTGTTTAATTTTTCCAGTGCTGTGTTGGTTTCTGCCATACAACAATGTGAATCAGCCATAATTATACAAATGTTCCTCCCCTCCTGAGTCCCCCTCCTTCCCCTGACCCCACCCGACGCGGTCATCACAGAGCCCCAGACGGGGCCCCCTGTGCTGCAGAGCAGCTTCTCGCCTGCTCTCCATTTCACACACAGTAGTGTCTCTGCGTTGGTCTGCACTGTTGCTTTGTTAGGCAGAAAAAAGCAGAGAGACCAAATCTCGCTGAGCCCCTACATGCCAGGCAACTTCTGAATGTTTTACAAATATTAACTCAATTAATCCTCAAACTCCTCCTTAAGTTCCATAATTACCCCCATTTTAGGCAAAGAGAGATTAAGCAGCCTCAGATCACATAGCAGGAAAGTGAGAGTTTGGACCTCAGAAGTCAGAATCTCTATGCTTAGCCATGGCATAATGCCTTCTCTGCCAATTTTCACTTTGGCCAATTGCATGCAAGGTAAGGCCGTTTTGAAGGGGCTTCCCCGGGGGCTCAGTGGTAAAGAATCTGCCTGCCAGTGCAGGAGATGCAGATGTGGGTTCGATCCCTGGGTCGGGAAGACCCCCTGGAGAAGGCAATGGCAACCCACTCCAGTACTCTTGCCTAGAAAATTCCATGGACAGAGGAGCCTGGCAGGCTGCAGTCCATGGGGTAGCAAAGAGTTGGACACAACTGAGCGTGGACACACACACACGCACTGTTTTGAAAGGTATTAAAGTTAAATAAATGTAAGGGAATAATTTATAATGATTTGCTAATCAATTTATCCAACAAGTTTCCGGCTGGGAAAAGCCTGGCTCCTCTTTGCTCAGTGGTGCCACCTCCCAGACTGTGGATCTGCTTTGGCCTCAGAGTCCTCCTCTGTGAAACGGGAGACTGGCTCCTGCCTTGCAGAATGAAGCTCACCACTGAAAACACAGTTGAAGACCAGCGTCATGAACAGCTTGTCCTCAGCCAGCGGCTCTCACCGTAGAGCTGGGGGCAGTGGGTTCAGTTTCTCAGCCGGCAGCTCTCACGGCAGGGCTGGGGGCGGAGGAGGGGGCAGTTCAATTCCGTTCAGTCGCTCAGTCGTGTCGACTCTTTGCGACCCCATGGACTGCAGCACACCAGGCCTCCCTGTCCATCACCAACTCCCGGAGCTTGCTCAAACTCATGTCCATTGAGTTGGTGATGCCATCCAGCCATCTCATCCTCTGTCGTCCCCTTCTCCTCCTGCCTTCAATCTTCCCCAGCATCAGGGCCTTTTCCAAGGAGTCGGTTCTTCCCATCAGGTGGCCAAAGTATGGAAGTTTCAGCTTCAGCATCAGTCCTTCCAATGAATATTCAAGATTGATTTCCTTTAGGATGGACTGGTTGGATCTCCTTGCAGTCCAAGGGACTCTCAAGAGTCATCTCCAACACCACAGTTCAAAAGCATCAATTCTTCAGCACTCAGTTTTCTTTATAATCCAACTCTCACCTCCATAAATGACTATTGGAAAAACCACAGCTTTGACTAGACAGACTTTGTCGGCAAAGTAATGTCTCTGCTTTTTAATATGCTACCTAGGTTGGTCATAGCTTTTCTTCCAAGGAATTTCATGGCTGCAGTCACCATCTGCAGTGATTTTGGAGCCCCCCAAAATAAGTCTGTCACTGTTTCCATTGTTTTCCCGTCTATTGCCATGAAGTGATGGGACCAGATTCCATGATCTTAGTTTTCTGAATGCTGAGTTTTAAGCCAGATTTTTCACTCTCCTCTTTCATTTTCTTCAAGAGGCTCTTTAGTTCCTCTTAGCTTTCTGCCATAAGGGTGGTGTCATCTCCATATCTGAGGTTATTGATATTTCTCCCAGCAATCTTGATTCCAGCTTGTGCTTCATCCAGCCAGGCATTTCCCATGATGTACTCTGCATAGAAGTTAAATAAGTAAAGTGACAATATGCAGCCTTGACATACTCCTTTCCCAATTTGGTACCAGTCCATTGTTTCATGTCCAGTTCTAACTGTTGCTTCTTGACCTGCACACAGATTTCTCAGGAGGCAGGTCAGGTGGTCTGGTATTCCCATCTCTTTAAGAATTTTCCAGTTTGTTGTGATCCACACAGTCAGAGGCTTTAGCATAGTCCATGAAGCAAAAATAGATGTTTTTATTGAATTTTCTTACTGTGATTCAACAGATGTTGGCAATTTGATCTCTGGTTGCTCTGCCTTTTCTAAATCCAGCTTGAACATCTGGAAGTTCTCCATTCACATACTGTTGAAGCCTAGATAAACACCTAAAAAAAAAATCACACTGCAAATGAATCTGTGGCATACATAATCCAGGTCTGAAGTGAGCACTGAAGAGTCCCAGGAAAGCCGAAATGTTCACCCCAGTGGTCGGTTTGCACGTGGCCCTGAGGGTGAACGAACAGCCATACGATGCCAGCCACTCCCCCAGCTGTTTGGGTTTCAACAGCAAACAGAAATACCGGCCCCCCGCCATGCCCCGTGGAGCTTACACTCTAACTGGGGGACTCGGTAAAAATGAGAGTAACTGAACTATTAGCAGCCCACACGAGCTGTGTAGAGAAGCGAGGCTGGGACCTGGTGACGGTGGGGTTCGGGGTGCGCACTCGCAGGGCCCTCACCTGCTTCTCGCCGGATCACGACCCCCTCCCCTCTCCCCGCACCTCCTGCGCGCAGCTTGGCACTCTCCGCTGTGCCTCCAGTACCAGCCGAGGTCAGGCGGGACCTTTCCACTGGGTCCCCCGGTGGGCCTGGGCCCGTGTGTCCCCGGGAGAGGGGTACCAAAGACCTCCGACCCCGTGCAGCTGCAACCCTGGGAAAGGGCAACAACCGGGACTGTGCGAGCTCTGGACTGGGCAACCTCAGGGAGGTGGGAGGAGTGGGCCGGCGAGGGCGGGCCGGCGGCAGGCGGCGGAGAAGGCGGGAGGGGCGGGGGGGGGGGGGCTGCCCCTCCCCAGCCCAGGCCCCTCCCCCAGGGTCGCCCCCAAGCGCCATCGCCCGCGGGCTCCACCCTGACCGCAACCCAGCGGCGGCCAAGTTCACGCTGCCTCCAGGACCCGACCCTCAGCCCCCCGACCCGGGCCCACATCCAGACCCGGACCCCGACCCGGACCCGGACAGTGACCCACACCCGGACCCCGACCCGGACCCAGACCCGAACCCGAACCTGACCCGGATCCGGACCCAGACCCCCACCCGGACCCCGACCCGGACCCGTGAGCCCTGCCTGGACCCGGACTCCCATCCCCGCAGGTGAGCGTGCCAGGGGGCGAGAGGCGCCCCTTCCTGCGCCGCGGCCTGGACCTGGCCGATGGCTGTCGCCTCCGCTGCGAAGCTGGGTCCAGAGCCGAAGCCTCGGGACCGTCCGCGGGCCTGCTGTAGAGGCGGATCGGGCCGGCTCTGCTGTGGAGACCGGGTCGGGCTGGGCCTCCTATAGGGGCTGAGTTGGTCTAGCTCTGCTGTACAGACCACATCAGGCCGGCTCTGATGTAGAGGCGGGTGGGGTCGGGCTGGGTCGGGCTGGGTCGGGCCGGCTCGGCGCACAGCACCCCTTGCGCCGACCGCCCTGTCGTTGTGCCTGCCCCGCAGTCGCTCGGGAGGAGTCCAGCCGCCCCCTCGGCCCCCTGCCCTCCACTCCCCAGCTGTCTCCTCTCAGCCGGGCCTCTGCTCCATCCCCTGTACCCCGGTCCCCACCCTCCATCCAGGGTGGCCTGAAATGCGAGCCTGCTCCTGAGGGCTAGACTCTGAAAGGGCACAGGCCGTCCTGCAGGAGGGGCACCTAGGTTCTAGGCAGTTTGCTGTCTCCTGTTACCCCCAGAAGCATCTAGAGGGAGGCACGGGGTGCCAGGTACCTGCAGGCCAGGAGGTCGGGTGGTCTTGGAGGTTTGTCCATGGGTGCTGGGGGAGTGAGCAGTGAGCAAGGCTACAGAATGACTCAGGCAGCGAGTCGCCAAGCGGAGGGCCCTCCGGGGCTCCCCTGGCAGTGTGGAGCCTCTGTCTCCTTCAGGTCCCGGGAGGCTGCGTGGGGGCTGAGGCGAGTGCAAGGGTACAGGAGAAGGCTGGGGGCTGGCAGGCTCTGTGGCGTGGGGGCTGAGGCGAGCACGGGGGTACAGGAGGTGGCCTGGGGTCCGCGGGCCACTGTCCCTGCCTCCACCTGCCAGTCTCCCTGAAAGCAGAGGGGGCTTTTCTAGGACACTGTCAGCAGGGATCTGGGCCCTGAAGAGGCCCTGAACCCCCGTTTCTGTGGAACCTAAGCCCCCCCCCCACTTCCATTAAAATGTGCCTGGAGACAAAGTGTACCCCGCACCCACTCACCCAATCCTGGCGGGGGAGGGGCAGGTAGGAGGGGAGGGACGTGCCCAGCCTGTCCCCCCAGAGATAGGCCTTCGGAGGGCGCCCACAGGAAGGCCCCACCCATGCCGGGAGCTTGTTCTCACCTGGGGTGGGGTACCTGTGGGGGCCAGCTGCTTGTTGACAAGAGAAGGCTCCCCAAGTTGCCCCCGCTTACCATGGCCGCGACCGGCTCCTTCCTCCTGGATTTCCAAGGGTTTTCCCGAGCCCAGGATCCTGGTGACACAGGGCACAGAGGCCCCTGACCTGGGTGTGTTTAGGCAGAGCGGGGGCCTCGAGGCTGGCGTTCTGTTGCCCCGTTCCTGGCCCTGGGTTGGGCGAGTGCCGGCGGGGCTGGGGGCAGCAGGCACTGGCGGGGCCTTATGCGGCTGTTCCAGGAGCAGCTGGCATCTGTGCTCATCCTCCTGGACATCAGTCCGGCACCATTCCCTTCAGGGGATGAGAGAGGTCAGCCTGACTTTCAGGAGACCCTGGGCCCCCAAGACCGGGAAGATGGGCCCCTGGGACCTCAGTGTGCTTTGCAGCAGGACGAGGTGGGTGGCGGCCTACCGGCTGCTTCCGAGGGCAGGGGCTGGTCCCCCATCGCCTGACCCCAGCCCCAGGGTAGCCAGAACTGGTCTGCCCCGCAGGGACTGCTGATGGCACCCTGCCCTCCTCCCAGCAGGGCCTTTCTTCTCGAAGCAGTAACTGCCCAGGAGCCTAAGTCAGCCAGACCTTTCTGCGCCGTTCTGCTCTCAACAAGGGGCTGAGCACCGTGGGCTGCCTGCCCACCGCCCCCCCCCCCAACCTCCGGCAGAGGGCTGACCCGGTGGTCGGCCCTGGCAGACCTGCTCCTGCACTCCTGCCCCGTCTGTTTCAGGCCTCGGTGTTTATAGGAAGGTGGTTGGCTTGGAAAAGTACAAGAACTGGCCTCCCCAGAGTCGCTGGCTTCCTCCAAGCGTGGCGTGTCCTTGGCACGCCAACCGGGCACTTTGCACTTGACAGGACCTGTGCCCGGTGTGCGACGCGGCTGGATTATGAGGGGGTGCTCGGGTCTCTGCTCTCACAGGCAGGACCGGGGGCTGGGACGTTCTCAGATGACACCTGCCGTCCCAGGGCGGCTGTCACTCAGGAGAGGAGCAACGTCATCTGATCCTCCCCTCCTCCCATCCTTAGACCTGGGCAGCAGCCTGGGCCGGAGGGTGGGCGACAGGTGGGGACGTCTCTGACTCTGGGAGCCTCGCATCCCCCCGACCCCCCGGGTCAGGGCTCTCCCCAGTCCCTCCGCCCTGGGCTGGGCCCCCTCCCCCTGGGCTCCGCCCCTCCCCCGACCCTCCCCCCTGGGCTCCGCCCCCGTCCCCCTCCGCCCTGAGCTCCGCCCCCTCCCCGTCCCTCCCCCGGGCTCCGCCCCCTCCCCTGTGCTGCCCCGGGGGCCAGGGGCCCGCTGCTCCGCGGCCCACGCCCTCCTGGTCTCCTGCAGGGAGGCCCTGGGCGCGGGGCTGGCGGAGGCGGGGTTGTTCGGTGAATCAGCTCAGTGAGCAAGCGGGAGGGCGCGAGGACGACGGGGAAGAGAGCCGGGTGCCCAGGGCCTGGTCCAGCACTGCAGGGACCGCAGCTCTGGTCGCCACACGACTCGGAAGCGGCCAGGTGGTCCTGCTCACTGCCCTGCCATGGAGCACCCCAGCCCCCCAGCTGCCCCTCCCAAGAGCCCTTAGAGGGACACGCGGTGGCCGCGGCCGGCGTCCCCTCTGGACTGGCCTCGTGGGAGCTGGCATCAACAAGGGGGCTGTTCTTGGGGTTATTTCACTCGATAACGTAAGGAGAGGAAAGGAGCAGAGGTTTGCAGGGTGCCCATGGGCACTGGGCCCGTAGGTCCAGCCATCGGGACACAGAGAGCAGGACCGAGACAGTAAGAGGCAGACACGGGAGGGAGGCCGAGCATCGGCAAGGACGCGCCCCCAGGCTCGCCCCCACGGCGTCTGCGCGGCGCGGCGCCCCCACACCACCAGGACCCCGCCCCCGGCTGTTTCCTCCTTGTCCCCCAGGCCTCCGCCAAGACCCCCTGGAGGCACCACCCTCCAGACTCAGCGGCCGGAACGGTCCGGGGCAGGTGAACGGCACAGTAGATGTTACCAGTGGGTCCTTTCTTTGAGGGGCTCTCCCGAGGTGCGTGCCTTGCGCCAGGAATGGGGCTAGCGGACGCCGCTCTGGTAAAGGAAGCCACGGGTAGCTGGCGGTGGTGCAGCTTGTTCCCCCCACCCCAGAGAGTGACGTGGCCCCTTGGGCCTCACGCGTGTCCACTGAGCAGCTGGACCCAAGACCACTGAAGCAGTGGGGCACGGACCTGCGCAGGAAGCGTGGGGCGCTAGCCAGGAGACCCGCCCCGGGACTCGGGAGACACAGGGCCTGGGACACGATCGAGCCCCAGTGTCTGCAAGGCACAGGCTCTGGCCAGGGTGACCAACTGGTAGAGGCCCGTGGACCATGGGAAGGGCCGGAGCCGGAGGTAGATGTCCCAGGCCAAGGGGATGGTGCTGGGGAAGGCGCAGAGGTGGGGGCCCCGAAGTGGGGGTCCCGGTAGAATTCTGGACGAGGAGGGACTGGGCAGGAGAGAAGGAAGGTGAGGCGACGGAGACACGGTCAGGGTTAGAGGCCCCGGGGGGCAAGGGGCGTTAGGGTTTGCCTGGAAGTGACTCCTCATCTGTTCTCAGACGTCCAGGGTGCAGTGAAGAGGGAGGGGTGTCGGGGAGCAGCAGCTCTGGTGACCCGAGTGGGGGCGGCGGGAGCTGAGTCAGCGAGGGCTGTGTGGGGAGGGCCGACTGGTGGGGGGAGAGAGCGGGAGGAAGCGGGTGAGGGGAGGAGGGAGGGGTCTGCTCCGTGGACCAGGTGGGCTCTGGGCCCAGGAGGCAGAAGGGAGGAGGGCAGGGACCCCTGCCCCCGCCCCGTGCTGTTCCTGGCATCACCAGGGAGCGGGGAGTGTCCCGAGATGCACACAGTAGGTGTAGAGCGGGCGGGCAGTAGGCAGGGTCCTCTGGGGAGAGAGAACCAACGGGAGAGACAAACAGACGCTCCTTGAGCTGGCCCACGTGACCGCAGGGCTGGCAGGTCTGGAACCCACGGGGCGGGCACTGTGGCCCAAGCAGGAGGCCATCTGGAGAGGGGCGTCCTCTCCCTCCAGGGGCCTGGTCTTTCCCGGCCTTCTCCTAGGGGGCAGCCCACCTGCGCCGTAGAGGGTCATCAGCTTTACCTAAGGCCAACTGATCGCAACAACTGAGAATCCCATCACAGCAACACCCCGCGCCGGGCACGTGGGCCAGCCAGGAGGACACACGCGGCCGTGCGTGGTCCTGAGCCCTGTCTGCCCCTGCAGGGTGCTGAGCCCTGGGATCGAGGGGTGGCCAGCTAACGTTTGTGATTGGGCCCCGATGAGGTTCCCACCGCCCCCAGCGCACGCCCACAGATCGGGAACAGCGATGAGGGGAGCAGTGCTCACCACCACTGACCACGCTTTGCTTGGTTGGTTCACAGTCTCGGGAGTTTGCTGGGTGAGACTTGGACCGCCTCGGTACACGGAGGGCTCAGAGAGTCCCGGACGGCAGGCTCAGTTGATAAGTGGGGGACTCAGATGCTGTGCTCGTCGTGGGCAGCACCAGGCGGGACCGGCCCGCCGCCCACAGGCTCAGGTCCACACAGAGGCCGTAAAGGGCTCCGTCGAGGTCACCTCCCGGCCGTCTCAGTCCCGCAGAGCTGCTGCAAGGCTACCTCCCTAACACGGTCCCTGTTGCGCGAACAGTGGGCAGAGGCCGCATTCCGAGGAAACGGGCATGGATGGTCTGGGTCCAGCCGGTGGTCAGCCGGCAGTCACACCCTCCACCATGGGAGGCCCGCTGGAAGCCTCGCACTCCCGGACTGCCCACACGCATGTGCGTGAGCTGGATCATGGAATAAAGGGTGTTCTTCCAAGGGCCATGACTGACAGGCTGGCACAGCCCTGGGGGTCGCCAGGCAGGGCCAGGCTGGGACTCAAGGGAGGGGCCCCTCCCATAACCTTGCACGTCCTTGTGGTAGATGCAAAATAAATGGTAACGGAGGCCCTTTGGGAGAGGGCACAGCAGCCCGCTCCAGGATTCCTGCCTGGAGAATCCCACGGACAGAGGAGCCTGGCAGGCTACAGTCCACGGGGTCACAAACAGCTAGACACGACTGAAGCTACAGCATGCACACATGCAGAGAGACCTTTGGGGCCCCCAGTGGAGGAAACCTCTGCTTCCCCAGGAGGCACCCCGCTGTGGGGGTGAGGTTCCTGCTCCGTGGAGCTTGGGCCCTGAGCCCTCCCCTGCCTGGGGGCCTCTGTGTCCTGGGCTGACCCTCAGATTCACTCTGTAACGGCATGTCAGGATAGAAGCCCCGGTGTCCACCGTGCGGGCAGAGGATTCAGGGGCAGCACACACCCTCAGCACGTCAGGGCGCCCCCCCTTCCCCGGCACTACCATCACTGATGGAGGAAGGCAGGCAGCAAGGATGTTTTACAGGGTCTACTTCAGGCCTTTGGAAGGCCTGGCAGGGTTCCTCCAGGAAGCCTGGGAACCTTGAAGGCAACAGCCACTCCCCTCCCCTCCCCGTCTTGGGGACCCCCCCACCCTCCCTGGGGGGCCCCCACCCTCCCCCTACCCGCCCCCCCAGTCCCTGCCTTGGGCTCCACACAACATCAGGCCTGCCCTGTGGGGTCCAGGCACATCCTCGGGGCACATGGGCCAGTCGGAAGGAGTCACCTAACTTGCCAGCAAGTGGGGGGCAACCTGGTGTGTCGAGGGTCCCACGCGGAATGAGGGGACTGCAGCCTCGTTTCACGCCACCCGCCCACCAGAGGGGTGGGTCTGTGGGGTCCACCCACACCAGAACTCGGCTCCTCTGGTGCAGAAGCAGAAAGCGCGGGAAGAGCGTCTGTCCGCGCAGCTGTTCCGAGAGGCTCCTCACGAGGGCGGGTCCAGATGACTCCGTGGTCTCTGCTCCCAGCGCATGTGGTCAGCAGGGTCCCAGACACCTGGTGGCCTCTGCTGTGCCTGCTCCAGAGGCCCACGGACCCCTGGAGGGTCTGCGCAGTGGCTCTGAGTCTGCGTGGTTCGTGTCCCTCGTGGCCTGCTGTGACCTCAAGCAAGTGGAAACCGTGGGTGAGCCCAGGAAATCCAAGGCGCCTCGTAAAAGCTGAGAAACCGAAAACTCGGAAGGACCCCGGTCGGGGTCTACAGGACGCTCTGCTCGGGACACGGTGGAGTGTAACGCCGAGCGCGTTGGTCCACCGCCTTCGACAGGGCTTCCCTTCAGCCGGGAGAAAGGGACACGGGAAATGACCAGATGGCCATGACCTTGAGTCCTGGGGGGCACACACGCAGAGGTCCAGGGGCAGAGAACAGACAGGGCTGGCCCTCGGAGGGGCTCGAAGGCCAAGGACCCCGCTTCTCCTTGGCAGGAGGTGGGAGCCTTTCTCGGCTAGAGTGTGTGATACGCCCCATTTCTGCAAGAATTCAGGGCTGAGGTGTCGAGAGTCCTGGGGTGGGGGTAGCTGAGAGAGGAGGATCTTGGAGACCCCCCTGGAAGTTCACACTGGAGGTGGGGGGGGCGTGGCCTGAAAGTGAAGCCCTGAGCATTTGGTGCCCTCCGGACTTGGGGTGGGAGAAAGACCCCAGGCGACCCCTTGAGGCTGCTGTCCTGAGCTAAGGGCAGGGCGCCCAGGCAGAGGGGCTCGTCTTGTTTCCCAGCAATGGATGGCCCTGCAGGCTCCGCAGAGGCCTCCCGAGAGGATGAAGGAAGGACCCGCCAGGCGTGGGGCGGCTCGTATCTCCTCCCCGGTGGGCACCGCGTGTCCGGAGACTTTCCTTCTTCGCCGAGACCCTCGCACCGATTTCAGGGCAGAGTCCTGCTTTCAGATGAGCAGGCCCGCTATGGCCGGCTCTGCCCTTGGTTCTTCTGCGAGGGGCCGCGCCTGCCGGGCACTGCTGAGAAGTGCCCTACAGCACCCAGAGGGTTCAGAACCAGCAAAATATCATGCTACGCCCATCGGCTTTCCGTTCACCCTGCACAGAGTAAACCACACACCCCTCCCCGCCTCACCCCTCTGCCCCACACCCACCGGGTCACTTAGCCCAGGACCTGCGGGGCCTTGGGGACCCAGAGACCCCTCCCCACTCTGTTGCTACCGGTGACCAGTCTGGCTCTGAACCAGCGGCCAAGTGCCAGCTCCATGCCCAGCGCAGCCTCTGAGACCAGACAAGGCCCCAGCGTGAGGCCCTGACACCTGGCAGCCTTTTGCCAAAACCCAGGGCACTCTATGCCGAGGGCAGGGGGCCCCAGTAGGGGCAGGGGCTTACTCCGGAGAGCTGGGCGGCGCCTTGAGCCGGAGAGAGGCGCCCAGCCGGCAGACACAGGTGCCTCACAGCCCGTTTATTTGGATAACTTGCTACTTGGAAACTCTAAGCTTCGCTAATCTTCGCTGACCTTCCCTGTAGCTCAGACGGTAAAGAATCTGCTTTTATTGCAAGAGACCTGGGTTCCATCCCTGGGTCGGGAAGATGCCCTGGAGAAGGGCATGGCAGTCCACTCCAGTATTCTTGCCTGGAGAGTCCCATGGACGGAGGAGTCTGGCAGGCTACAGGCCGTGGGGTTGCAAAGAGTTGGACACGACTGAGCGACTAACACCACTGCTAAGCCTAGCTAAACGCGGGAGCAGGCAGGTGCTTCCGCAGCGGGGGGTGTGCCAGACGCCCGCAGACCACGGGCCTGGCTGACCTGCCCCCAAAGCCCCTCGCCCCTGGCTCCAGCTCCGTGCAGTTGGGCGAACTGCCCTCTGCGCACAGCTGGCTTCTTTCTGTGGGCGGGGAGGGTGGGGTCATCACGGCTCTAAATCCTAAGTTCACGGTCCTGGCCGGGTCAGCAGAGAGGAGGCTCCCAGAGGGAATTCTAAGAATCTGCTCTCCCGGCTGAAGGGCAGCTGGAGCTACGGGTGGGCCCGGCCACTGCTCGGTGACGACCGCTGACTCATGTCCTTTCAGCACCTCCCCGTTCCCGGGCTGCACTGCCCCAAGGAGGGCTGAGGGTTGACGGGGGGGCAATCCCAGGGGTCCTCCGCCATCCTCACGGGGCTGGTGAGGGTGATGAGGGGGTGACTGGAGCAGTCGCAAGCCTGAGCACATCCCAGTTTGCTCCCCACCCGCCCCCCGAGTGACGGCCGCAGGCTTCAGACAAGCGCCAGCCTCTGCCGTCTGGCCGTCCTTGCCCCCCACCTGTCGTGGAGTGAGGAGCCGGTCAGTGTGGCTCAGCCCGCTCTCCCCAGGGCCCCCAGCCCTGCCATCCTTTGGGAGCAGTTCCAGCAGACCCCACATCCTGCCCTCTGCTGACCCCCTGTGCTGTGACCCCGGCTCCCAGGTCCCACATCTGTGCTCTGGTACACCATTTAAACCCCTGCCCCAGAGGGCAACAGGCCCCCTTCCACAGGGGAGACCCCAAAGATGGGGGAAAAGCACAGTGTTCCCGCCCCTCGTGACGTGACCCCAGGAGAGCTGACACGGGGTGGGGAGTAACTGAGGGCCTCGGGGGGGCCCCTGCTGCCCTGGCCCCCAGTGCCCCAAGCTCCACCATTCTCAGCCTCGGGGGTCGGGCTGACATGAGAGAGTAACTGAGGGCCTCGGGGACCCCCCCGCTGCCCTAACTCCCCTGCCCCCCCCCGTGCCCTCCACGCCCCTTTCTCAGCCTCAGGGTGTTGGGCTGACATGAGAGAGTAACTGAGGGCCTCAGGGACCCCCCTGCTGCCCTGATCCCCCATGCCCTGTGCCCCCAGCTCCCCTTTCTCTGCCTCGGGGGGTTGGGCTGACATGGGTGGGGAGTAACTGAGAGCTTCAGGGAATCCCCCCCGCCGCCCTGGCCCCCTGCCCCCCGCACCCCTTTCTCAGCCTCGGGGGTCAGGCTGACATGAGCGGGGAGTAACCGAGGGCCTCGGGGACCCCCTGCCGCCCTGGCCCCCCACCCCCACGCCCCCCCATGCCCCTTTCTCAGCCTCGGGGGGTCTGGCTTAGGGTCTCCACCCTGTTTCCCCCATCACCCCCACCCTGTCCCTGCCTGCTGCACTCCTGCCAAACCGGGAGTGAGACGGGAGGTGGGGATGGGTGTGCAAGGGCTGCTCGGGGGACAGCAGCCGGGGCGTGGGAGGGGCCAGGACCGATAGGCCCCCAGGACCTCGTTCGGAAGCGGCACAGCCAGGCTGAGCAGGGGCGGGGGGTGCTGTGGGGAGGGGGCAGCAGGGGGCAGTGATCACGCCCAGGGGCTCCATTCCGGACGTGGGCCCAGGCCCTTGGTGGGGTGAGCTCGCCCAGACCTCAGGGGCCCCGCCTGTTAGGGTCCCTGCCCCCTCAGCCAGGAGAGCGACGCTCTGACCCGGGCGCTGCCTCTCAGGTCACCTCTGCCCCCGCCGACCCCCTGCCCCTCTGTTTGCTCTGCCCTCGGTTCTGGGCCCCCGTTCCTGAGGGCTGTGTGGACTGGAAAAGGCATGCGCCCCCATCACAGGCCCTCGACCCAGGAGCTCTGTCACCCAGCCCGGCCAGGGAGGGTCCAGGAGTGCGTCCAACCGGGCCCAGATCCCTTCACTCGCGGCTGCTCCCGGACGGGGCTGGTGGGGCCAGGGAGGAGCTGCGGGGGCCGGGCGGGTTACTGGGGTGGTGGAGCGTCGGGTATCTTGGACAGCGGCCCCTGGCACGTCCAGGGCCGTCCCTGCTGCTATGATGGGCATGGCCCTCGGCCCAGGGTGTACACTGTCGCAGTGCCTCTGGCTCCGTTGGTCCCCCAGGCCCACGCCTGTCACTGTGGTGTCCCTGGATCTCAGCCTGAGAGTTGTGCCCAGAGGTGCCCTGTGACATGCTGTGCAGGGTGGCGGGGTGAGCCCGGGGCTCATCTCCACCTGCAGGGGCGGGGAGCAGCCCCCCAATGAGCAGCACTGATGCTGAGACCGAGGAACTCCAGCACGTTCCTCCCTGCAGGGCCCGCATCGGTGTCTGGGCAGGTCAGCAGGACAAGAGGCAGCTTGTGCGCCGAGCAAGTGGACGGCGGGCTCTCTTGCCCTCACCCCCACTGGGGCACTGGGCTCTCACTGAGGTCCGGAGGCACGCAGGCAGCAGGGAGAGCGCCCCGTCCCTGCCCTTCCCTCCCGCTGGCCGGCTCTCCTCCTCTCCTCAGCTGCAAACGCAGACAGGCCTAGGCACTCATGGGGCATCCCGCCCACGTCTCATCACCGGGTCGGGGATGCAGGGGGCCCTCAGTTCCCAGCGGGGATACATCGGGGAGGCCCCAGCACGCTGCACGCCCCCCACCCAGCGGCAGTGAGACCCCTGCCCTTCCCACCAGGCTGAGTCTGCCGCTCAGACTTCAGAGCCGCCCTGGACGTGCGGTGAGAGCTAGCACACGTCCCTGAGTCCAGTGGGGTCTGCAGCAGGGGTCTCAGAGGCACTGGAGCAGGGGCCTCTCTGCCTCAGGCTCCCCACGGACAAAGCCAGCGAGCCGCGTTGCCTCTGGCCAGCTGCCCCTCCAGGAAAGTGGGAATAACAGCAGCCCCTTAAGAAGCAGCAGGGACTGGCCCCGGGGGGCGGGGTCAGGCGGGTGACCCTCGGCGGGGGGCAAAGTGCACGTGGACGGGGGGCGGGGGGGGGGGCGGCGGGGCTGTCACGGCCGCTAAGCCAGCAGCTCCTCCTCCAGACTCAGGTTCCTTGTCCCTAAAGCAAGCCGCTGCGGCCATCAGAACCGGCTCCCCGAGGGGCAGGTGAGGCGCTGGCCACAGGCGTCGCTGACTCGTCAGGGCACACACACGCACACTCTGTCACACTTGTGCACACAGGGCACACACAGACTGTCACACTCACGCACACAGGGCACGTACACACTGTCACACTCGTGCACACAGAGCACACACAGGCACACTCTGTCACACTTGTGCACACAGGGCACGCACAGACTGTCACACTCGTGCACACAGGGCACGTACAGACTGTCACACTCACGCACACAGAGCACACACAGGCACACTCTGTCACACTCGTGCACACAGGGCACACACACGCACACTGTCACACTCGTGCACACAGGGCACACACAGACTGTCACACTCGTGCACACAGTGCACACACGCACACTCTCAAGCACACTCACATCAGGGCACAGATGCTCACTCTGTCACACTTGCGCACGCAGGGCACACACAGGCACACACGCCTGCTAGAAGCAGCTTTCCTGGCAGATGATTGCTTTGTATTCTGTGCCATCTGTGGAATGACTTCTTGTGGTTTCCTACCATTTTATAGCATATTTTAACGGCATTATTGAAGTATGATTTACATGTTAAAAATACATTCAAATGAACAATAAAGTGAGTTGGTAAACGCACGACCACGCCCCCGCTGTCTGACCGCAGCACCTCCCCCACCTGCGGCCGCCTCCAGCCGGGCAGCACGGACCTGCTTTCTGCCTCCGGTGTGGCCTCTGTGCACGTGCCGTGGACTCGTGTAAATCCTGTTCTCCGGTTGGCATGATTTTTTGACACTTGTCCACAAACCAGTACTTTGCTCCTACTTACTGCTGAATGGTTTTCCTGCGTCGTTTTGTGAAACCTGTACTTTATGGGCCTATGTTTTGGAAGCTTTATTTCTGAAACGGTCTTGGCAGGCCCGTCTTGTGGTAGAGAACGAAGACCAGGATCCAGACGCGGGGCAGAGGCCCTGTGCTGTGTTCATCAGCTGCCCAGTGGGGGCTGACATCCGTTCCTGGTGCCTTCCCTGGGAGAAGCCCCACTTCTGCATCCCTGCCTGCACCCCCGCGGGGTTCCCGTGTGTGTGTGTCTGGGTGCGTGACTGCCGCCGCTCGGGCACTCGTAGAACGGGGCCATGCCCGCATCCATTCTTCCTCACGGCAGGACCGTCTGTGGCTCACAGGTCATCCCAGGCAGTGAGTCAGGTAACCAGGCGCACGTGCAGGGGTCAGGGGTTAGCATCTGCTTTCCGGCTCTTCAGCCATTTGAAACATTCTCAAGTCGCAGGTTAAAGGGACACGCCCATCTTGGAGGCGAGCAGGGCTGCATTGACCCTGGAGACAGAAGGCAGGGCGGCAGGCTGTTCAGATTCCCCGTGACCCCCACAGCGGGCAGGGGCAGGGTAGGCAGCAAGGGGCACACAGAGCCCAGAAGGGCTTTACATCTTCCCGCCCACGGCCCATGCCTTCCAAGCCCTGCAGAGCGGGACAAAGGGACAGCGGGAACCGAGTTCCCGGACCGGCCAGCCACCCTCCAGGGGCCTCCTGTCTGTGGCCTGGAAGCCTCTCCCAGACCCTCTCAGACGGGGCAGCTCAGGGGCCCCAGGGCTCACCCAGCATGCTGGCCGGCCGCAGGGGTGGAACCCACCTGTGGGCCCACGCTCCCAGCAGCGGAGAGGTCAGGAGCCTTCGGGGAGACCTTGTCTGGGGGCTGGCCTGGACATCTCTGGGTTCACCTCCCTCCAGGTGTGAAGGCAGGCGGGGAGCCATGCGGACAGGGGTCACCTGGTCCTCGGGACGCCTCTCCAGCTCCTCCAGACTTCCTCGCGGTGGCCCTGGGTCTGCAGTCCACGTCGGGGGCCTTGGGGCCACGATGGGGCTATGCCCAGTCCCCGATCTGGAGGAGGAAGTGGTCCGCTGGGGAGAGGGGTCAGCAGGAGCAGGGTGGAGCCCACCACGTGTTTATTTGCATTCCAGGCATCGCGGCTACTTAGGAGCCTGGACCTTGGCCTGGCCCCAGTGCCAGCGTTTTCCCAGCCAGGAGCTCACAGGGTCCCCGGAAGCCGGCAGCTAGGTGAGTCTGGGTGCGGCGCCCCGCCTGCGGCCAGACGGCAGAAGAGGGCCCCGTGCGTGGGGACATGCTGCCTCGTCCCTCGGGGGGCATGCCGGCTGCCGCCGCTTCCCGGCCCTGACTAGTCCTCCCCACAGAAGCAGACAGAGGACCCTGGTCCTGAGAACTGCGAGCGCCAGCGGGATGACAGAGGAGCTCCGGGACGTCCTGGTGCTGCTGCCCACGCGGGAGCGGCTGCGGCTGGCCGTGGGGGTGAGCGTGGAGGGGAGCAGGGCCTGGGGTCAGCGGGGGCCAGGGGTGAGTGT